>NW_024412425.1:1944476-1996779 GCF_014898765.1 Herpailurus yagouaroundi
TGTGTGTGTGTGTGTGTGTGTGTGTGTGTGTGTGTGTGTGTGTGTGTAGCGGGGGGTAGTGGTGTTAAGTCAACTTATAACAAGGTCCCAAGGAAGTAAGGGGGGAGCCAAGCCCTAGGGGACAGAAGAGAGAAGAGAAAGACAATGGTGAGTTTCTGTGACACCTTGTTTGGGTGAACGTTGGAAAAATTTCCTCTCCATTTTACACTTTGGTGTAATGAAATTGCCAAGCAACACTTTTCTTTTTCTGAACTGGGTGGGGAAGGAAAGATGCAAATCTGTCTGTTGTGGAGAAGAGCACAGGGCTGCAGGCAGTGGCTGGCAGGATCGGGTGTGTGGAGGAGAGAAGCCAGCCATGTCTGCAGGCCCCGGAGGCAGCAGAAGGGAGCGAAGTCGGGATGGCGACCTACTTGCCTGAAGTACAACTGTTTTCCCTGGTTTAAGGGAACCATAGGGCTGGGGGGCCGAGAAATTGCCCAGGCTGCTACTCCTGGGACACACAACCTCTTTCCTGTCCCACCATGCCTGAGGGAGCTGGCGACTCTGACACGGTCAGCCCCTGGAGCTGCCTGGAAATTCCCGACTATCTCTCTAAGAGGACAGCTCCATGTCTCCCCCCTCCAATGTCAATGCTCTTTTACACTTCATTCCTTTCCTTTCTTTTGAACCCACCCATTCATCGGGTAGTTCTCAGACTTCCAAGGGGGGACAAGTTTGTTATGTGAAATTCTACTTCAAATATTCCACAAAGTGTACATGCCCACAATTAATCATACATAGGAAGATAAACAGATCAGAAGATGCTCAGTCTTATCAGGCACCAGAAAATGCAAATTAAAACCACAATGTGACACCACTATGCGTCCACCAAAGGTTGGTGAGGATACGGAGCGGCCACACCTCTCCTCTGTCACGGGAGGGAGTGTGAAATGGCTTGTCACTCTGAGCAAAGGCGTGGCAGCTTTGCATGAAGTTAAACATGTGATCTAACAATTCCACTTGCAGGCATATACCCGGCGGAAGTGTGAGCGTGTGTTCAGCACAGACCAGTATGAGAACACTCTCAACAGCACTAGTCTAAGCAGCCCCAAGCTGGAAGCCACCCAAATGTCCATCAGTGCCAAACGGAGTAATACGTTGTGGGTCATTCGAACAATGGAGAACGACTCAGAAATTGCACTGCCTCCCACAGCCGTGTGGCTGACTCTCAATAACATGGTACTGAGCGACAGAAGCCAGACGTGCACACAAAACGCATCAAGCCAGCAGGAGTATTTCATATACATGAAATTCACAATGAGGCAAAACGAAGTCTGGCTGTGAGAAGCAGGGCAGGGGTGGCCTTTGGGGGTGCTGACTGGGAGGGGCCTGGGGGGCTTTCGGAGGCTGGCCATGTTCAGCCTTTTACCCTAGGTGTGGGACGTGGGTGTGTTCACTTTGTGACCTGTTATCATGCTGGACACTCATGATCTGGCTCTTTTCTCAGCATGTGCTGCACATCTAACAGTGAGAAAAGAGCACAGGAGGGTTTATGTAATGAAAAGCCTCAGGACACAATCAGTTCTGCTCCCCTGAGAGCACCACTTTTAGTCCTTCTCTGCTGTTTCCCTGGGAGGTTGACACCTCCATGTCGCACGTCTGTACACGGGCTCCTGAGTGCGTGCCATCTGCTGACGCCGTGTCTGGACAGAGGAGGATCAGGCTCACTGGTCCCTGCTGCTCTCTGGGGCGACCTCCCTAATCTTACATGAGGCTCCAACAGCTTTCCTTTGTGTTCTATCTGTCGCTGACAGGGGGGAGGTGTGCCCCTCGCAAATTATAGGAAGTCCCGCTGGGCAAGGTAGGCGGGTGCAGCCGGTCCCGGGGAGGCCCTACCTGGCTTCTGACGCTCCATGGTGCTCTCCTGGCTGGTCAAGCCGCCTGAGGAGGAGTCGCCGCTGGACATCCCGTCGTGGCTGAAGTGGGGATCAAAAGACAGCAGCGGGGGTGGGGCAGCCGCATACCTGCAAGGGAGCGAGAGGAAGCAAGCACAGGGTGAAGGGCTGGCGTGTCAAAAACCATCTGAGCCCAACGGCCTGCTCACTGGTGGGTTTTAAATACACTGGAGGCTCTGTGCGGAGGGGATCCTAGATGAGTAATCCCGGAAACATACTATTAGCTGAGGGTCAGGAATGAGTCTCGCCCGGGAAGCATGCCAGGGAGTGCCGGGCAATGCAGGGTCCTTCAAGGAAGGAGGGGCAGAAGCCACTTGGGTGGAGGCCCTACTGGTAGGCTCCCCAGGGGTCTTGTTTCTTGGCTGTGAAATGGGGTGAGGTGTTGCCAGCAGCTCCGCCCCCCACGCCTGTCTCGGGTTGAAGCGTTTGTAGGTACAGGAGGCCTAGAGCTGGACAGGTTGGGATTCAAACCTCGCCACCACCTCTTTCTCAGCCAGGGACAGTCACTTCCTAGCCCCGAGCTACAGTTTTCCTAAGCTGGTGATCGCAGTAGGCCTTTCCTCAAAGGACTGACTGATGTCCTGTGTGCCCAGCGCTTAGCCCGAGGCTGACACACACAGAGCTGTGAGAAGTGGCCAACAGGCCAGAACTCAGTGTACATCCCTCTGTCGGAGGAAGGCGCTGCAGAAGAGAAGCTGTATGCTCAGGCTTCAGAGTGAGACAGAGCTGGGCTCAAACCCCTGTCCCATCCCTTACTAGCTATGTGACGTTGGTCAGGCAAGTGCTCATTAGTATGAGCTGCGGTTTTCTCATCTGAAAAATGGGATAAGGACATTTTCTACTTCACAGGGTAGCAGAGTGGATGAAATAACAAAGGTTATCTCACAGACAGGGGCTCTCCCGGAGGCTGGCTCTGTATACCCACAGCGATGGCTGAGATCTAAGGGAGGAATCAGCAGAAGGTTCTCCCCATGGCCACACGTCCCAGGTGCATTAGCTCCATGTCCTGGAATGAATCCCAAGGGCGCCTCCAACATCCATTCCACCACAGATCAGAGCCAGTCATGACTGAAACCCTTCTCTCTGCCTGGGGTTGGTTCAGGGAAAGGCAGACGACACAATCTTAGCTGATATGATGTGAGAGGTTGTGAGAGTTACGAAGCTTCTCAGAAAATACTTCTGGCCTTCCACGTGGCTGGAGGACCGTACCTCCTGGCCCCTTGAGATTGGCTAGGTGGGGTCTGGGCCTGGTCTTGTCAACAAGCTGTGAGGGAAGCGACCTGGGGACAGTGGCTGCCTCTGGCAGCCTGGGTCCCGAGAGGTCCTCTGCCAACCAGCAGTGCAGCTCCAGCGTGGGCACTAGATACACCTTGGCTGATTTAAGTCACTGACGTTTTCAGGTGTTTGTTACTGAAATGGGGGAAGTGTGCAGGGGAGGGCTTCTGAGGTAAGCCTCCTGGCTCCTGAGAGCAATGACGAGGAAGGATGGCTTCTCTTCTTCACCTGGGTATTGCTGGGTCCAGACAGAACACCGTGACCCGCTGTTGACCTCAAGCTAGCAGCCTGAGGACGAGGCCAATGCTGAGCATACGAGACTTAGAAGGTGGAAGGGACTGGGCCTTTGATGACGTTGTTGAAATGCTGGATTAACCCTCCCTGGAGCCTGACCTATTTCTGAGCCTCCTTTTCTGTGCGATAATGCATTCCCACAATGTTTGGGCTAGCCAAATTTCAGTTATTTGTGGCTAGAACACCCCACTGACACAGGCCCGGCACTTCGTGAGAGTCACGGAGCCTCTGTTAATGAAGCTTTGTGATTCCCCAACTTGCTTCCTTTGGAACTTGGGAGGCTGAGAAACTGGAACCCCCAACACTGAAAAGAGGAGTTAACTGACGTCTCTGGGGCCATCCTACCAGCCTAAAGCCAGGGCTGTTTCTGCAAAGCCTGACTCTAAACCCCTAGGCTTCACCGCCCCCCGGGCAGCAGAGGGGAGCTCCAGGGGTGCCCTGGACTTCCCGAAAACCCACTTCCACCCACCTGCCAAGAAAATATGTATTATCCCCACCTCCCCAAACCTTGACTTCTACTACCTCCAGGGAAGGCAGACAGAGCCAAAACAAGAAAAAGCACAGCAGTATTCAATACTGACTCAGCAGCCAGCCAACTGCCTGGTAAAATGTGGCTCCACCGCAGAGGGAAACTGAGGTGTTGATGTGTTTATTCCACTTCCTCAAAACGTCTGCATCAAATCCCGAGTACTAAAAGAAAATGCCAGGGGCGCCTGGGTGGCGCAGTCGGTTAAGCGTCCGACTTCAGCCAGGTCACGATCTCGCGGTCCGTGAGTTCGAGCCCCGCGTCGGGCTCTGGGCTGATGGCTCGGAGCCTGGAGCCTGTTTCCGATTCTGTGTCTCCCTCTCTCTCTGCCCCTCCCCCGCTCATGCTCTGTCTCTCTCTGTCCCAAAAATAAATAAACGTTGGAAAAAAAGAAAAAAAAAATTAAAAAAAAAAAAAAAGAAAATGCCAGCGGTGGCGGGGGTCAGCCCAAGGAAAGTGGAAGGTATGAGCGGAGGCTCCCCCAGTATCTATCCTGGGCTTGTGGCTTGGGAACAGAATCCCGGCTGTACCCAGGGCTGCCACGTAACTGGTTCACAGACCACATTTCCAGGCTCTCTTGCAGGCCTGGCCAATGTGATAACAGTGGTGCATGGGACTTCCAAGAAACCTCTGCAAGTGTGCTGCGGGTGCCTCGGCCTCGTCACCTCCTTCAGGCTGAAGCTCCAGCAGCCGCCTTACGATCAGTAGGCCACAGGCCAAGGAGAGCAGAGAGCTGGTGAGGAGGAGCCTGGGTCTCTGACAACACTGGGGAAAGAAAGAAACTGTCTCGCCTGAGTCACTGTTTTCTCTATTATGCAGTTAAACCTGATCCTAACTGACGGACTGTCTTTAGCTGGAAGTATTTTACCATGCTTCACCACTCAGCTACTGTCCCTCCACGAAGACAACCTGTACTTTGTCCAATCACGTAATTCCCTAACAGACCCTATTATCCCAATGTAAAATGACTGACCTATGCTGCTGTTCTTTGGGGCGTGTGTGTGTGCATGCGCGCGCGTCCCTTTTGGCGCCGTTTCAAACGTTGCCAAGTCCTGGTCAAGCTGCTTGGAAATGCGGACATGCCGGCACCTCACCATGCCTGGCTCTGGGCAAAAATCCCCAGAAGAAGAGAAGATCAGAGCTATTCTCAACCTCATCTGAGAAATGTTAGAGTCTTCTACCTTTTCTTGGAAGATGACATCACTTTAAAGATAAAGGGTTTTGGTTGTGGTGAGAAACTAACTATAGTTTCAGGCATCTTCAGGCAGGAGCTGATGTGCTGGCGGACCCTGAAGAGGCCTGGTGGGGAGTGCCTTCAGGTCGGCAGGGCTGGGCTGCCGGGATGTTGGCTTTGGGTTTCCTACATGGCCATGGAAGAAAGTACCAAGACAGATGTGAACGCGGGCAAGAGCCTCTCTGGAGGGGAGGGCTCTGGCCGCTCTGCTGGTCTCCTACACGGACTGACGGAGGAATGCGTGGGTGAACTCCAAGATGACCGGGTGAGGTGGGTGAGGTGGGTGGATGATGTCGTCGTTATTGGCTGCCACACCAACAACTGTCACCTTCTTTGTCCCTGCTGGTAAGGCCCAGGTTCCCCTGTGGCGCCCATCCTTCGGCCATGTGACCTGAATAAATCCTGACAAATTTAAGATAGTCAAGTGGGTCCAATGTGGCCCTGCCAGGGGATGGTTCAGGGATAGGTAAGAGACCCAGCTCCTTTACTTTTTTTTTAACATTTATTTGAGAGACAGAGACAGAACATGAGTGGGTGAGGGGCGGAGAGAGAGACACACACAGAATCCGAAGCAGGCTGCAGGCTCTGAGCTGTCAGCACAGAGCCCGGCATGGGGCTTGAACCCACAAACTGTGAGATCATGACCTGAGCCAAAGTCGGACGTTTCCCTGACTGAGTCACCCAGACGCCCCAAGAGACCCAGCTCCTTTACTCTCAAAAGCAAACAGAAGCTCTTTCATTTTTTTCTGCAGGGCACTGATTTTGCTTGGGGGTCACAACAGCCACCATGGGTCACTAAAGGAGTCAGTCCCTGAGGACTTCCCTAAACCAGCCTTACAGCCACCCTCCTTCTGGGCTATGTGATAATAAATTCCCTTTAGGGCCTCACGCCTTCTCAAGTTAGGTTTTCCGTCACCTGCAGTCAAATGCCTCCTCACCATTCTTAACGGAGCTGGCAGAGAAAAACAGGAAAAAGAAAAAAGAAAAGCCATCCAGGTGGTCTGCTGAGCAAAGGTCCGGCCGCCCCCTGCAGGCCTGCTGAGCCGGGTGCACTGTGCGTCCTAATGCTCCGTGCTGAGTTTAGTGGTTTGTTCACCCTGCCAACGAGGCTGGCAAACTCCTGAGGACACAGGCAGCAATTGCCCCCGCTGCCAGGACAGGCGCTGCGCTTGGTGGTAACTGTCATAACCGTTAAGGAGCACTTACTATGTGCCAGGCACAGTTCTAAGTGCTCTGCAAGGGTTTCCTCCTTGAATATTCTCAACACTGCTCAGGGACAGACATTTTACATGTGAGCAAACTGAGGTGTGGAGAGGTGAAGTCACTTGCCCACACTCACACGGCTGATAAAGGCCATCTTACTACCTCTCAGTAAATCCAGGATGGGCACCAGACAGATTCTGTGTCTAAGGGCTGTCACAATTCTAAGAGCTTGATGAACTCGGCAGGTAGCCGGCCCACTGGAGACAGCAGGAGACATAGGGGTCACAAGGGTTCCAGGAGGTCCTGGGGAAGCTGGGCGGAGAGGAGAGGGGAAGGGAGCTGAGGCTAACACCGGTACAGCCCTGGCCTGCTCCCAGGCCTCTTACCACGGGCTGGTGACTGACTGGGAAAGACACTTCTGAGGCTTTAGGGGATGCGTCGTGCTAGCAGACTTTGCGAAGCTTGGAATCTAGATGTTGACCGAGATAAAAACCACACAAACAAACTGTTGAGAACTGGGTTTCCTGTGGAGTCCTGGGAAGAGAGGGATAGGCTGGGAAGGCCTGATGTTTAACAAAGAAGTGTTCTTTTCCCACTTGTTCATGCCAGACAGCCTGAACAGTTTCCTGGGGCAGGGACTCCAGGAGGGACTGTGTATGTTAACCTGATTTGGAGGATAAGCTCAGAGACCTTTGGCAGGACAGGTCGCGGGTCAGTATCAGTTCTCCAGAATCACATGGGCCTGGGTTCCTGTTCCAGCTCTACCACTTCCTGCAAGAGTGACCTTGACCAAGTGGGTTCACCTCACTGAGCCTCAGTTTCCCCTCTGTAAAATGGGATAATGAAGTACCTACCTGTGGAGTCACTGGGAGTGCTCACTGAGATCATGCAAACAGCTCAGTGGAACCGACTAGAGAATCCAGAAATAGACCTACACAAACGTGCCCAATTGATTTCCCCTTCCAACAATTTTTTTTTTTTTTTTGTTTTTTTGCTTTAAGGAGCAAGAGCAATGCAATGGAAGATGGACAGCCTTTTCCAGAAGTGGTGCTGAAGCAGACTGGACGTCAGGAGGCAAAAAAAAAAAAAAAAAAAAAAAGAATGTCAACTTAAACCTCTCACCTTATGCAAAAACGAAGTCAAAATGGATCATGGACATAAATGTGAAAAACCAGAAAAAATGAGAAAATGTTCAGGACCCAGAATGAGGCAAAGAGTTCTTAGACTTTACAACAAAACCATGAACCATAAAGAGCAAAAAAATGTAACTGGGACCTTGTCGAAATTGAGACCTTTTGTTTTGTGACAGATCCTTGTTAAGAAGACGAGACGATGGGGGCACTTGGTTGGCTCAGTCAGTTGAGGGTCCAATTTCAGCTCAGGTCATGATCTCAAGGTTTATGAGTTTGAGCCCCACATTGGGACTCGCTGCTGTCAGCCTGTCAGCACAGAGCCCGCTTGGGATTCTCTGTCCTCTTCTCACTGCCCCTCCCCCACCTGCTCTCTCCCCCAAATAAATATTAAAAAAAAAAAAAAAAAAAGACAAAAGGAGAAATTAAAGATTGGGAGAAAAGATTTGCAAATCACACAGCTGACACAGGACTCATGTCTGGTATATACAAAGAACTCTCCAAAGCTGAAAATGCTGCATCCGATTAGAAAACGGGCAAAAGGACCTGCATGGACACTTCCCTAAAAAGGTATACAGTTGGCAAATAAATAAGCACATGAAAAGACGTCACCAGCCATTACAGAGACGCAAATTTAGACCACGATGACGTCTCCTCACGCACCCAGCAGAAGAGCTACAATGAAAACCAGTGGCGGCAGCCAATGGTGGTGAAGATGTGGAGAAGCCTGATCATTCACACACTGCCGGCAGGAATGGAAAATGGTATGCGCGCTCTGGAAAACAGTTTGGCAGCTCCTTTTAAACTAAAAATGGGCTTACCACACAGCAAGCGATTGTATTCCCTGCCCCGCCCCCCCCAACACTTCTCTACGTGTGCTGCAGAACAGTCAGCACACACATTCACTGAAGTAACACTCTTCTCCATTTGCTGAGCAAGTAGCACTCTAGAAGCATCTCTCCCGCCCCCCCAAGCCTTGCTGAGGTATAACTGACAAATATAACTCATATATTTAAAGTGTACAACGTGATGATTTGATATACGTACGCACTGTGAAATGATTGCCACGATCAAGCTAATTAGCACATCTCTCACCTCACGTAGTTGCCTTTTTTGGGGGTGAGAACGCCCAAGATCTACTCTCTTAGTGGATTTCAAGTGCACAATGCAGAATTATTAACTATAGGCACCGTGCCTGGACGTACATTAGATCCTCTGAACGTACTCACCTTACAACCAAAACCTGATACCCCCTGGCCAAAATATCCCTATTTCCCCCACCCCAGCCAGCCACCAATCTACCCTCTCTTTTCTATGAGTTTGGGACTTTTTTTTTAAAGCCCAATTGACCTACTCTCTCTCTCTTTATTCTTTTTTAATTTTACTTATTTTTTCTTAGGGAGACAGAGAGAGAGAGAGAGAGAGAGAGAGAGAGAGAGCGAGCGCGCATGAGCAGGGGAGAGAGGCAGAAGGAGAGAGAATCTCAACTTGCTCTATGCTCAGTGCACAGCCTGACCCTGGGATCATGACCTGAGCCGAAATCGAGTTAGATGCTTAACTGACTGAGCTACTCTGGCGTCCTAAGTTTGACTTTGTTTTAAATTTTTTTTTTTAATGTTTATTTATTTTTGAGACAGAGAGAGACAGAGCATGAACAGGGGAGGGTCAGAGAGAGAGGGAGACACAGAATCGGAAACAGGCTCCAGGCTCTGAGCAGTCAGCACAGAGCCCGACGCGGGGCTCGAACTCATGGACAGTGAGATCGTGACCTGAGCCGAAGTTGGATGCTTAACCGACTGAGCCACCCAGGCGCCCCCTAAGTTTGACTTTTTTTGATTCCGCATATAAGTGATACCATACAGTATTTGTCTTTTTCTGTCTGATTTATTTCACTTAGTGTAAAAACCCCCAGGTTCAGCCATGTGGTCACAAATGGCAGGACTTCCTCTCTTTATGGCTACATAATATTCCATTGTGTATATGCACTGTGTTTCTTTTATCCATTCATCTGTCAACAGATACTTAGATTGTTTCCATATCTTGGCAAGCAATTGTATTCCTGGGCATTTATCCCAGGAAAATAAAAATTTGTTTTCATGCGTGTTCAGAGTATGAATGTTTGTAACAGCCCAAGCCCAGAAACAACCCAAATATTCTTTGATGGGAGAATGGTTGGTTAAACAAACTACGGAATACAGCTCAGCTATGAGGAACTGACTATCGATACAACAGCTTGAATGAACCTCATGGAAATTATGCTGGGTGAAAAAGAATCTCAAAAGGATATATACTATATGATTCCTTTTATAGAACATTCATAAAATAGCAGTAAACAGAGACACAGAACAGATTAATGGTTGCCAAATAGTGGAGGGGTGGGTGTGGCTATAAGGGGGTAGCAGGAGGGAGCTTTGTGGTGATGGTACAGCTGAGTGTGTACATTGTAGTGGTGGTTATGCAATACCACACACGTGACAAAACTGCACAGAGCCACACAACCTCACCACACACACATGCACACGTATGGCTGGCGAATTCTGAATAAACTCCATGGGTTGTACGAACGTCAATGACTTGATTTGATACTATATGGTAGAGGCTGGGTGAAGGGTTCGTGGAGCTCCCTGTGCATTTCTTTGCAACTTCCTGTGAATCTATACTTATTTCAAAAAGTTCAAAAATAACAATAAAGGGGAGGCACCTCAAGACTCTGAAAAACAATGCTCCCTGGACTTACCAGTAACATCATTGCTACCATCTCCGTTCTTGCCCAATCACTTTGTACCAACTGCCATTTCTAGCCTCTAGCCTCGGCTACTGCTGCTGCCCAGGCGTCCCCATGGTCCCCCCACACCAGATTCCCCTTCATTCCTACTGTATTCCACACCATTGTGCTTACTCACATCTGTGGCCTTTGCTCTGCCTAGAATGACTTTCTCCCTCTTCTCTGGGGCAAACTCCTAGTAATCTCTCAGAGCCCTGTTCAAATGTCACCTCCTCCAGGAAGCCAGCCTTGACCTCTGGGACTGGGCTGTGCTCCCTCTTCCAAACTTGAGACTCTCAGAGTGTTTGTCAGGGTGCACATTGTTTCTAGGGCACGCTCTCCCCCACGGCCAGCAGCAGTGACCACAGGAACCCACCGATAAGTGAGGAGCTCAAATAGTGCTCTATGCACCTGGCACACAGCAGGTGTGAGACCCTCTGCTGAATGAAAGCTCAATGGTGGTGGCTAGAAAACAGAAGAGGAAGTATGTTTTACCCAATCTTACGGCAGAGGCTTAGAATCCAACAATGGTTTAGTTCAGTGGCTCTCAGAGTGTGTTCCCTGGACTGGCAGCATCGATCCTGTATGTTCTATGCTCCAGACCTAGCACGTTGGAGCTTCAGGGGTGAGGCCGAGGAGATGTTTGTTTCAAGGCCTCTTTCTGGGTGATCCTGAGGCATGATGAAGATCGAGACCTATTGGCTGAGTGGACAGATCCCTGCTCTTGCGGTGGGGGGTCTTATCTAAACAAACTCATGCACTCACCCCACCCAAGGATTTACCACGTGCCAGTCCCTGTGCTGTGTGACGGTCACGTACAGACAAACCGGGAAGGTCTTAGATCTTGAAGGTATGTGTGCACACACACGTTCTCTTAACTGCGCTAACAGAATGGAGGGAGAATGCTCAAGCCCACGGTCAGGAAACACACAGGGAACTGAGGGCAGAGTGGCAGCACCTAGTACTGGGGGAGGTTCAGGGAAGGCTTCCCAGAGGAGGAGCATCAGTGCTCAAGCTGGCAGGATGGGGGAGTGTGGGGTGAAGAGTGTGAAGAATCTGTAGGAGAGGGAGGAACACGGAGGAGGGCTCTGAAATTCAGACAGCCTACTCAGGAAAGTGCAAGTGGCCAAGGAGGGTGATATGTGGCACTGCACAATGCTGGAGAGGTGGGTGGGGCCTGGTGGCCACGGGGAGGAGCTAAGGCTATGTCCTGAGGGCCGTGGGACACGTGGGAGGGTTTGAAGCAGGGGACAGGCATGGTCTGATATGGAAAGATCTCGTGGCTGCTGAGTGGAGGGTGGACCACAGGAGGTGGGACGGAGGGCTGGGGGCTCAGGGAGGTGGCCAGGGTGGGGCACTGGGGAGAGGAGGAGGGTGTGGGGGGCCGAGCTGCTCAGGAGGCTGAATGGATGGACCGCAGTAGTGGGGAGGAAGAAGGGAGACACCCAGGATGAAGCCCATGGCTCTGGCCTGAGGACACAGGAATATGGCGGCTGCCCCTGAGATGGAGATCCTGGAGGAAGGAGGGCACAGGGCACCAGGGCTGAGGGCAGCTGGACAGCCTGGGCATGAGGGAACCATGGAGGAGTTGAGAGGAGTTGAGAGGATCCCTCAGGCTGTCAGACTGGAGACGGGTCCAAGGGGACAGGACTGAAGTCTAAAAGGCCAGGAAAACTGGGTAATGCTGGTGGACTGGTCCTGGAGAGGAGGAGCTGGAGAGGTCGTTGAATGGCCAAGCTAAAAGGCAGATGGTCTTGCTTAAACAAGGGATACACGTGTTAAGAAAATGGCAGCTGAAATTCTGCTACAAGGAAAGCCAACAGTGAGTCTTGCCCAGGACAGCTTGGCCCAAAATCTTAATGGACATAGCCAATCCTCCTGGAGGTCCTCCGATGACCTTCAGGGATCCAGAAACCCCAGAAAATGGTAAATGAACTTGTAGAGTATGTGCATTTCCTGGGGAAGAAGGATCCCCAGCTTTCATCAGATTCCTTAATTTGGAAAGAGTGAAGAGACTCTGACCTTTCTGGAGATGGCTTGTATCTCGCGTAGGTGGCCGAGCCGGGGGTGGAGAAGCTCCCAGAAGGCTGTCGGTAGGGAGGGACTTTGTCGGCCCCTGCTGGTGATGCTGTGTAAGGGGTTTCTGGGAAGCTGACAGGCCTGGAACAAAAACAGGAGGAAGGAGGTAGGGGTGAGTGAGAATGCTCCTGCTCTCAGAGGAGGGAAGCTAGACCTTTCCCTCAGGTCCAACCACGTCCCACCGGCTTCATCTGCCACCCTCCCATCAGGATGGAGGGACGGCCGCTGAACCATCCCTGAGGGTGGTGGGAGACCAGGATACCCCCGCCTTCCCTCTCCCACTACAGATGCAGTGGTCAGCTTCCACAGCCCTGACCGAGGCCTGACAGGCTGCGGAAGCAAGATGCCCCTCTGCAAGCTGGATTCCTTCACTTCTTGGAAAATTTTCTTTATTTTTAAATATACACTACATTCGAAATAATTTATCTGCAAGGTATCCACCATCATAATAAAACCCAACTCCTAAAGCTACCACCCAACCCAAGAACTAGAATGGCACCAACACAGGCCCGCTTTCCACTTCCCTGCCTCCCCCAGGAAGCAATCACTACCCTGAATTTCGTGCTTCTCAGTCCCTTGATCTTTTAAAAAATATATAGTTTTAATCATACATGGTCTGATGGATATCCAGCCTCCAACATGGAGCTCCCCAGCACCGGGCCCTCACACAAGAGGCTCGTAATGAAAATTTAAGGGAAGGAAGGGAGGGAGGCAGAAGGAGGAGAAGGAGAGAAAGACTGAGGGGAGAAGGAGACTGGAAAAAAGGGGTAGGAGAGAGAAAAGGGCAAAGCACAGAGGAGCTAGACGGGAGGGAGACAGGGTGGCACCCCTCTTTAGCCCTTACCTCTTGCTGTGCAGGGGCTGGGGCTCCCGGAAGGGGACCATGGGGGTCTGCTTCGGGGGCCGGCTCAGGGATTGGGCATGGCCGGGGGTGCTGGGGCTGGCCCACTTGGAGGCGGGTAGAGAGTTGTGGGAGGCGGGCCCGCTCCACTGCCAGGGAGCGTTGCTGCGGTAGGGGGGCCGGCCCCCGGGGGTCATGCTCTCTGGCTCCGTCTTCGGCTCCGAGGTATTCATGTCATAGGTCTCCAGCCAGCCCCTGGGAAGAAAAACACGGTTACTCCGAAGGGCCCCAGCCCACCAGCACGCTTGCCTGTTGCCCAGGAGAGGCTGCCGTCTCGTCACACTGGGCTGGGTTTCCTGGCCAAATCTGAAGGCCTGTTTTAAAGGCCGAGGAGATACCGTTTAAATTGATCTGAAACTTAGCAGCTCGGAGAAGTCAGGACAGGGCCCAACACCCAGGCTCTGACCGCTTGGCCCTCTCTTCCTCACCTCCTCTCCTCACTCTCTCTTTGCCTTCCTTCCTCACCCTTCTCCCTCACCCAGGCCTCAAGTGGGCCAGTGTCCTCCATGGAAGGCTCAGCACCCACCCCCTTCCCCCACAGCAGTCCTCGGGGCCAGAAAGGCGGATGCCCTCAGAATCAAAGGATAGTATCTGCCTTGTTCCAAAGAAGCTCAAAGGCAGCTGGAAGAGGAGCAGGTGACCTACTTTGCAGGGTGATTGAAAAAAAAAAGCCACGAAATCCAGAACCTTGAAATAGATGCAGAACGGCCTGTGACTCCCCCCAGACCAGGCTGGCATGCAAACCGCGGTGCTCCTGGCTCGAGGCGGGGAGATCCGCAGGCTGGGCTGGCATTCTCCACCGCTGCTGCAGTGCGGCACAGGAGGGGGCTCTGAGCCCAAGGAGGGGGCTGCGCTCGCGAAATCCACCTCCCAACAGCTGTGGGAGCTGAGCCTGGAGGAGCCCGGAAGCTCTCGTGCCCTCATCGAGCTGATCCTCTGTGGCTCTCCTGAGTCCTCTAGAGGGAACTTTCAGGGCTGGCAAAAGATCTGGTGGATTTGGTGGCTGGGGGCTCAGGACGTGGCTGCTGGGGAGTCTTCAAAAGGTGACCCGAGCAGGTGCTCTGGCACCTGGGCCCGGCACGCCGTGTTCTTTAGGAACATTAGCTCCTGTAGGATGGCAGACACCAATGCCTCACCAGGCATCACGTGAGGAATGACAGCAATACAAATGTTCAGCAGAACCCGTAGAAATGCCAGGCCCGGGTGGAGGCGGATGAGGGTACCATCACAGTGCTGCGGTGCACACAGCTGCTCTGGCCGGCCCAGCTTTCACACCTCTTCGCCTGACAGCACGTCTGCGTGCACTTCTCGGCTCTGGGTATGAGAATGTCACCTGGGCCTGGCCAATCAGAAACTCCTCTCCCTCTGGACACCACGACTGGCACAGGACTGTCATGTGCCTTACACGGAGACAGCATCAACTCTGGAATGGTTTTTGGAACTCCTGGGGGAAAGATCTAGTTCACTGGGGCTGCTGCACTGGGGAGTCCTAAGCTGAAGGTGTGAAGAAGGGTGCGTCATCTTTGTTCCCACCAAGTGGGAGATGGCCTGAGAATGACAGTGACAGAAAAGGAGATAGGTGATGAAGATTCCTGGTGAGGGCGTCCGAGTCCCTGCGTCTGGCCCCATCTAGATCTTGCTCTGTCTCCTGGTTTGTCCGGTACAGAAGCCAGTAAAGGCTTTGTTTTGCTTCACAAAGTTTGAGTTGGTTCTGTTGTTGGGAACCAGAATCCTGATCACTGCACCGCACTTTAGAGAGAAGTTAAGTAACCTGTTCGAGGTCACACTGCCAGTAAGAGGTGGAAATTGGATTTAAATACAGTTAAGTTGATTCCAAAGGCCACAACTTTAACGCCGATGCACATTGGCCCACTGAAGAGTGGTGTGGGAACCAATGAGTGGATTTCTTGGGTCCGTGACTTCTCTCCCAGTTACTGACAGCCTGGCCTTTGGCGAGGAGTCCTTGGGCATGATCTCAGAGAGGGAAACATTATCCAATAATCTTGAAGGCAGCACAGGGCGGTGGGGAGCCAGGGATTCTGGGACAGATGGCCAGTTCAGATCCCAGCCCTGCCACTTACAGCTTGCGTGGCCTTGGGCGAACGATTTCCTTCTCAGAACCTCAGTTTCCTCATCTGTAAGATGGTGGTGGCTGCAAGCATTCTAGAACATTAGGAGAAAGTCTGGCATGTGCCACATGCCTAATAAACAGGATTTGATGCTGTTGCCTGCTCCAGCCGATTCTGTGGCCAGTCTGTCTGCTGTTCCCACAGGCTCAGAGGTGAGTGTCCTTTCCATCTTCTCAAGTCCAACCACACCTCCCTGGGGGCTCTGGAACAAATTGTTCCCCACCGGGCTGAGAACTACCAGCACCTAAACCACCCTGAGAACTCAGCAGAGGAATGCAGATACCTGGGTCTCATCTCTGCTCACCTGAATCAGAATCTTCCTTGAGGTGGGGCCCAGGGATTTGCATTTTACCAAGTTGCCAAAGAGGATTTTGACACATGGAAAAGTTTGAGAAACCCACTTCGTTGATTTGGTTTTTGAATTGTATTTTTTAAGGTTATTTATTTATTTTGAGAGAGAGAGAGAGAGAGAGAGAGAGAGAGAGAGCACACGCTTGTGCAGGCAGAGGAGGGGCAGAAGGGGCAGAGAGAGAAGCCCAAGCAGGCTCTGTGTTGTCAATGTGAAGCCTGACCTGGGGCTCGATCTCATGAACTGTGAGATCGTGACCTAACCTGAAACCAAGAGTTGGACGCTCAACTGACTGAGCCACCCAGGCGCCCCTACTTATTGAACTGTTTTTAAAGATTAAAGTGAGATAAAATGCCATTTCCTGTTCCTTATCCCTGTTCCCCAGTTTCACCCACCAGAAGCAACCACAGCTTCCAGTTTCTTGTCTGTTCTTTCGGAAATATTCTACGCAGGTATATCTATGCAGAGAGATCCTATGCAAACAGTATTTAAAATAGAAATCGGGGCGCCTGGGTGGCTCGGTCGGTTGAGCGTCCGACTTCAGCTCAGGTCATGATCTCATGGTCCGTGAGTTCGAGCCCCGTGTCGGGCTCTGTGCTGACAGCTCGGAGCCCGGAGCCTGTTTCAGATTCTGTGTCTCCCTCTCTCTCTGACCCTCCCCTGCTCATGCTCTGTCTCTCTCTGTTTCAAAAATAAATAAACATTAAAATTTTTTTTAAATAAATAAATAAAATAGAAATAAAAAGAATAGCACACTTAACTCCAAATATCATCTTGCTCCCCCCTCTCTCCTTGCCCCCCAATTACTATTTCTTACCAGGCCCTCTCAGCACAAACAAATTCACTTTATTTCCTTTAAACAATCAAATACTATTGCATCACACGGATGCCCTAGGATTTACTTAGCTGGTCCTCTATGGTTAGATATTTAGGTTGCTTCTAGTCTTGTGCTTGACCAATAGTGTTGCACTAAACACCGTGTTCCAACCTCAGCCACATGCAGGAGGCATCTGAGAGAGGACCGCCCCCAGGCTCACAGACCTCTGTCCTCACTGCCTCCTTGTCCTCAATTCCCAACAGCCTAGTTGCTGGAGGCCACGGGGACTCCTTTCTTACCTCTCTTACTTACTTACTTGTGTGGTTTCAATTTTCCTTCTCAGGGAGGAGTTTCTAACTCCCCTGACTGGAGCTCCTGAGTCTAACTAAAGGGGATAAAAGCATCCCAGATTGCCTTCCCCATCAGGAAGTGACAGAGAAAAGTGAGATGAGAACATCCCTCCTGAGCCTGTGCAAGCGCCCAAGATCAGCATGACCATCTCATTAGGCTGTGGGATGTTCTCACAGCTACCCGGCCCGGCTCAGCTGTGGCCAGTGGTGCTGGGATCACTAAAGAACTCGTCCTGTGGCCTGGGAGTGTGTGGATGACCCACTCTACCCTATTCAGTGTCTGAAGAGCATGGGGTCCAGATGCACACCATGCTGAGCCTGGCTGGTGGCAGGGACAGCACCTCTGCCCATCCCTGTGCGTCTCCCCTCAGAGCTTATCTCGCCATTTGAGCTAGAAGAGGCCAGGGCTGCAGCAAGAGGCTGGAGAGACCCCTGAGTTGGGATTATCAGCTCTGCAAATGAGGTCAGCCAGACACCTCTGCATTTGAAGAACAACAAAAGCCACACAAGTCTCAGCCCACACCTGCCCTTGCAAACAGGAGATTCTGTTTCTGTGGCTGCCTTATAAAGGCGGCAGGCTGACAGCTCTCCTAATGAGGGCAGGGAGCGGGGCTCATCTGTCTGGTCATGCCCTCCCTGGCCTGGTCTCCCCAAAGCCTCCCCAAAGCTGGAGAAGGAACTTGCAGACTTTCACTTTTGCTTCAGTTGGCCCCTACCTGCAGGTCCAGGGAGTCTGTGTGGCCTCTCGCGCACCTCCAGTTTTGGAGTCGTCCGGCAGGCGGGCTGGCTTACCGTGTGCACACGTGTGGGCATGGGTGTGGGTGCAAAACAAGGCGGGGGGGGGGTAGTCTGCTGGGGAGCTCGCCTGCGGACTTACTTTGGCTCGACTTGCCCCTGCAGAGCCCGGTGCGGGTGTGGCCGGGCCAAGGCGCCACAAGAGGGCTGAGAGAAGGGGACGCCTGGGGTTAGACTGGAGTCCCAAGGCCGGGAGACTGGGGAGGTGGGAGAGGGGAGGCCAAGCCCTTGGCTGAAGGATTTCGCCGTGCCTAGAACTGCCCCCTACCAAGGTCAGAGCAAGCGAGAAGGGGCGGATGGAGCCACCACCCCTGGGCATGCGCACAGCGTTCTGAGGAGGTGGAACACGGTGGGGCCGGGACACCTGGATTGAGGTTTGTCGGCCACTTAGTAGCTGTACAACCCTGCGCAAGTGACGGGTCCACTCTGGGACTCAGCTTGCTCGTCTGTAAAGTGAGGATGACGCCAGCCCTGTGAGGTCACATGTATGTAGCCCTCAGGGTCCCCTCATCTCACCTCCCCCTTGGCTCACTCTGCTCCTGACCCCCTTTCTGGTCTGTCAACAAGCCAAGGGCCTTTGTCCTAATGGCCACCTCCCCCCCCCTCCGCAAGGCCTTTCTTCTGGCTCCATCTCACCTTCAGGCCTTCCCTGACCACCCTGTCCAAAGTCAGACAGCGCTCTTTACTTCCTCACACCCAGTATCTCCCAGCTGGTGTCTCTAGAGCACCTCCTACAGGCCAAGGGCTGTTCTCTGTGCTTTACAAAGCTTTTCTCCAACTTCCCAACTGCCTTTGGGGAAAGGACCTATTACTGTCCTCATTTTACAAATGAAGAAACCGAGGCACAGGGTAAGAGGCCACTAGCCCAGGACCACAGTTACTACGGGGCAGAGCTAAGATTCAAACCTAGGTAATCTCACCGTAGAGCCTGCCTTCCCCACTATGCTCAACTGCCTCCCCCTCTGCTATGTGAAATCATCCTATTTGCTTACTTGTTTATTGTCTGCCTCCCCTGATCCATTCGGTAGCTCTATGAGGGCCAAGGCCTTGACTGTCTCCTGTGCAACTGTGTTTCCAGCACTTGGAAGGTAGTGATTTTCTCTCTCTCTCTTTCTGTCTCCGGTCACCTCTGGAGGTTGCTAGGGTACCAACTCATTATTCTGAAAGCTGCATTTACCTTGCCTTTTCCATATAATAAATTACACCTCAGAGTAACCAAATAGTTACGGAAGGAACATTCTTTTTAGAAAAATTTCAGTCAATAAATGAAGGAGGAATGATGGAATTGAGAATACCACTCGTTACCATGTGATGCATGACAAAATAACTGATCTAGGCAATCATGTCGAAGAGCTGCTGAGGGGGACAATGCATGATGACGGGTCAGCTGCTACCATCTGAACCCTCCGACTGCCCTTAGGGTCACTCACGGAGGGCCAACCAGACACGTGGTGCCTCTTGACAGACACACACCTAGGAAGTGGTGTTACCAAAAGAAATTTAACCAGAATTGGATCAAGCTTCTACATCAAACTCCAGTTTACAGGAAATTCATGTGCTAGAGAAACAGGGTAAAGGACATCAGAGGGATGCAAGCAGCTAAATCCAGGAAGTGAGAAAGTCTGAAGGACAAGTAACCTGGCTTCTTCCCAAACTAAACTGCAAGGGGAATAGAAAAGAGGAAGGAGAAGCTTATAGGTTAAGAGAGCCTAAAGACACCCATCAACCACATACAACAGGAGGAACCTGATTAACAAAACAACTCTTCTAAAAACATTTTTCCTTTTTTAATTTTAGGGGGAGAGTGGCAGAGAGGGAGAGAGAGTATCTTTCTTTTTTTTTAAACATTTAAAAAAATTTTTTAACATTTATTTATTTTTGAGACAGAGAGAGTCAGAGCATGAACAGGGGAGGGTCAGAGAGAGAGGGAGACACAGAATCCAAAACAGGCTCCAGGCTCTGAGCGGTCAGCACAGAGCCCGACGCGGGGCTCGAACTCACGGACTGCGAGATCATGACCTGAGCTGAAGTCGGACGCTTAACCAACTGAGCCACCCAGGCGCCCCGAGAGAGAGTATCTTAAGAAGGCTCTGTGCTGAGCCCCACACGGGGACTGTGAGATCATGACCTGAGCCGAAATCAAGAGTCAGATTCTTAACTGACTGAGCCAGCCAGGTGCCCCAACAAAACAATTATTTTTAAAAAAGATCTCTCTGATACAACAGAAAGGTAAACACAGATGGGTAACTGATACTGACTTACTGTTAAAATTTGTAAGCAACATCATAATTTTTTAGAGGTGCTTATTGAGTAGAGATACATTCTAAACATTGGGATGGATTCAAATGATCCAAGACAGGGGTTCAAATAATCCAAGATAGGGAGGTACAGAGATTGAAAAAAAAAAAAACCAACCCAAAACTTGCCATATGTTGCTTAGTGTTGAAATGGGGCTCAGTACACTTTTAATATGTTTGAAGTGTTCCAGTAAAAAAAACCCCAAACTCTCCGCTGTCTTCCCACTTTCCGTGGAGTAAAACCTGAGCCTGTCACTGTGTCCATAAGCTCCCCCAAAGGTTGCCCCCACCTCTCACCCCTGTTCCAGCCACACTGGTCTCTCCGTGCTGCACGGACAGATGTGTCACACACACTCACACTCACACTTTGGAGCCTCTGTCCACACTCTGTCTGGGACCCCCTGGCCCAGAGAAGACCACAAGGCTGCCTCCACCCAGTAGCCCTCCCTGATAATGTAAGCAGTTCTCTCACCATGGGGCAGGCCCTTTATTTACTCTGCTTTAGTTTTCTTCTTAAGCCTTATTACTGCCTGGTCCTGCATTATATCTATTTAATTACTGCCTGTCCCTCCCTCTAGAACACAAACTTCTAGGGAGCAGGCGCTCTGTCTCGTTACTGCTGTATCCCCAGCTTCGAATGGAGCTTGCACATACTCGGGGCGCAATAAATGTGTGTTGAAGGAGTGAATCCAGTACAGTGTGGCCTCGGGGCAAGCTACTTTTCACGCTGTGTGCATCACCTACAAAATGGAACTGATGAGAGTGCCCACCTCGTGGGGTTGTTACAGACATTAAATGGGACAGTACGCATTTGCAGAGCTTCAACCGTAACTGGCACGCAGTATGTGCTTGATAGTTGTGGACTCTCACCTGGTTGCTGTCGTGGCTCTTCCTCCTGAGAAAGGCCCTCGAGTGACAGCACTGGGGCGGGGGCACACACGGGCTCTCTGGAAGCTGCCAACCCCCACCTGGCTCCCACCTTACAGGGCAGATGCCCTTACCTCCGGGGCGTGCCGTCGTCGAAAGGCGGGATGATGACCACCTTGACAGTGACAGAGGTGCGCAGGAGGTCGATCATCTGATCGTGGGTCAGTGTGACCACGGCCACCTTGCAGATCTCCACCAGTCGGCTACCTTGCCGGAGGCCGGCCTGCCAGGCAAACCCGTAGTCCTCCACCTCGGCCACTGTCCCATCATACTTCACGTGGAAGCCCAGCTGCCCGAGCCCGTTCCGCCGCAGGGTCATGTCCACCGTCTCCCAGCCGTTGGTCATGACCTGTAGGCGACAGGTAGGATCTAGCCTCAGAAACTGTTTGGGGGCCAGCTCTGGATGATCCCTGTACAGATTTCCCCGCTTTGGGGCCAAAGACCCTGCTGACTCCTATCTCTCCCAGGTGATGCCAGGGTATAGGAGCATAAACACCTACCTAGTCTCAGCCTGGACCCCTGACTTCTGAAGACGAAACATGGATATGCAACTATATGGCTTATTAGCTTGCAGAGATGGTGGCAGTCAGGAGCCAGCCATGTATTCCAAAGGCCCCTGGCTTCCCTCCTTCCCAGCTATAGCAGTATTATACTTCTTGGCCCCTTGGGGTGGGTGGGCTCTGGGACTTGTTTTGGTCACAACTTGAGCTGTGAGTGGAACTGTCATGTCATTTAGGTTGGGGCATTTATTGGCTAGAGTGAGACCTCCCCCCGCCCCCATAGGCCTTTCCCCTCTACCACAGCTACCAGGTATATTCCAGATAATGGCTGTTTGGTCAGCTAGAGTTCCAGAGTTAGAACAATGTGGAGCAGAGACCTCTGGTGAACCCAAGATGGACATGTAGTGTGAGCAACAGGTAAACCTCTGTTGTTCTCTTTTTTTTTTTTAATATATGAAATTTATTGTCAAATTGGTTTCCATACAACACCCAGTGCTCATCCCAAAAGATGCCCTCTTCAATGCCCATCACCTACCCTCCTCTCCCTCCCAAACCTTTGTTGTTCTAAGCCACTATTTTATCCTGACACAGTGACTCTGAACAAAGTAAGCCGGAGGAGCAACCAACCAGAGATCCTGGGATCTTTTCTGGGTGGGGGCTCGCGCCATATTCTTTACTTCCTCATTCTCAGAGGCACAAACCCCTTCCCAATCTCCTCCTCAGACCATCCTCCAGCCTGGACCTGACCAGACCACACAAGGTCTTGCTTCATCCACGTGTGGTTTTTGCCATGATATTGTATACCGTAAACAGGAGGACCCGCGGAAGAGGACCTCAGCCCTTCAGCATGTCCTTAGGGATTCGCTCCTCTTCTTGGGAGAAAAGAACCTAACAAGCCATGGCTACAGCTATTAAACAAGTCACATCGAGATCTGTCTGCCCTCTCCTAAAACTGGATTAAGGAAACAGAACGTGTAATAGTTCAAATTGCCTGTGAGAAGCCATTCCCTGGCTAGAAGTTATGGTATTTGAACATACTTGTTACAACAGTGGCTTTCATACTTTTTCTGGCCACTACGCACATTAAGCAGGTTGTATGTCACAAACCAGTCTATGCATTCACACGTGCATTAACCCACAAATATTCCTTGCAATCCAAATCGATCACATTCCTGAGTGTAGGTAGCAGGAAATGAAGAGTGTGGACAGGAAAGGACTCACCCGAAGACATAACCACATTTGACGCAGATAGGGAGAATTTGGAAAGTGGGGGAACAAATGTAGCACTGGGACAACACCTCACATAGGACTACTTATCCTTACTTACTGGGATGGACTGCGATACTCTGTCTTCTTTCCTATCCTGTCCTCAAAAATTCTTGATTGAGACCCAGTAATTGATTTCACAGTCCAACTTGTTCATGTGACAAGAAAGAATTATTGTTCCTTCTTTATGTGTGACAATGACAAGACAGTTGTTTTTTGGGGGGTCTGTGAATTTTCAGGATAAATGCTGAAATGTGTACAGATGATATGATAGGATGTCTAGGATTTGTTTCGAAATAATCAGGTGGAAGGGAAGGGAGGGAAGGAAGAAACAAGACTGGCCACGGGCTGGCTGATAATCGCGGAAAACTGGTGAAGGCCCAGGAGGAGTTCGCTAGGTGAGTTTCTTTACTTTGGTGTATGTTCGACATTTTCCATAGTTAAAAAGTTTAAAAAACCGGTTGCAGACGAAAGCCTGGTGTTCAGTGCATCAGAAGAGAAAGTTGTGACTGACTTCATCCTAGCCCGTGACTTCTGCTTGGGGAGTCAAAATTCTTCTCCTTGAAGCAGTCACCTCTGTGTCCACAGAATCTGGTTGTGGGTTACAGAGAAACATCTGGTGTGTCTGTGCCCCTGACCAATTAGGCCACACCAGCCCAGGAGGGGGTGGGAGGGCCTGACCTTCCTCAGAGGCTTCAGCGAGGCTGCTGACTGCCGTCCATTCTCCACTCTTCCCTTCCTCCTTTCAGTACCAAGACCTCCCACGGCAAAACAGATTTGGATGGGCGCACAGCCACCCGGCTGAGGCCCCCCATGTCTCAGCTTCTCTCGCAGCTAGGTATGGACATATGACTTGGTTTTGGCCAATAGCACAGGAGTGGAAGTGATGGAATTTCTAGGTTGTGCTCTTCAAAATAAAATTGCTTGCCCTCCACACTCACGCCTTCTGCCTCCCCACAGACAGGAACGGGGATATGGAGTCATACCAACCAATACAGAAGGAAAATGAGGTGTCACAAGACAAAAGGGGTGTAAGTCCCTGAGCTGTCCCTGCCACCTTGACCAGCCTGGGCATTAACTACAAGAGAAAGAAACTCCCACCTTGTTTTGGCCACTGGATCTCTCAGTCTCTTTTAGCAGCTCAGCCTGTAGCGACCCACTACAGTTGTTTTCGATCATTTTGGAGAGAGAGGAGAGAGCCGGTAACTGAACTGTGTAGCTGCTGTCTCTTAAAAGCCTTTTTTTTTTTTAAATGTTTATTTATTTTTCAGAGGGTTGGGAGGGGCAGAGAGAGAGGGGGACAGATGATCCGAAGCAGGTTCTGCTCTGACAGCAGAAATCCCAGTGAGGGGCTCGATCCCATGAACTGTGAGATCATGACCTGAGCTGGACACTTAGCCGACTGCACCACCCAGGCGCCCCAAACCTTTTTTTTTTTTTTTTTTTAAGTTAATTTATTTTGAGAGAGACACAGAGAGAAAGACAGAGAATCCCAAGCAGCACTGTCAGCACAGAGCCCGATGCAGGGCTTGAAGTAACAAAATGTGAGATCATGACCTGAGCCAAAGTCACGAGTCAGATGCTTAACCAACTGAGCCTCCCAGGCACCCCTGCTCTCTTAAATGTCTGACAATTCTGTCCCCTTTGCTTTTCTAACAAACCAAAGGAAGCCCCACCTGAAGAACAGAAGCATTCCTGACGTTTACAAGATTCTAGAAAGGCCCCATGGCACAGGGAACACCTTACGAGACCAAACACATACCTGTTCAGAGGACCCTCTGCCAGGCCAACCCTGCCTTTTTAAAGTTCATCTTCCTGGGGACTGATCTGTGTGTGCCAGGCACTGATTAAGCCCTTCATATGCCCAATTTCACCATTATCTCACTTGTGAAGCAGGTACAACTGCTTTGCTTATCTTTCAGATGTTAAGACCTGTACAGACCTGACTTTTAAACTCTTGCTTTTACCTTCCACGCTGTATTCCCCGCTGCCCCCTTTTTTTATTTCCCCCTCATTCTTCACCAGGACGATTCCTACTTCTTGTTCTGATCTGGGTTTAAAAGTTATTTCCTCAGGGAGCCCCCCATCCCAGGCTCACAAGCTGGGGTACTCGGTGGGCAGTGTACATGAGACGCAAGTTGGTGGAATGTGGCTAAATGCTGCACTTGTGCCCCATCTGAAGAGGGCACTTATGGCCTTGCTTCGGCTGACCTGTGCAAATGCACGTCCAGCACAGCCAGACCCCCCGGAAAGACACACTTCTATGAAGTCTTCCGAATGCTAAGCTTTGGTAACCAACGGAGTATGTCTGGGGGCTACATCCAACCTGTGGGCTTGAGACCTCTCCCCACGATAGGTTCCCTGGCATCCTCAATACTTCCTCTTTAACCTCTCGGCACTTGTAACTCCTTGTTCGGTATCTGCCTCAGATGGGAGTCCCGGGAGGGCGGCCACGGCCCATCACGGTCACTACTGTGTCCCAGCACTGTCCGGCTCAGAGACAGGGGCATAACTTAACAAACGAAGGATGTCTGACTCCTGGCTCTGCTGGGGAGGGCAGGGACTCCTTGCCCTGGAGGGCTCTGCGCAGCAGACAGATTTGCCATCATGAGTCATTTAAGATGGGCTTGTCCCTTCGCAGATGGCTTACGTCATCACTTCCTGGCCACCTGGTTCCTCAGTGGGCTTTGGGGCACTGAGATTGTGAGGAGGGCTGCGGTAACGGGCTGCAAAACACTGCGCCAACAGTAGGCTCGGGGGTGGGTGTGGGACGGAGTGGCACAGAGAGGATGTGGGTAAAATGTGTAACCTGGCGCGGTGCCTGGCACGGTCACTGCACAAGAAACGTGAGCTGCTGTCAGGATTTGGGGAGGAAGAATCCTCTCGTGTTAAAGAACCCAGGTACTTAACTCTCTCTGGGTTCCAGATTCCTCATCCGTGAAGTGGGGATGATAATAGTATCTCCCTCACCGGGTTTTTGTGAGGAGAAAATGCCAAGTCGTGCAAGGCACTGAGCAGGGTCAGACAGCCCTCCACCAATGTTTGCTCTTGCTATTAATATAGGGTAGTGATGCACCCATGCGTTCAGTACAAGTTCACTGAGCGTCTCCTGCATACGGGCTTGAGTGCTAAGGACAGCGCAATGAACAACAAATACACAAATACACTTTGTGTGGTGGTAAGTGCCATGGAGAAAATTAAAGCAGGGTAAGTGGGTGGAATATGCTCAGTCGGGGTGGGGGGTTGCGATTTTACATATGAGGCCTCCCTGATAAGATGACACGTGACTAAAGGGCTCCAGCGAGAGAGTGCGGGCAGTGGAAAGGCTGGTTGCCTGCCTAGCACACTCGGGAAGCAGCAAAGGTCTGTGTATCCAGGGCAGAGAGAGCGACAGGATGCCAGATCACGTGGGGTCTCACAGGCTACTGCAAGGACTCTGGCTTTCACCTAGGGTGGGCAGACGGTTCTGAGCATAGCAGTGATGGGACCAGACCCCTTGGGACTGCCTCACTGAGGACAGAACATAGGGAAGCAAGGGTGGAGGCGAGGGAGACAGGGAGGAGGTGACTGCAGAGTCCAGGAGAGGCTGGGGGAGGCTGTGGAAGGGGAGGGGTGGCTGGAGACTGCCCACCGGAGCCAGACGGGATGTGGGTGTGAGGGGAAGAGAACAGCAAGGCTGATGCCAAGGCTTTTGACTTCGACAAATGGAGCAACGGACTTGCCCTTTATGTTAACAGGAAAGTTCTGGGGGGCAGGGGAGGAAAACCAGGAGTTTGCTCTTGGACATGTTTCAGGGGCTTAGAGACACCTGGGCGGAGATGCCGATAAGCTACCAGTCTCGAGTTTGGACACAGATAGGTTCTGGAGTCAGGAAAACCTGGATTCAGATCCCAGTCTGCCATCTGCTGGCTGCATGACCTTATGTGAGTATCTATACCTCTCTGAGCCTCAATTTCCTCATCTTGTCAAGTGGAGATACGAACAGTACCTACACTCCATGGGGTGGTGAAAGACTGTGAGATCACGCATGTAAAATGCTTATTAGCACAGACTCAGGGTTCAATTAAACTCATTCAACTAGCCAACCAATTAGTATTTACTGAACACCTACTACGTGCCAGGCAGTCCTGATGGAGGCATGGGACATACGCAAGTGAATAAAACAGATGGAGGCCCTGGTTCTCCGACCCCACATCCGTGTTGCTACCAAAAACTAATGTTGTTACCTAAAGCTAAGCATGAATTTTGGGCGAGGAAAGCTGAGGGCAGGGCCTTATCAATCCAACCTGAATTTAATGAGACAGTGCAAAGGCCCAGAAGGGTGAACATGGTGGGATCTGGAGGTCACAGCCCACCAAGTCAGGCAAGCTTGTCTGGGCAACAGAACTCATCCAATCCTTAAAACTTTCACGTGACGTATGGTAATTTTTGTTCCCATTTTTCAGATGGGGAAACTGAGTCACACAGCAGTTAAGAACTTGGCTCAAGGTCGCACGGCTGGCCAGTGGCAGTGCCAGGACTTGAAGCCAGGCCTTCTGACTCTAGAACCCGGGTCCCATGTTACGCACCCTTCCCTATCTCACATGCACGACCCGCCCTCCTGTTAAACCCACCAAGAGCCCACTGCTGACTACAGCGTTCCCTTTCACAGAGCTCAGATGTGGCCTGAGTACTTCTTACCACAGTGCTTCAAGCCTTCACCAACCTAGCTGTCACCCGACTTGAAATCTGTCACTCTTGCTTTGACCACCAGTCTGAGTCGGAGAGGTCTACCAGGAGTTTAGGGTAAGAATTCACCCAGACTGTGAACCTTCGTCTTTTAACAGAGGAAGTTAAGCCACTCAGGTTTATCGTGATTACTGATGTGGACTTATTCCCGCTATATAATTTTCTGTTTGTTTGTTTCTTGTACTGTGCTTTCTCATGTTCTCCCCAGGTCCCTGCTTATGCCCTATCCTTTAGTGGCCTGGAAGCTTTTCATTCTATTTTAATTCTTCCCCAAAGTACCCTTACATTTTGAATGTAAGCATAAACTTATATCTCCTATCAACTTCTAGAGTGAATAAATACATCTCTGTCTTCCCAAGGTGATGACAATGGAGAGCCTTGGATCCCTGGCCCGAACCTTCCCTAGAAAAGAACCCAGGGTGCAGGGCCCACAAGCCCCCCTAGTGTGTAAGTGGCAATTCTGGTTCTCTTGGGGCCAGTTAGTGTCCTGGCCTGACTGACTGGGCTGGGGTGGGGGTGGGGGGGGTGGTTCCCTAAGGCCTGGGCCAAACCACAGAAGTGCCGTACCACTGCCGAGCTCTCTCCCTTACCTTCAGTCTCTGGACGATTTCCCTTATGTCGTCCACAGAGCCTTCCGTGGACTGCACGAAGATGTGGTCCCCTCGCCCATAGAAGATTTTGAGAGTGGAGGAGTCTGGGGTCCAGCCGATGACATCCCCACAGTAGCAGTTGAACACCACCTCCTTGGTGCGAAGGTCCAGGAGCACCACAAACTCATTGGAAATCCCCAAAATGCAGTCAATTTCTACCCCCTGGGCATAGTCCTGGGCCGCCACCCTCCAGGCGATGGCGCCTGCGCTGTGCTGCTCAGCGCCTGCCCGTGCTTTTGTCTTTTCCTTCTTCTTGGAGGTCAGGGAGATGAGGTTAAATTTGCCAGTGGAGTCAATGGGTGTGTTAGAGACACAGTTTTCAGCCAGGTCCTTGAGGTACTCCTGGCGGGTCCTGGTGGCCATGGTGTGGAATTTGTCAGACTTGTGTGCAGCGTTCTCGGCATTAATCACCTTGGCCAGCAAGAAGTCTCTGAAGACATCAGACTTGCGGAATGTGGTTCCACTGGGGATGGGGGGACCAAAAGCAGGAGCATCTTTGGATCGGGTCACAGCCATACTGAGGAAGGAGAAATAGATGGTAGAAAGAAAGGCACTTGAGATTCCCTTCAGAAAGAAAACATGCAATCAGACACAGGAGTGTGCTTTGTAGGAATGGAAATAGTTACGTCTAGTAAGTTGCTGGCTAGACTGGAAACTTTCGACAGCCTTAGGGCGTGTATACGCATTTTTTTACTTCCTAGAACATCCACTGCTGTTAGAACATCCACTGCTGTTCAAAGAAGAATTCTCCTACGGCTGTTCCATTTCGGTTATTCTCATCTTACATACATATAAACTGTGTGGTAGGTTACAGTTTGGCAAACACTCACTCCTCCCTCTCCACCTTTGAGGGGAGGTACGTCCCCACCCTCCTGATCCTGGGTAACTTGATTTAGCCAATGGTTTTCAAGCAAGGCATGCCTCCTGCGCTCCTGCCTTCTCCGGGAGCTAAACATGCCCCATGGGGGCCCCAGACGGATGAGGGACACCTGTAGCAGACCTGGACCCAATCCGTGGCCGGGAGCCAAGGCCAGTCAGACCTGTGGATGTGTGGGCCAGAGAGACCTGTTAATGTCTGTGAGCCACTTGAGTTTTCGGGTGGTTTGTTAAGCAGCATTATTATCAGAACATCTGACTGATACAGGACATTTATGTGATTTACTTCTTTCAAACATTTGTGTGACATTGTTTAACATACTTTGTAAATCTTCTCTACGTGGGTTATTTTGAAAATTCATTGTAATGAGAGGTTAGAAGGCACCCTTCCTACTTCAGTTTCAACCGAGGTGCCGTGGTGACAGAAATGAAATAGCGAATGGATGAGAAAGTAAAAAGGAAATAATCTAAAACCTGTTGTGCCAAACCAATGAACCTTCTTACCCCCTACGCAAACTACAGAGGGAGCTGCTGGAAGGAACATCTTCGGAGAAAGCTGGGTGGCGAACACCATCATCTCTGCACCCACTCTCGCTGGCAGCAGGGGGCCTCTGAGGTGAGCCTGTAGTCAAGAGGAGCCTGGGGGACCAGGAGGGTGTACAGGGAGCCCAGAGAATTCGCAGTCAGCTGTG
Source organism: Herpailurus yagouaroundi (assembly GCF_014898765.1). NCBI lineage: Eukaryota > Metazoa > Chordata > Mammalia > Carnivora > Felidae > Herpailurus > Herpailurus yagouaroundi. The sequence continues at coordinate 1,974,193 of NW_024412425.1, forward strand.
GTCACAGTCCCAGGGACACTCCCCTGCCTCCCATTTCCTCCTCGTGCTCCAACCCTCGACAGGCCAGAAACAGGTCAACATGGAACAGAGGAGAGGTGAGAAGGAGCAGCCCTGAGCTGGGAGGTGGGAGAATTTGCTGAGAAGTCAAATCTGGAGATTTGATGAGTATCTCAGATGTGTTGTTCCAATGACCAAACTGAGTGGAGACTCCAGTGGCTATAGAGCAGCCGATTTCTACAGTCAGGAAGTCAGGCAGAGAGGCTACGGCTCCTCCCAGAGTCACCACCCAGGGGCAGGGGAGCGCGACACTGGCTGGAAGATGTTAAAGGGTGGTGGAGACACCATAAGCTATGCTGTTTATATGACGATGATGAAAAGCAGTATGAGTTGCTGGAAATGAGCGAGCAGTCGGCTTGCTAAGGTTTTCTTAGAGCATTGTATTCATCCTCCACGAAAACCTCACCTTATGAGTACTGCGTTAGGAGAGATTTCCTAATGCTTCTCTTCCCACCGTAGGATAATTTTTAAATAACGAGATTCCTACTAAAACATATTCCATGGAACCCAAACACAGTGTAAGGCTTGTTTGGGTTCTGACTCCCAAGCCCCCACCCTCCCCCAACGTGACAAAGGGGGACAGTGTAACATTCCTGCATCTATTGGACAAGCATTTCTGGGATGCTCTCTTGCACGCTGGGGATACAGCAGTCCCTGACCTCCAGAGCTTTATAATCCAGGAAGAGAGGCATACTAAACAAACTTACAAATTAATTTATAAAGACAAAGGAAGTGAATGGGGTACAGACAGAACAACAGAAGGACCTGATATGGACAGGGAGACCCCAGGAGGGCCTCTCTGAAGAAGTGATTACTACACTGGGATCAGAGGCTGAGTAGGAGCCAGAGGAAGAGCTGAGGGGAGGGCCCTGCAGGCAGTGGGCGCTGCATGTTCAACGCCTGACTGCGAAAGACGAGGCTGGGGTGGTCTGAGCCCAGACAGTGAAGAGTCGGATGCTCAAAAGGTCACTGGGGGCCAGGCCTCGCAGGGCCTTGATGGCGTGTTAGCGCTTTTCATCTTGATCGTGAGACCAAGCAATCATGTCACCATCTGGGCTGGCTCGTCACGATCTGCACCCCCAGATCTGGTGTCTGCTGCTCTCCGCCCTGCTCAGTGCCCTGGCAGGTGGGTTTCTGCAGGCTATCACCTTCACCTGGGTTCCCATGCCCTCCAGCTTCCAGTGAATTTGGTCAACAGGAAGCACCAGCAGGAGGTGACAGGAGAGAGAAGTTCAAGAATTTCTTTCTCTTCACGGCCTTCTTGTTGGGCTGGGATAGCGGCTGTGGTTGAGTCCTTGATCCTTCAACTCACAGCCATAGATAGCTCCTGCCTGGTGCCCCCTCTCCCAGAGCCATAGCTCTCTCTAGCTTCCAGAAACTTCTCCCATCCTCTCTAACCTCAAGCCGAAGGGGTGGGTGATGGCTCCCTGCTGCTGGTGGTTCCCAGATGCCTCACTTTCCTGTACTTGTTCCCCTAACCTAAGCACACCTGTGAATGGACTGTTCCCTAACCCTCAGTTAAAACCCTAAGGGAGGCATCTGCTTCCTGAGGGTCCATGATGGACACAGGTGCTAGCAACAAGTGACAACCAGACTGACAACCTGCGAGGATCACCATGGCTGCCCCATGAGGAAAGCACTGGAAGGCGCCTGGGGCAGAAGACTGTCAAAGGAGCCCTTGCACACCCCAGGTGGGTCAGGCCAGATCCCTTGCTCACCACCTCCACTGTTCACTGTCCAGTGACACTCCTCCAGTGCAGGAGTGCCATGTGGGCAGATGCCACACTGAGTTTAGCTGGTCCCCCAGCACCAGCACAGGTGTTCACTATTGATTTAAATAGCGATTTAAACTTGAACAGACCAGGAAGAAACGGATTTCTACCAATGCACAGCGGGTGCAGGTTTGACGGAAAAAGGCACTTTCCAGGGGTGCAGTTCTTCAAAGGCCACACAAACCAGGCAGGTTTTCTGGGCAAAACCGTGTGGGCGTGGCCTTGCCTACAGGACGGGGGATGGACCAGATGACTTCGCCAGTCTTTCTAATTAACGGTATGTTCGCATTGTATGTTACAGCTGTGAACAGCGCTGCGACGGCTCCGGTCAGCACTTGGCTGTGTAGAGTGATGGATTTTGGGTTTCCCCACAGTCCTGATTCATGATTTTAAGAACCATGAAATTACAAGCTGCTGAAGGCTTCTGGACAATCAGAACAGCTGGTCCTTTGCTTCCCAGCAGGACGGACTGGGTTTTCACAGCCCACAGGCTGCAGGGATGCTGGTGTGCCACCCAGAAACGGCACATTGAAACCGGAAAGGACGGCACCTCTTCAAACAACCAGGAGACGGTGCGTCACCAGGTCACCTGGTCACTGTAGCTCAGTAAGTATTTCCAGAATATTCACAATTACTCATTCAACAATTCTTTTCTCGGTGCCTAGGATATTTGGGCCAGGCATCTGTCCGGCCAGCAAAAATGTTTTTAGGGCTCACTGTATGGCAAGCCCCATGTCACAATAGATACATGAAGGGGAATGTGACATGGGGTTACTACCTTCAAGGGAGGCAAGGGCCACGCTAATAAGTCATTTTTACAGCATGAGTGCTGCCACAGAAATGTGTTTGGGGACACAGAGGGGACCGGGTGTGGTCTGTCCGGAGAGCAGCTGCCTGTAGGGAAAGAGGGGAGAGGAAGGGAGAGGGTGTGGGAGGGGGTAAGCTTTGGTTGTATCTTTAACATTTTCTTTCTTTAAAAATAAAGAAAAGAGAGAGAGCTGAAGCAAATATGGCGAAATGTTAACATCTGCTAAATCTGGTGGTAGGCACATGGGTGTCTGTTATATTATTTTCTGTGCTTTTCAGGATGTTTAAAATATTGCATAATAAAAATATTTTAAATTAAATTGTAAGAAACAAGAAGGGTTTGTGAATCAGAAGCAAGCAAGCATCCCGGACACCATGCAAAGGCTGGCCTGGAAAGGTGGGGGGTTGGTGGAAGGTTGCCGTGACAGCCCTGGTGGGAGCGTGGGAAGGGTAGAAAGGCCACCCCCATGCCCACGGCTCAACCCCCTGCCTCTGATGTGCCAGGAGAGGGAGGCCTTCTCCTCTGTGGTGTGTGTGTGTGTGTGTGTGTGTGTGTGTGTGTGTGCGCGCGCGCACACGCGCGAACAACTCCATCTTCCCTCACCAGGGCTACCTTTCAGCTGCTGAGGAATGTGGGACCTCCAAGTGAGCTCTGGCTCTCACAGCCCGGAGGTGTGGGCACAGGTAGCTGCTGCTCAGAGTACCAGATGCAAAGGGGTGAGGACACAGGGGGCCTGTGGCCTGATGCCCCGTGGAGGCCCTGCCATGCAGTGTGCTGGCTCCCAGCAGCCACCTGGGCGGCACATCTAGGACAGTGTTCTGAACCACACGCACTACGCGGTGGATTCCCCCCCCCCCCGCCCTTCTCTCATACACCCGGCTGACACAAGAAAATGGGAGATTCCGGCAATTCCTCAAGACTACCAGTGCACGACGCACACACCCTTGGGCCCAGGGACTCCAGTTTCAGGAATTCTCCCATCTGTATAGTCGGACACAAGTGCGAAGAGCGGATGCAAGGTTGTTCGCTGCCGGATGGAGGGGAAGAGCGGCTGACAGGAAACGGCCCAGGTGCCCGTCGATGGGGGGAGATTCTCACGCGTCCGCACGATGGAATGAAAAAGCACTTTATGTATTGGTTTGGAGAGATCTCAAGGGTTGGTGAGAAAATACAGGATTCAGAACAGCGTGTGTTATGCTCCATTCGTGTTAAAGAGGTGAAGAAGAATACTTGTAAGCACGTGCTGGTGTAGGTATGAAACATCAGGATGCACAAGAAACCGCTAACAGGACAGCTGGGTGGTGGGACACTGTGACCTTTTTTTTTACTTTTTTATGTTACATTTTGTACCTTTTGAATTTCAAACCGTTCTCAGAAAATGGAAAACAGCGCTCCCTTGCCCATTCCCCAGAGCTTGCGGTGCTATCCCAGGGGCAAGTGCTGCCCTTGGCCCGGGGCCTAGGTCCTTGATCAGCTGGTTTTCAAGGACGAGGGCTCTCTCCTCACCCCACACCCAGAGTGCTTTCCATCTGGCCTCTGGGTGCTGGCCACTCTGCTGGTGAGAACTGGGGCTTGGGGAGGATGCTGAATGAGCCTGCGGCCTGTGTCGTCTGTTGATCTATGAACCAGAACCACAGCTCTATCCCTGCCCCCGTCCTTCCAACTTGTGATTTCCCCCTGGGCCACCACTCCTATGCCTCAGCCCTGTGCCCGCTACCCAGGCGTGGCGCAGGGGTGGTTTCACTCTACGATGGGCACCTCACCCCCAACCAGATCAGTGAGCCGAAATTCTGGGGCTTCTTTTCCTGGGAAAGCAAAGCTTTCTTTTTGCTGGATTTGCAGCTGGGAGGATGTTGAGCTCAGAGCTGCCAGCAAATGAGGCAATGTATAGGAAAGTGGAGCAGATCCAGCTACGCCCGAACCTGTCATTTGGGAGCCGATGTATACGAATGCCTTCTGTCTTAAGCCAGGTTGAGGAGGAGTTTTTGTCACTTGCAACCAAAAGATTCCAGGCAACTACAAATCCCCGATGGTCTCCTTATCAACACTGGGGTGACATGCCCCTTTCTCGCTGAGGATCGCTCTCTTGGAAGGCGCGGGAATGTGAGGACAGAGCTTCCCTGAAAGCAACACAGGAGCCAGCCCACCTGGGCAGCTGCTCTCTGCTGGCTGTCTTTCTGCACGCTGCCTGGAGGCTGGGAATCGGCTGCTGTGACTTCCTGTGTGTGCAGGGGTTGGGGGCTGGCCCGGGGCTGTTCCCTGGGGCCCATGTGGGAGGTGCATACCTGTAGCAGACATTATCAGTGCAGGGGTTGTGGGCTCGGACAATGATGAAGACGTGCTGAAAGTGTGAGCGGATGTTCTTGGGGGTGAAAGGCAGCGCCCCCGGCTCCTGGAAGATGATCGTCACAATGTCGTTTCCTATGTGCCTCTTCCTTAGTAGCTGGTGAATGGAAACAGGGGACGGGAGGGCGGCACCAGTTGGCTTGAGGGCCCTGCCTGGACCCTCACAGCAGCCTCCCACCGCCCTGTGGTTCTTGCCCCCCTCTCCCGTCTGGTCCCCACACGCAGCCAGCGAGAGCCCTGGACCTTGGTCGGATTGTGTCTCTCCTCGCTCAGAGCCCTCCAGTGGCTCCACCTCACTCAGGGGGAAAAGTCAACTCCACGTGGCTCCCTCTTTCAGGTCTTTGCTGAGACACCTCCCTCCCATGGAGGCCTTCGCTGGCTGTCCCCACGACATGCCCTCTCTCTACTATCCTGCCGCCGTCACTCGACATTTATCGACACTCGGCACACGGTGGCTCTTCCCTCTTCCTTCTGTTTCTGGTCTGTCCCTTCCCACTAACATGTCAGCTCTGTGACGCCAGTGGTTTTGCCTGTTTCGTTTGCGGCCTACTGCTGTGTCCTCGGTGTGAGAGCAGTGCACGGCACACCGCTCTTACAGAATGCTCACAGGTTAACCTTATGGGTCCATGGACACCTGACCACTGCTGGTCTATAAAATCTACAACGTCACCTGTACCAATGGAAATGATATACACTTGCTGAACCACAAGTCTGTGGGGTTTCTGTTCTTTAGAAACTAGGAAAAGTTGTTTCAGGACAGAATCTGCACGGCACATCCAGGAGAGGAGCTGCAGGAAGCAGGTATTAGCTGTTCTTGCCCACTTGGCGCCCATTCCTTCTCCTGCCAGCCACGTCCCTCCCCCGGGGGAAAACACCTGCCCGATCTCTATCAGCGTTTCAAGTTGAGCTGACCCCACTCACCATCCATCCCCCGGGGGTGGGCACGTGCTTCCGGCTCAGCCAGTCAGCCCATTCCTTCCCTGCCCCGGGCCCCGGGGACTGGCAAGTGAATAGTCCAACGAGATTCAGCCCTGAAACGTTTCTGGGACACCAGGGAGGCACAGCTGTCTCCCCCACTGGGGTGGCTACCTTGGTGGGATGTGGGCCGAGGGCACCTAGGGGGCATCTCTGCCACTACCTGGGAAGACCTGAAAATAAGGTCACTATGAAGAAAAGCAGAGCTGCAAAATTCAAAGGGTCCCTAATATGCTTTGAGCCCCTGGATCCAGCCGTACCTAACGCTAGCCCTGTGCTGGCACGTCAGAGTTACATAACCTAGTAAAACCCATTTATTGTTTATGCCAATTTGGTTCGTATTTCTGTTATTTCTGGTTGAAATAACATTGACTGGTTTGTTCTTCTTTCTCACAGGACCCCTGATGACTCAAGAGACCTTGAGGGGAGCTGGAATAGCTACAGGCTAGCAGGGTGGCTAAGGAACAGCTAGGAAAAAACTGATCTCAAACGACACCTGACCTAGCCTCCATCCCCCAGGTGATGTGATCATGGTGCGGAGGGTCTCCAAGGCCACGGGAGGCAGCAGGAGAGCCCATGCCAGCCAGCCAGACAGCCAGCTAACGACCGCGGGGAGGGAGACTGCCTTGGGGTTCAGTTGTGCACCAACTGGAAATCACATGGGACCCCTGCCCTGGGCCCCACTGACCTGCTGCCTGTTGTTGGGGGTGTAAGGGAGCAGGGTGGAGACGTGGAACATGATCTCGTAGTCCTGGTATGTCGTGTAGAGGGAGTGGGTGCCCGTAGAGTCGGCTGCAACAGAAACACCAGTTAGCACCACGTTTCCCAAACCTCTGGGCTTGTGCCACAGCCCACATGCCATCTGTGTTAGTTTTTAGCTTGATGTTTTCACTTCACTCTACTCTTTAAAATTAAATAAATTTAGGTAAAAAGGAAACCTTATGTTAGACACCCACCAGACTGGTAAAAAAAAAAATTAAAAGTCTGACCGTACCAAGGGTTGGCGGTGATGTAGAATGACTGGAGCCCTTTACGCGGCTGGTCAGGTGTGCGAATTGGTACAACCACTTTGGAAAACTTTTTCACAACATCTAGTGAACCTAAAGATCAGCTTAATTGATGACTCAACACTTCGTCTCCTAGGATCATAATCCAGAGAAAAGGTACACATGTGCCCTGGGATATGGGTACAGGCACCTTCAAATGTCAGTCACAAGAATGGATCAACCATGAAACGAGCCGCAGTCACCACATGGGCGAATCCCATATATACAATGTTGAATGAAAGATGCCAGACACAAGAGGAGCACGTAGCGTGTGATTCCATTCACGTTACGTTCAAAAACAGGCAAAACAAATGCTATTTAGAGATGCATGTATAGGTGGCAAAACTATGAATGATAATCATGAGAGTCAGGATGCTGGTTATCTCTAACGGGAGGGGGTTGTGATCAGGCAGAAGCACATCTGATTGTTGGCTCCATGTTTCCGAGGGGGAAACTGAGGCACAGGGAGGGAGGGACTTGCCTAAGGTCACACTGCAATGCGCAGTGAAGTCTGGACTGGAACTCGGGATGTGGGACTCCAGTGTTTTCTTAACAGGACTCCGTGTTGCTCTTACCCAAATCCCTAAGCTTCAGCCCTAAAGGCCCTGCACGGTGGGTCCTGCCTGCCTTCCTCACTTCATCCTCTCTCTACATGAACTTCCCTGGACAACAGCCTTTAGACCTCGGGGCTTTTGCATGTGCTGTTCCTTTACCTGGAATACTTTCGGGCTACTTCATTGCCTCTTTTATTCCAACTCACTCTTCTCAGGCCACAGGCCATGTTCTCAAGGAGCCCTTCCCCACTCCAACATAGGATCAGGTGCCCCATACATGCTCCTATCATCTTGAACTGCCCAGGGAGGAAGGCTGGGAGGTTTCTGTGGAGCGCATGAATGAGCCCACGAACCATGTTGCCAGGAACTCCAGGGTGTCATGTTCACCCCGGGAAGCCCATTCTTCCAGCAAGCTTTATCTAGTTGAAGGTGCTGGGGAAACAGTGGTAGAACAGGCCCAAGAGTCCCTGTTCTTGAGGCCTCACATTTTAGGGTGGGGGGTAGCTGTGACAGGTGAGGGCACTGAAGCCACAGCTGGTCAGTGCCAGAGCCAGGCCTGAAGCCAGGAGACCTTCAGGTGGCTGCAAGCCCAGGGCATCCCTGTCTGGTAGCTGGGGAGACTGGCCAGGAGCACTGCGCTCCTTGGGGTCCTCAGAGAAAATCCGCTTCCTGCAGAAGCCACGTGGCAGTGGCTGGTGTGCCCTCGAGTGCTGATTCTCTGTGAGGCACTGTGCCAGCATCTGACGCTCACGGCCAACTCGGGGACGGGGGGAAAGACTATGGCCGTCACTTCGTGCAGGACGCTGACCCTCAGGAGCAGGCATCTGTCTGAGAAGGCGGACAGTAAGTGTCCGCTTCCTTTTTCTGAGCACACTGCCCCCACACTGAAGGAATCACCAGTGGAACCACTCCCGCTGCGGGCTTCCAGAGCGCCAGGAGCGGACAGGATGCAGGCAGCTCGGGGAGGCCGGGCAGGTCCAGGGTCTGACACAGAGCGAGGGCTCAGTAAGATAGTTCAACACCGTGCTCCCGAGGTAAACACAACTTTACAGATGAGGAAACGGAGGCAGAGACCGTCAAAGCCACTGGTCCAACACCCCTAAACGAGCAATGGCTCATTCCTCCCACTGCTTCCTTCAACAGACAACAGCCAGAAGCACCCGCCTAACACTTCATTCATGTCTCTAAACATGGTCTCATCTGGGCCTCCCTTCTCCAGATGAGGAAACTGAGGCATGGCCAGGTAAGGTGAAGAGCCAGTGATCAAGCCATAGCCCCATCACTCAGGGCCCGACTCAGCCTAAGCAACTATCCCAGCTACAGCTCACCTCTAAGGGGTCCTTCCCATAGGGAGCCGTGACGCCAATTTACAACATCACTCTTCCAACCCCCCAAAACTGCCAGGACACATTTTAATCCTATAGATCATATATAAACATATTATGCATATAGATGCATATTTATGTGTGGAAATGCCAGAACGAGTATGTTGTACCTCGCACCTGCCTTAAGAAACAGACCGCCTGCCACCAATACTCTTGTGAAAATGTGAGTATCGTTTCCTAGTTATAGCCACACTCTCCCTGGAGGCAACCACTGCCTTGAACGTCATGTCCATCACGGCCTTGCTTTTCTGTAGTTCTCCTACGTCAGAACAACCCCCCAGACAATACACTGTTGAATAAAAGCCATCTTTCGGCACCTGCTTTTGTGAGGCCCGCTGTCCACGCTCAACATCAAGTACGTGGCCTTCGTCCAGGCTGACGCCTGCAGCTCTAGTTCACTGCTGTCATTGCCACACAGCTCTCTGCCGCACGAAATACCACAATTCTGCCCGTGCACGCTGGGCACCATCCAAGCACTGGTGGTTATGAATATTCAGGACATCTCCCAATGCACATGTGCATGAGTTCCCAGAGGACATGTCTAGGAGCACAACTGCTGACTCACAGGGTAGGTGGGTCTTTAAACTTTACCAGAACATGCCATACTGTTTTCCAAAGCGGTCACACTCTCTGCACCCCCGTCAGCAGAGTCTGAGAGCTCCCACGGCTCTGCGTCCTTACCCAGGTATCATCAGGCCTTGTGACGTTTGCCCCTGGGGTGGGCGTGGGGTGGTGGTCCACCGGGATCCCACTGGTTCCCCCACGAGGCCACTGTGGCACTTACTCTTGACATCCAGCTGGGCGGCGTACTTGGTGAAGCCCTTCAGGCAGACCTTCTCCCCGATCAGGGAGAGGAACTCCTCAAAGGCAGGGCCGGCCTCCTCGTTGTTGTACATCTCCTCCTCCGAGCTCTGGCCAGCCTTGCAGTAGAGGATGCCCACTTTGTGTTTCCGGCACAGCTGCAGAGGCGGGCCGGGCGGAGACGTCAGAGGGAGGGGAAAAAGGGGCTTTCTCAGGCGCGGTGCCCAAGGAGCTCCTGGGGTCACACAATAACTCGGGGCCGCAGCCAGAGAAGAGGGAGAAAGGTGTGGGGGGGCACATCCCAGTTGTCCCTCCCCTTCCCTCCCATTCCAGAGAGGCACAACAAGGTGTCGCACAGCCCACTCTCGTTCTCTCTACGGAGGGCCACGCCACTCTCAAGAATTAAGACACCGTTGCCTTGGCTGGCTGCCCACAGGAGGTGGACTGGAACTGGCTAAGACTTGGCAAAAGGAAATTCTCCAGGGCTCAGGGCTCAGTGCAGTCAACTGTTTTCAGGGAGTGGGCCCTCGGTGACCACATGTTTATTTTATGTATCTCATTCTCCTGGTCACTGGTGACTGGACCTTGACAGACACCTGACCTAAGCGCGGGCCAGTCAGAGGCTCTCCTGGGACCAAGAGTCAGCTAGCTGGGGTCTGCACGTGGCTGTTATTCTCACAGAAACTCTGGGAGCTGTGGGAGGACGGAGGAGCAAAGGGAGCCAGTGTGCAGAGATGGGAACACACCCCCTAGCCTGTCCCCCACCATGAAACCTGGTGGCTGTCTCATCCCCAGACCATTTTCCTCCTGAGACCCAGTCATATTCTTGCTCTTGGCTCCCTTGGAATTTGATTAAGAGATCCCTCTTTTTACCTAAACTAGGTTAGGTGGGTTTCTATTCTTGGAAAAAAGAACAACAACAAAAAAAAGACCAAGACAGAAAGAGGTACCAGGATGGGGCTGCAGGCTACGGTCCGAGGGGCCCCCCACCCGGAACCCCGGCTCACCCCTTGTTCGTCGAGCTTCAGCAGCTGCTCGGTCACCTTGGGCGTGTTGAGAGCCAGCCTCAGGCAGTGGATGTTGAGCTCGGGGATGACATACTCCAGGGCATCCTTCAGGGGCAGGCCCCGCCCCGTCCCATGCTTTGTGGCTGTGGGTGTGGCGTCCTCCAGGATGGATCCCCGCAGGGTGATGAGCTGTTTGAGGGAGAGAAGAGAAGGTCAGGAGGCTCTCAGGACCCAAGAAGGAACAAGAGCCCATGAGGGTGTCCTATTCTCAGAGCAACGTGTGCGATGGTCAGAGAAGCTTGGGTCCCAGGGCCAGCCCGGGGTTTGGACCAGGACTTGAGCTTGCCGCCGCCTGCTTGTGTGATCTTGAGCAAGCGCCTTCAGATCTCTGGGCCTCAGCTTCTCTTTCACGAAATGGGTACAGTGACGGCATCAAAGCCCAGAAGAGCGCCGGGAGGATTAAGTGGATGAGTCAATGAGACAACGGATGGAGCACACCTTCATCCGTCAACAAATACCGACTACGTGCCCCCGAGACCTAGCCCTGTTCTGGGTGCGGCAAACAAAACAAAGACCCAACTGGTCTTCACCCGACTGGCATTTAAGTGGGGACACAGATTATGTCAGCTAGTAAGACGTATAATGAATAAAACAGGCTCCACAAGGCAAACCCTCAATGAACACTGTCTTCATTACAACACGTGTGAACATATTACTGTACTAACACGGTTGGTCTGTGGTGGGGCCCAGGCATCTACGTACATGTGCACATGCGTATTCATACTTATACCAATGTATACTTTTACACACACACACACACACACACACACACACACACACACACACACAACCTTTTCAGTGCCATTCAAATGATTCTGCTGTGTAGCCAGGATTGAAAACTTTCAGTCAGGCCAATCATGGCCAACTCATTTCACTTTCCCAGATGGTGCTTTCCATGTTTTTCCTATAGCTGGCCACATGACTAGCTACAGGTAATGAAATGTGAGGGCAATTCAGCTGGGGAAGGACTTCTTGGACACATTTGCTTCCCTTCGTTAAAGGAAAGCCCCTTTCTACCAGCCCATTTCTTCTTGCTAAGGACACTGGTGTGAGGGTAAGATGTTTGGGGCTGTGGCAGCCATTTTGTGTTTGCGAGGAAAGAGACAACAAGAAAACCAGAGAAGTCAATCTCTGCAGCTGCCCACCTCCAGGCTTCTTGTTAGAGAATTAAAATAACCCTCTATTTGTTTTAGCTGTGGTTACTCAGGTCTTCACGTTTACTCTATAGGCAAAGCAGTTTCTAACTGATATACCTTTATAACAAAGTCGCATTTATGAAGGTGCAGTGGTACAACAGTAATTACCTAATTACGTGCACACGTCTGTTCAGGGGGAGGTTTTATCATCTCCATGTTGCAGATAAGAAAACTGAAGCTCCGAGAGGTTAGGTGCCTTCTCCAAGGTCACCACAGCTAAGTGACTAAACCAGGATTCCCACGCAGCCCTGAATTTTCCAAAACTTACAGCTTTTGCCATTGACAGTGTTTTATTTTTATTTTTGGCTGTGAGGTACATCCTCATACAGAAAAGTACTCAACACATGGAAGCATACCTAAAGGAATGATCACAGAGTGAACACCTAGGTAATCCCCACCAAATCAAAAAAGTATTTTCAGCCCCCCAAAACTCCTTCCCTCCTCCCCAAAGGCAACTCCACCCTGACTTCAAACTCCAGAATTTATTTCTGCCTGTTTTGGAGCTTCAGGCAGTTTGTATTCTTTTATATCTGGTTGTTTCTCTCAATGCTGTGGATATGAGAGTGGCCACGTTGCTGTGAGAAGTGGCTGTATTGCCACAACGGATTTATTCCATTCTGTTGAGCACGGAAACCGCTTCCAGTGTTGGACAACTATGAACACTGCTGTTAGGAACACTCATAGGAGCGCCTCTTATTGCACATGAACAAAGTTTCTTTTGGGTCTATACCTAGGAGGGCAACTGCAGAGTCACTGGGCATGTTCATCTTTAATTTTCCTGAACTGCCCAAGTATTCCAAGTGGTTGTACCAATTCATGTCCTGCTAGCCCCGAGAGTCCCTGTGGCTTCAGGTCCTCACTTGTACCAGCTCAGGCTTCTCTATCCACAACGTGAGCTGACCATCAGGTGATGCCATGCCCAGGGCCAGGCACGCAGCTCCAGCCCCAGCCAGGCAGCATGACAGGGTATTTGCGGCAATACCAGGAAAAACATCCCCCCTCAGGGGATTGCTACAAGCACCCAAAATATACTTGAAGCTATGATATAAAGACTAAGGATGAGATGCCAGGGTGGCTCAGTTGGCTAAACATCTGACTTCAGCTCAGGTCATAATCTCATGGTTCATGAGTCTAAGCCCCGCCTAGGGCTCTGTGCTGCAGCTCAGGGCCTGGAGCCTGCTTCAGATTCTGTGTGTCTCTCTCTCTGCCCCTCCCTGCTTGTGCTCTGTCGCTCTCTCAAAAAAAAAAAAAAAAAAAAAAGACTAAGAAGGATTAATCAGTAGTACCTGGAAAAACATGCCTGTCCTAAGTCAACAGACACAAGAGATGGCAAAAATAATGTGTCGCGGCATTGCCTCTAAGCATACAGCTTGCCAAATAGGACCTGGGCAAGAGGCATGCATGGAAGGAATGGAATGATCTTGTGTTCTGGAGTTCCCAGCTGTAGCCTTGGTAATTAATAAAAAAACAAGTCGCTTTTATCCTAAGGACAGTAGTCTTGAAACAGATCATGAAAAGCAACCATGTTGGATGCTTTGCCCTGCCAGTCTGGGAGCCCCTGGGATTGTGGGTTTCAATCAATGCACCAGCTGGATCCGTTTTTGTATCCTGCTGACACTGGCCCGCAGCGCCCTCTGCTGGGGCCAAGCAGAAGCATGGTCCTGCACCTCAGTCTCCCACTCTAGGAGACAGGTGGCCTACTGTCACATTTTGGCTCTGAAGACTTGACCAAAAGCCACTACTTGAAAAGCTCCCAGCTTTGCCTTCTCTGCTGGGGAGATTAAGTAGGGCACTGGCAGGGCACAACGAGTGGCCATCTCTACTCTCCACCTGGTCCTGTCTGTCATCATCGCCTACCTGGCCTATGATGATAGCTGCCTCCTGGTCTCCCTGCTCCCACACCACTGCCACCCCGGCCCAGGCCACTCTTCCTGCAGCAGCTTGAGTCAGACCACGCCTCTCCTCTGTGCGGAATGGGCTAGTGGCTTCCCATTTCTCTCCAAATAAAATCTATACACCCTGCTCAGCCTGCAAGGCCCTGTGTGACCTCATCCTCAACGATACCCAGCATCATCTCGCTGAGGGTAAGCAGTCACATGAGCCATAGAAAAGTCTCAAGGCCATGTATGCAGGGAGGTTTCTATTTGCACAGGTTGTTCTTTGTCGGCTCCTGACTTAGATGCATTTTTCTCTGCTGGGCAGTGGGTGTACGCGTCGGGGACTTCTCCTGGGAGGTCACTTAGGAGTCTGTCTGCCTGGATTCAAGTCCTGACTCTACCCATTCCTTAACTGTGTAACCCTGGGCAAGTTGCTTAATTTCTCTGTGCCTTTTTCCTCATTTATAAAATGCGGATAATGACTCTCTCAAAAGGCTGTAAAGATTCAATAAGATAATCCACATACAGTGCTCAGCTTTGTATCTGGTATCCAGTGAGCGCTCAATACATGTTAGCCATTATTATGTACACACGTGTCAAATGTATTTGTACAAAACCATATGCATAGTTAAGAATTTACATTTCACCTTTAATAGGAAGCTATAGTTGACTTTTCTCCCCACTTAACAATATGCTTTGGAAATTTCCATAAACACACACACACGATCAGAGTTACCTACTGACTACAAATGAAGTCCTAGTCGATTCACACTATTATACTTGCTTTTTTCACTTAATAGGAGACTCTCCCTTTTCTACTTTGTACACTTACTTATATACTTAAATTCTTAATGAGCGACTGTTACTTTTTAAATAAAAAAGAAATGACAAATCCAAAACTCTAACCCTAACAAAATCAAGGCCAGTCAAAAACTCACGTTTGCTGGGCTAAGGGGGACTTGTTGGGCTTGGAGGCCAGACCGTCCCTGGTTGCCTGGGGTTTTCCTGTGTCCTGGGAGAGACACACCAGCAAGGGGCTCAGGCCAGGGCTTGTCCTGTCCAGGCTGGGCGGGGCGGGGGGAGGGGGGCGCTGTTCAGGCGTGTGATGCCAGAGCCCAGCTCCAAGTCTGTTCCTGCCCTGGCGGGAAGCTCAGGGCTGCCAACGCTCACAACCCATCTGCCGGGAGATATGGGCCCACTCGACTGTCTGCTCAGCGGCCGGGGGTGGCCATCTGGGGCGGGCCAGCCTGCTGGCCTGGAAAACAGCCCAAGCCCTTCACCCTGGACCCCACACCTTGGTTTACGGGAGCCTAAGATATGTACATGTGGACAGGAGGATAGAACTCTGCCCGTGAACTCCACCTTTGGTTCCTGGCATGGCCCTCGGACCCTGGCGGGGGGTGGTGGGGACAGTGACAGGCCAGGCTCGTAGTAGCATCTATCACTTGGAGTACTCACTGCCTTACAGCCTCAGGCTACCACCTCATGTGTGCGAGTCCATGAGAACCTTCCCTGCCGCTCTAGGAGACAGGGAACAAACAGCACAGAGCCCATTCAGAGATAAAGAAACTGAATCCAGCAGTAAAGCCAACATGATCACATGGTTAGTAAAAAACCAAGGTCACATGGTTAGTAATTGGCAGAACTGGACTGAACCCAGGGCTGTCCATTCCCAGAGCTAGAATTCAAACTCGACCCCACAGGCAGTGTGCTGAGTGGTTAAGAGCCTGGGCCCAGGCCCCGGGAAGCTTTGGTCCATGTCCCAGCTCTGCCATCGGTGACCCTGACAAATGATGATCTCCCTGGGCTTCAGCCTCCCATCCTCATCTGTAGAATGGGAATAATGGGACCCATGTCATAAGACTGTTGAGAAGATTTGGGCTTCACGCATATAAAACATTTAGGACACTGTCTGGCAAGAATGTGTGTTAAAAGTGTTAGCTATTATTGTGGATACTGCTGTTGTTACTACTGGGGGCTGTGGATTGTCGCCATGATAGGAAGGGCTTGAGGAAGAGGCACGGCAAACCTTGCTGGCCACTGCCCGCCCTCCAACTCAGGTGATGAGGTCCTCAGGCCTGAGTGCCCAGTAGGGCAGCTCCACCAGGAGCTGGGCTCGGGGCTGAGCCTGCATGCATGTGGGGTTAGAAAAAGGCCTGGTTGTGGCTGTGAACCTCATGGTGGGCCAAAATTCACAGGGCTGCCTGGAATGTGACAAGGGGACAGTAGACTGAGACCCTTACCAATGGCTAACTTCACTGGGGTCTTCCCAAGTGCCAGGCCAAGCACTGCCTAATGTGTAACCCCACTGGATCCATGACTATAGGGATTGTAGGGACTGTGGGAAGACTGGGATTCCCAAGAGGGAAACTGAGGCTCTGAGAGGAGAAGCCAGGTGTACAGGTTCACAGCTGGTAAATGGCTGAACTAGGAATCCATACCAGGTCTCCAATGTGCCAGATGTGAACATGCCTCAGCACCTTTGCAATGGCTGTTCCCTCTGCCTGGAATGCTCTTGTTCTAGACGTCCACATGGCTCCTTCTCTCATGTCCTTCAGGTCATTACTCAAATGTTATCTTCCCAGTGATACGTCCCTTGACCATTCTGCCTAAACACTGAACCGCCCCTTACACTTATCTCTTCCTTGCTTGACTTTCTACCTTGTCATCACTTACCACATTGTGTAATTTATCAAAGTATGTGTGTATTGTCTGCCTCCCCCACAAGAGTGCAGCAGGGATGGCAGGTAGTGGTGCTGAGTGAATCTCTGCCGTGTGGATGAATCCTGGACCTGTGTCCTGGGGCTTCAAGAGCCTCATGCCGATCCTGGGTGGGGGTGGGGGGGGGACTGGAGGCTTGTTTTGTGGGTGTTGGGGCTAGGAAGTGCATGGAAGCAGGTACAAGGCAGGAGCAGCACTGAGCCGGTTTCAAACTCACTGAATAGGAACCACGGCAGAAACAATATACCCTGACCCAACATCCCCGCACCCAAGTCTCATGACTCCTAGTACATGCAGTGCAGGCCGGTATTTTAAAAATTCATTCTACATATTCCATTTTTATTAATAAGAAACAATAGCACAAAAGCGCTGGCACTAAGCTGAGTTTGTAACTCATCAATGGGTCTGCCGTGCAGTTTTGAGCCCCGTCAGTGGAATCCCAGAGGCAGCCGAGTGGGGCTAGAGAGGAGGCTGACTCCTCCCCTTGCCACTTACTGGATGCTGCTTTGGGCAAAGCCCTCAACCTCTCAGTGCCTTGTTTCGTCATCTGTCAATGAGGACAACCGTGCCTTCATCACAGAACTGTCGTGACACTTAAGTGAATAAATTAGATAAAGGGTAAAGAAAACATCCGATCTGCAATGTCACGGCAGTTGTAATAAAATATTATTTACTAGTGTTTGTTATTTCACCCAGCAGTTCCCCAGATGTTGTGACACAATCTGATGCCATGTGAGCTGTCACGTCACATTCTGCCCCAGTGCTCATCTGGCCAGAAAGGTGAGGAGAGGGAAGAGGGGCTGGGTGACAGAGGTGCCGGTGACGACCTGTGGGGGCGCTGTGGGACTGCCTCCTCTAAGCTGCCACAAAGCCTCTGTGTCCCACTCCCCCTCAGCAAGAGGGTCTTCGTGAGCGGATGGGGCTAGGGCCCTCGGTGTACCATCTGCCAGTCTGGATGACGTCCAGGCTCGGCTGGCCTCACACCCAAAGTCCTTGGCGGCAGCAGCAGGCTGCTGGGGTCCCACCGGGACCTGGGCAAAGGCCAGGAACAAGGCGGATGGGGCAATGCAGGGCTGAGGGAGACCCACTTTGGGGGGCCTGCCCAGCTGACTCCCACCCCTTTCCTGGAAAGCTCTTCCTTACTTGGGTCTTTTGGAAGCCTAGCGCCCCTCTTGGCAGAAGAACTGCCCCCCCCCCCCCCAGGTGATTCCGACTGAACTGTCAATTACAGTGTGCTGCCCTGTCCCAGTGGAGCACACGTGATCCAAGCAGAGCCAGTCAGAGTCCTTCCCACAGATTTGGCAGCAAGTGTCTCTTCCTTGTGGAGGAGACATAGAAAGATGTAGAAGAGTTGAGCAGCCAGTCTCCATTTTCCCATGACATGGAGAGAGCTTGCTGGTGGCAGAAGAGAAGAGAATGACATTCACAATGCAAAAAAGCAGAGCTTAGAGGAACAGAGCGGTCTGGAGGCAGAATATGGTGACATTATTTGAGTGCCTGGATCCAGCTATGCCTGAAGCTAGCCCTACCCCGCCTGGATTTGCAGTTATATAAACCGAAAAATTCTATTTCTGGCTTGAACCAGTTAGAAGTAGATTTCTGTCAATTACAATTGAGAGTCCTAATTGAGCAGGATGCCCCCAGCAGGCCTTGCTCCCTAGCCACGGCTGATATTTAGTCTAGGGGAAGACCTCCTCTGCCCAAACCAGGACAACGGGTTTCTCTACTCAGACTTGAAAGCGCTGCGAGTGTTTTGAGCTGAGCGGCACCAACAGCAGTGCCTGCTGTGGCTGAGATTCCCCAATTCCTGCCGTGCCTGAGGCTTGCTGCCTTAATTCTTTCCATTCTGCAGGACATCTCATGATCCTGAAAGGATCCCTTACACGTCTCCCTTTATTTCCTATTCTAACCAGAGTGAATCTCTTGTACAATGTAAGTATTGTGGGCTCTCCAAGATCCCAGTCCTGGCCTGGCCCCTTATTCACTGAGCCCATACAAGTCACTTCATTTCTCTGAGTCTTAGTCTTCTCTTCTGTAAAATGGAGAGACGAACAGAAGTGCTCTCAGGAGGTCATTAGGAGGACTGCGTGAGGTGAAGCAGGGGAAGCACCTACCACAGAGTAAGGGCTCACAGAGGGTGAGGGGCTATCGAGCTGTAATTTACGTAAACTAATAACGGTGATGCGACTTACCTCACGGGTCCGGAAGATGATCCTGTACTGGTACTGAGGCCCGTGGTCCTTGTGGTCCTCCAACTTCTCCCGCTTGATGCTCACAGCCACTGGCCCCAGTTTCTCGTCCACACCAAAGTAATTGGCATGTTCTGAGAGGGAAGCGTTCAGAGTGAGTTCTCTGGGAAGGAGGGGTGATGCCCAGGGCAGGTTCTTGGGCAACCCGCGGGATCCTGCTCACACAAACCTCCCGCCTGGTCATGGCCACACTCGACAGAGAGACTGACTGGCAAGACCTGACTGTGCCACCTCAGCCAAGTGACAGAACTTTTTTGAGCCTCAGTTCCTCCGTCCGAAAAACGGGCGCCCTGACACTACCCATAACTCATCGAGTCGATGTGAGGTGAGGGTGAAATGAGACTACAAATATTAAATGCTTAGCACAGTGTCTGGCACATAAAAAACACAGCCTATGGTTATCCCAGATTTGCAAACGTCCGCCATTAGCTCAGCTGCCAACTAGCCCTGTGAAGTGGTTAAGATCCTATTCTACCGCGCTGCTCGCAGGACTCAAATCCAGGGTGTCTGCCACTAGGTCAGATGGATGGCCCAGGCCAAGGCACTCCACAGCATTTTCATCAGGAAAACGGGAGCAGTAAGGCTGGACACACCTCTCAGCACAGTTGTGAGGATCAAATAGGTTAACAGGCGTGAAGCACTTAGCACAGAGCCAAGTACACAGTAAGCACAAAAGAAATGCTAGCTCTTATCATCCCAGGGCGTGATGTTTGTCACAGAAAAGGGACCATGATTCAAGTCCCCAAGCATCGCTTTTATCCAACCATGCTTCTACACACCTAGGATACTTAAACGCACTCTTTTCCCTCAATAGAGCCACCGAATCATGGAGCAAGTCTCGTGTTCTCTCCCCTAAATAGCAGCTGTCTCCCCCTTTCTCTAAAACATGCTGCTGTTTTCTAATCCTTCCAGAAAACAGTTTTTTCCAAGGTGAAACCCAAGTGTTTCCTGCTTGTGGTGGATACCCACCGGCAGCCTGTCTTGACTCAAGTCAACATCCACCCCTTGCCAGAAATTCCTTCCCATCCCGGTGCTCTGAATATTTAGCTGATGGTTCCTGTTCTCATGAGATGCTTTTAGTGAACCAAAAGCTTATCGAAGGCCTAAATAATGTGTTAATTAACGGTGCCAGTCAGACCAGTAGCTGCACTGGGTTAAACCATCTCCCCAGCAGGTCAGAGAGCATAAGAAGTATCTGCTCCACAGATAATCGGTTCATTCCTAAACATCTGCAGGGCTTGTTCGGTTTTGTTTTCTCCCAAAGCATACCCAGCGCCCTGCATTCCTGGCATACAGTAGGCACTCACTGAACAATGACCAATGAGGAATTTATAAACTTCTAGGGCTACCAAGAAGTCCAATTTTGAAAGAAAAAAAAATTTTTTTTAAATAAAGCTCCCTAGTGAGTACTTACTATCTGCCCAATGAAGAACTAAGTGCTTTAATGTACAATCTTATTCGATCCTCACCAGTCTTATGTCGGTATTTCTATATATGAGTTGGAAACAACGTGTTCTCTGTTGGTCAGGTACAAAAATGTAGAATCAGGTTTTGACTGAGTCATTCAAATCCTCTACAGCCTGATTTCTTGACCACTAGATGGGTCAATTTCAGGGAGACCCTGTCAGCGTCTCCCACTGATTGTTTACTTCTCCCTGTAGCCTTATCTGTTTTTCATTTATATCCCCCTAACCCAGGTTGCCAGGTGCACAAACATTCACAACTTTTCTCATTAGCAACTGTCTGGAACTTTCTTTTTCTCCATCCTTTCATTTTCGATTTCTGTGTCCTTTTGTTTTGGGACATGTGATGCTGCTACAATCATCTCCATTCCTCACGTGAGGACAGAGTCCCAGGGGTGAAATATGTCATACAAGCTAATAAGCTATGACACAGGCACCCTGAACCCAGGGCTGTCTGGACTCCAATGCTGGAGCTCCAGAGCCTGCACGCACTCTGAGCCCTGTGGGATGACTTAGTTGAAATTTGTTAGGTTTGACTAGGACACTGGCTGAAACAATTTTTTTAAATAGTTGCTGTGGGGTACTAGCTGCCTATCCATTCTATTCTGCCCTTCTTTTCAAGAAAAACCCTCTATTCTTAGGGGAGGAAAAGGGGATTTGTCTAGTTGAAAACCTGTATTTCCCAGCCTGCCTTGTAGATAGGAGTGGTCAATAAGCAGCAGTGGCTGGATGGGGCTTCTGAGAAAGCTTTTTAAAGGGAGGTGATTTGACAAGAGATCTGCCTTTTTGCCCTTACCCTTTCCTCTTTCTATGCCTGGAAATATGGATGCGACAGCTGGAGCTGCAGCAGCCATCTTGGACCAGGAGACCACCTGAGGGCTGGAGGCCATGCACTAAGGATGGCATTCCACTGATGCTGAGGAGTAACCATACCAGCCCTGGGCTGCTGACCTCCAGACTTCTTTATATCATAGAAATAAGCTTCTATGTAGTTAAAGTCTGTCACTGGCAGTTATGAGCAATTCTAAACCAATACAGTTGTCAGCATTTAAAAATTAGGAGAATCCGCATTAAAAAAAAAAAAAAAAGCTTCATTTCAGGAGAATCTTGAAAAATCGGAAAGGCTGGCACACTGGGTTTGCCTGTATTTCCTGCATGACAACAGTGAGCTGGAGCTGAGCAGGAGCTGCCCTTTGCCCCAGTCCTGCCCAGCTCCTGTAGCTGCCTGGGTTCTCTGCACGATGCTGTGTTGTCTCCTCAAATTGTCCCACCAGCACTAATGAACCTAATGATGCAGGAAGCCCATGTCTCCCTGGTGTTAACACCTTCTAAACATCAACAGCTCCACCTTCAGAGGGGATCCAGAACTTGCCTGCTTAGTCCCGCACTCATGGGCTCCCAACCTGGATGTGTCCATCATCCTTTCCTGCTTGGATTACTACAGCAGCCTCCTCCCTGGCTTCCCTGCTTCCCCCTCCCCCAGCATCTGTCCCCCAGGAGGAGGCTGTGAACACCTGAGTCACTTCAGGGCCCTCTCTGCTCCTCAGAACTCTCTTGTGGCTCCATCTCACTTGGGGCAAAGACAGTGAGAGTCCTTGTCATGACTCACAAAGTCCCACACTATGTGCCTTGTCACCTCTCTCCCTCAGCTCCTGCCACACTCTCTCAGCCACTCTGTCCCAGCAACGCTGGCCTCCTCCCTCCTCCTTTAGTGTTTCAGGACTATTGAACTTGCTCTTCCCTGTGCAGGAACACTGTCCCCAAGCTCCACACAGCTCCTTCCTGCAGCTCTGTACTTAACCACCTAGGAGGTCCTCCCAAACCATTCCCTATTGTA
Organism: Herpailurus yagouaroundi; assembly: GCF_014898765.1. Lineage (NCBI taxonomy): Eukaryota > Metazoa > Chordata > Mammalia > Carnivora > Felidae > Herpailurus > Herpailurus yagouaroundi. The sequence goes on from NW_024412425.1 coordinate 1,996,347, forward strand.
AGCGAAGCCTCTGACCTTGACACGATTTCCCTCTCCCTTACTTCATGTTTCTCCATAGCACTTGCCACCCTATGCTGCCTTATATATTTCACACATTAATCAAGTTTTTTTTTTTTTTGTCTTGCTCCCCCCAGCCCCCGCGCCCCAAGTGCTGGGAAGACAAGATCTTGATTTTAAGCTAGTCAGTACTGTATCCTCAGGCTCTAGACAGTGCCTGTCACCTAGCTGAACCCAGCACACGGTTGCTAAGTACACGCGGATCTACTGTTTCCCGTGGCTCAAGGGTTGGGCGTGCTGAGCCCCACGTGAGGCGTCAAGCTAAGCGCCAGATGAGGCTCCGCTCACCGAATCCCGGGTGGGTGGATGGGCGCACATAGGGAATGCACGAGCGGCGGGGGTCCCGGGAACAAGCCGCTGCCACCCACCTGCCCCC
>NW_024412425.1:1996879-2027643 GCF_014898765.1 Herpailurus yagouaroundi
CCCCCCCGTCACCTCGGCCCACGAAGTGGTCCTGGTAGTAGCGGGCGCCCAGGTCCACGTGCTCGATGCTGTACTGCCGCGGGCGGCTCTGCGTCCTCTGCTGCTCCTTGGGCACCTCCAGCACCGAGATGCTGGCGTTGGTGCGGTGCGCGCTGAGGGCGGGCTCGGCCGGGCGGCCCTCGCCGCCGCCGCCGCCGCCCGGGGAGCCCACGGCCGCCCGCGAGAAGCTCACGTTGCGCTCGCACTCGCCGCCGATCTCGTTGCGGAAGTGCGGGCAGCTGAGCAGCAGGTCGTTGCTGTTGTCGTCGCCCAGGTCCTGCTCCAGGTTCTCCTTGCAGTTCAGGTCCTCCGTGCTGGGGAAGGCGGCGTCCAGGCCGCCCAGGCCGTGGGCCCGCGACGCCGAGAGGGCGGCCGTGGCGGAGGCGGCCGAGGCGCCCGTGGTGGTGTTGCGCCGCTGCGCCGTGGCCACCCTGTTGGCGGCCGCCTCGTTGAGGTCGAACAGCATGCTCTGCACGTCAAAGTGGGCGAAGCTCTTCTGGCAGACCCACGGGCGGCCGGCCTCCGGGGGGCTCCGGCCCTCCTCGGCCTCCCCCAGGGCCCGGCCGGCCTCGCCGTCCGTCTTCCCGCTCCTCAGCTTCCGGAAGATGGACGAGTCGGCCGCGTCCCCGCCGCCCAGGCCGCGCGCGGGCTTCTTGCGGGCCTTCTCTTTCTCCTTGGCGGGCTGGAGCACCAGGAGGCTGTCCTTGGCGGGCTGCCCGTTGCGGGGGTCCCCCTTGGCTCCGCCGCCGCCCCCCGGGACGTGGGGCCCCGGATCCGCCTGGAGCAGCTCACTGAGGGGCTGGGGGCCCGCGGCCTCCGGCTGTTCGCTGCGGAACTCGTTGAGAATGTCGAAGAAGCTCTGCTCCGGCACGCCCTGCACATCGATGGAGGACGTGCTGCCGTACTCGCGGAAGAGGGGCAGGGCCCCTGTGTGCCGGGGTCCCCGCGGCTCCCCAGCGTCCTCCGCGTCACACTCGCTGAGGGTGATCTCGCTGCTGCTGCGGTGCCGCAGGGGGAGGAAGGCCCTGCCGGGGGACCGGGGCCACCCGTCCTGGAATTCCACATCTTTGGACCTTCTCCTGGAGAGTCTGTGGAAGGCTTTGGGCACTGAGGAAGCCGGGGTGCTGACAGGAGGCTGTCCGTTCTGTACGCTCCTCATGGAATGGGCCACCTTTGTGGCCTTCGTGCCGTCTGCGTCCTGTGAGGGGCTTGGGTTGTTCTGCTCTCTCAGGGCGTCCCGCTTGGGCGGCCAGTCGGCCACTCTTGCGCGCACACCCATCTTGGGCACTGCAGGGGTGGTGGGACTGGGGCGGGTGGTGGCGCTGACTGGGCTCTCACCAATGGGCTGCGGCATGCCCCCGTTCTGGACCCAGAATCCCATGGGAGCATAGTCCCCTGTGTGTGGCCCGGGGAGGACATCGGCCCCCCTGGCCCCACAACTGGCTGCCAGATCCACACCATCACTGGGAATGGGCCGATAGGTGGTCATAGTCCACGGGCACTGGAGTGCTACTGGCTCCTGTGAGCTGCCGAGTAACTTTATGGGGTCCCCTGGCCCTCAGCCATTGTTCAGGGCCGCCAGTCCCAGGATGAAGGATGCTGGCCCTTGAAGCCTGACCGGAAGGTTGTGAGCCTGTGGAGTCCAGTTCTCCACCATCGCTGTGGACAACCGAGCCAGGACAACCTCAGGAGGCAGGTGCTGTCCTAGGGTCTCCAGACTGGGCGGCTCAGCAGGACAGAGCAAGCAGTAGATGTGGGTGAGGGCCAGCAGGCTGCTGGGCTGTCTTCCCTGCCATGCTGAAAAAGGAGAGAAGGCAAAGGTGAGATGTGATGTTACTGTTCCCAGAGAAACTTTTTGTGTGACAGCTTTATACTCATTTAAAAAATTTTTTATTAGAGAAAATTTCAAACATACCCAAAGCAGGGGTGCCTGAGTGGCTCAGTCAGTTAAGAGTCCGTCTCCTGATTTTGACTCAGGTCAAGATCTCACAGCTTGTGAGTTTGAGCCCCACACTGGGCTCTGTACTGACAGTGCAGAGTCTGCTTGAGATTCTCTGTCTGCTCCTCCCCAACTTGTGCACACACACTCTCTCTCAAAATAAATAAACTTAAACAAAATATTTTAAAAAACATACCCAAAGCAGAATAGTGTATTTATTGAGCACCCGACAAGCTTTAACAACCATTACCTAATCGCCATTTCCGTTTCATCTACCCGCCCACTCCTACACTTTTTTTTTTTTTTTGACAGAATATTTTAGAGTATGTCCCAGGTATCAGCTCATTTCACCTATAAATACTTAAGCTTATATTATCTAGCAGTCAAGGCCTTTATTTTATTTTTTTTAATGTTTATTTAGTTTGAGAGAGAGAGAGAGAGAGAGAGAGAGAGCGAGCGCACACACACACTTGCTTGCAAGCCAGGGAGGGGCAAAGAGAGAGGGAGAGAGAATCCCAAGCAGGCTCCACTCTGTCAGTGCAGAGCCCAACGTGGGGCTTGATCTCACCATGACATCATGACCTGAGCCAAAATCAAGAACTAGATGCTTAACCAACTGAGCCACTCCTAGTAGTTAAGCCTTTAAAAAATTAACCAAAAATACTCTCATCACACCCATCTAGATTAACAAGAATTCTTCAATATCATGTAATACCTCATATCTGTATTACATTTTCCCCAGTGTCTCAAAGGTTTCTTTTAGAGTTGGTTTGCTCAAATCAGGATTCAAACACGATCCCTACTCTAATTTGGCAGATAATATTTCTTAAGTCTCTTCTATTCTTTACGGTCCCCCCCCCCCCATCACCTTTATTTTGATGCTATTTACTTATGGAAGGAATGAGGTCATGCAACCCGTGGAGTTCCCCACTTTCAGAATCTGGCTGGCTGACTTGTCCATTGTGGTGTCATTAAACACATTCCTCCACCCCCTGTGAGTACTGCAGGTAAAGGCTGGACTATTGTCTATCTGTCCTGCAATCTGCCTGACCAGCCACCCCACCAAAAAAGGAAGTAAAAATGACAGATGAGTCACCATGAGCACTGGTAGGTTTGGGACAGGGGATGGCTCTGGAACTCTATGTGATTAATAGATACCATGAACATCAGCTCCTGTCGCTTCTTGGCTGAGATCTCCCCAGTGGCTCCTTACTGAATTAGAATAAAATCTAAATTCATCTGCTCGCCCACAAGCCCCTCAGGCTCTGGTCCCTGCCAGTCTCCTGATGCTTCTCCCCATCCCTGACTTAGATCCCATCACACTGGCCTTCTTTTCTGTCCTATTGACATATCGAACCCCACCCAGGATATCTGGATATCCTTCCTTGGTTCTTAACCAGGCTGGCTCCCTTGTATGATGTCAACTCTCCAATGAAGCCTTCCTTATGAAGGGAAGCCTACCAAAGACTAACAGTGCTTTCCGAGGAAGAAGGCTGTGTACGTGTGTGCGTGCGTGTGTGTAGGGGGCATTTCCTAACCCATGTCCTTAGGTATGGAGTGAGCTGGCAGAGAGAGACCCAGGGGGATGCATGAAGCAGATTATTCATGGAGCAAAACAGGGAGGCAAGCCTGTAGCACCTGAGAAAGTGAGAACCAGAAGGGGGTGGGGGAGGAGTCGGGAGCAAGAGTTTACCCGTCTTCCTAGCTCCCAAGAGAGCATTCCTGAAGATGTAGCAGGGAGGCACACAGGGGAGGGGGCAGAGAAGGGGGAAGGAAGTGGAAAGCGCCCAGAGTCGGGTTGGTTAGGGGAGACAGGAGCAAGGCCAGGTGAGCCTGGGTGAGCTGGAGAGCAGAGATGTCTTCTAAAGAAGCAGGTGGGCCTCAGCTCTGGGGACCAAGCTTTGCAGGAATGTGGATGCCAGATCACTGGATTTTTAATTTTTTTTTAATGTTTACTTATTTTTGAGTGGGGGGGGGGAGGGAGGGAGGGTAAGAGAAAAGTGAAGGAGACACAGAATCTGAAACAGGCTCTAGGCTCCGAGCTGTCAGCACAGAGCCCAATGCGACATCAGGCTTGAACTTGGGAATGGCGAGATCATGACCTGAGCCAAAGTTGGATGCTTAGCTGACTGAGCCACCCAGGATCTTTAAATCCAGAAACTAGAAATCTTGAATTATATGCAACTTCTCCCAGTTTGAAAACAAAAATAACAGCAGCAACAAGAACGAACTACCATGCAGAGAAGATCTCTAAGAGGATGTTCAAGAAACTGCTAACATTGGTTGCCTCTGGGAAGGGGAATTAGACCTCTTTTCCCCCACTCCAAGCCCCCTCTCTGGGTTGGCCAGGGGCACTTTTTTTTTTTTTTTTTAAAGATTATTTATCTTGAGAGAGAGTGCCCGAAAGCAGGGGAAGGGCAGAGAGAGAGAGAGAGAGAGAGAGAGACAGAGAGAGAGAATCCCAAGCAGACTCTGCACTGTCAGTGTAGAACCCAATGTGGGGCTTGAACTCCTGAACTACGAGATCATGACCTGAGCTGACATCAAGAGCCAGATGCTTAACCTACTGACCCAGGTGCCCCTGGCCAGGGGCACTTCTTATGCTTGGCAGTGCAGTCTCACCTCTGGGTCAGCCTGGGAAAGCCTGGCAGATTAGCCCTTTGAGGCCACATTTGGGTTGGCTGGGAAAACCAGTGGCCCAGACGTGACCCAGACCTGCTTATGCAAGCACCTCCCGACAGATGGGCTTTGCTGATGGCATTTTGTTTCCAGCTCAGTCAGAAACCCCCAATCTGTTTTGCTCCCTCCTGTGAAAACACACAGATGTTCCTGAGGCCCTGGTGTCTTTCCACAGATTCCCTTCCTGGAGCAGGTGTAGCCAAGTCTCCTGGAGATGCTCGGAAGGCTGAGTGATACCCACAGCCTCTCTGGGATTCAGGGACTGGTGCACAATGGTCCCTTTCCAGCTGCCTGCTGTCAGGCTCCCCCCTCCTAAAAGCATGCCCATCTTTCTGGTGGGGAACCCCCCCATAATGAAGGCCAGACTGCCTGGGTTCGGGTCCTGGTATGCCATGGACTGGTTACTGAAACTGTGATTCAATTTCAATCTGGAGAGAGCGGGGAGAATACCACCTATCTCATGGCCACTACTATTACTATGGTTCCTCCCTTCATGTATCTTCTCCCCTCTCCCCACGCCCCCAATTACTGAAGCACAGCCAGGGGCAGGCTCAGCGGCTGAGTGTTCTCTTCTGCACCTGTCTGTACAAATTTCTTCTCTCCAGTATTCCTTGGTTCCTGCCTGTTTTCTATGCCTGCTCCTCTTGGCCTCCTGGTGGTCTGTAAGCCCCTGATAAATTCTGCTTCTGCCCAAGACTGTCAAACGTGGCTTCTGCTGCTGGCATAGGAGGACCTTGACTAATACCCACTGCTGTGTACAAGGAAGGCAGCTGGGGACGGTGGATGGGGAAAAATGGGAGACGGCAGCATGACGAGAAGCAAGTGGCAGTGGGAGAGTCAGGTGGGGATGCATTTGGCTGCAAGTAACAGGATACCATCCAATGGTGGCTCGGGCAATGAAGGTATTTCATTATCTTATGTAACAAGCAGACCAGGTATGGCGGCTCCACTCTTGGTACGCTGCAATGACATTAGGCACTTTTTTCCCCTCTGTCCCATCATCCCCTGCTCCCCTCAGCGTGCTGCCGGCTTGCATCTTTGGCTTTCGACCTCAGAGTGGCAAGCTGGCAGCCACAGCCCCCCTTCTCACCGAACCATGGGCAAGGGGGAAAGCAAGGGATGAGATGAGACTGTTCTTACTTCTCACCCATCTGACCCTCATCAGGAAGGAGAATGTTTGCCAGAACATCCCCCCTACCTCAACAGACTTTCTTTTATGTCTAATTGGCCAGAATGTGGTCACATATGGCCATTCTAGGAGCAAGGAAAGCTGGGAAAGCAAAGAATCCGGGATCATTCTGATTGCCCGTGAGCCAATGAGGACTTACGTCTGGGGCTGGCCACACTGGCTCCCTAAAAATGTCATGGTCCGTTAGAAGAGCAGGCACCTAATAGTGTGCCTGTGTAAATGCTCCCAGACTGTCATGTGTGAAGAAGCTGGGGAAGTCTGAGCTGGGAGGGTGCTCCCTTATCAGGCCCCCAAAACTTGGATGCTGAAACAGCAGACAAGTGGCCTCAATGTTCTGGCTCTGAAGGGCCTTGCTCTTCTGTGAAGGAGTCACGATGTCTGCAGAACCTCCCAGGGCAGAGCAGGAGGGAAAAACACAAGCTTTCCAGTGGCAGATACTTGTGGTTTGCTTCCTCTGCTGTTTTCCAAAAACAGCCCAGATTTCCCTTGGGGAACCTGCGTTCTCTGACTCCCACCCAGTGGGCTAGAGGAGGAGATCCTTCTTGACCATGTAACCTGATCAAAACCAGTGAGACCCAGTGACATGGGTGCCAAGAGTCCTAGGGCTGAAGGCTGTGCTTTACCCTCTTACCCGGAGTTAGAGAGAGGATATGAGGGACGGAATCACTGCAGCTATCTTGTGACCATGAGGGAAGAAGGAAGAACCGTTTGTGAAAGGGGTTGAAAGTTAGGGGGTGGATGTGGGAGCTGTAGTCATCATTTTCGTCTGAGTCAAGCTGGACCCAAAGCTACCACAATTGTACTTCCGACCACTGGATGTTTTAGTTACATAACCAAACAACATCTATAACAGCAGCTACCATGAATGTGATCCTTCTAGAGTCCAGGTCCTTCTCTAAGCACTATACATTTGTTATCTCTCTTAATTCCACAACTCTATGAAGTAGATATTATCTCTGTCTTAACATAAGGAAGCTGAAGTGAACAGATCAAGTAATGTGCCCAAGACCAGGTGGCCACAAGGTGGCAGAGTTGGGACTGATCCAGCAGCTTCGTTCCTCAAGTCAGGCAGTCCTGAGTTCAAGCACGAGCCCTGCAGGTTGCCCCGTGGGCAAAGTCCTGGACCTCTAATTCTCCTTCTCACTGGTGACACAGGGCAAAATAACTCCAGATCCAACTGCTCCTCTGAGTTCCAGACTTGGGTAGCCACTGCTTACTTGACATCACCACATATATATTTCACATGCACTGCAAACTGCAAACTGCACATTCCCAACCTGAACCCTTGATCTCTCCCCATCCACAAAGCCCGTTCCTTCTCAGAATAGTCAGGGGGGGTTAAGTTATGGCGTAGGAACAGAGAACCTCATGTACTAGGGGCTTACCCAACAGAGGTTTGTTTCTTGTTCATACTGCATGTCTACCAGGGGCGGGCCAAGGGCCTTCTCATGTCAGCTCTACTCCCAGGTGACAGAGCAGCACTTACATGAGACCTGGCCAATTTCACGGGTAAGGGACATGGCTGAACTATGCGACAGTTCCTGCTCAGGAATGACACATATTACTGCTCTCACATCTCACTGGCCAAATCAAGTCATACATCGAAGACTGGTGTTGACAGAGTGGTATGCCACAATATCTGTCAGAATAGGAATAGCAGAAGCTACCGGCTTCTTCCACATCTCAGGGAAAGGCACTTTCTTCCATCGAAGGACTCCAGCTGGAAACTCCCTTCACATATCCAATCCATTACCCCACAGCCTGCTGACTCTCCCATGGGAGCTCTCCCATGCCAGTCTGAGCTGGGTGACTATATACCATAGCCTCCCCATTACCTGTCCTTCTGCTCCTAGTCCCGTAAGTGCCCTTTGCCATGCAGCAGGCAGAGCAATCTCAGGATTCATATTCACATTTGAATCTTAGTATAAATTCAAATCTTAGAATAAAATTCAAAATCCTCACCTCAGCCCTCAAGGTTCCTTTCATCTTCTCCTTGCTTTGGGGGTCCCAGCCACAATGTCCTTCTTTCAGTTCCACATGCCTATGGCTTATCTGCCCTGTTGCCTCAGGGCCTTTGTACATGACATCCATGTTGCCCTTTCCCTTACCTAGATAGTTCTTTCTCAAGATTCAGGACAAATATCACTTTCTCCACATGACTTTTCCTCCTCATGAACCTTGTTCAATCCCCAACCTGAGTACTCAGAGCACCCTTTTTTTTTTTTTTTTTTTAAATGTTTATTTTTGAGAGAGACAGAGGGTGAGCAGTGGAGGGGCAGAGAGAGACAGGGAGACACAGAATCAGAAGCAGGCTCCAGGCTTCGAGCTGTCAGCACAGAGTCTGATGCGGGGCTCAAACCCACAAACTGCGAGATCATGACCTGAGCTGAAGTCGGATGCTTAACCGACTGAGCCACCCAGGTGCCCTGTGCTCAGAGCACTCTTACAGAGCATTTCTCTTTGGGGTTACCTGCCTCAGTGTATGTACATCATTTACCATGTAATTAACTGGCCGCCATACGTAAGGTTTGTGAGGCACTGAAATGTGAGAATCTTTATTATTGCATGCCTCTCCAGCACAGGCCTGACATACAGTAGGTCATTAACAAATACCTGCTAAATAAATGAGTGGATGGATGACAACCTCAGACCAGGAGGAGCGCTAGCTCAGTGAGGGTCTGTGACCTGAGGGTAGGTGGTGCTTGCTTGGTGACCTAGCGTGTCTGCCCCTGAGAAGAAGCGTGTTCAGGAAGCTGAAAGTAATGTGTGGAGTGTGTGTACGTGCAAGTGTGTGTGTGTGTGTGTGTGTGTGTGTGTGTGTGTGTGTGTACACTGCCCTCGCACAGGCCTTTGGATGGGGGAGCAGGTAGGTGTCCAAGGTCTCCTTCCTAAGCAGACCTCTGCGTCCAAGGGTGCCCCCATCTGCTCCAGGGATTACCTCTTCAAGGAAATGTGATCCAGTCACTGCAATGGGGACTTAGTGAGACCTAAGAGCTCTGGACACTTCAGGGTTGTGGCACCAAGTCTGAGGGCTACTCTCAGAGGCTCAGGGGGAATGATGACCCCACTGCATGCACCTGGCAATTCAGCAGTTTCTGGGCAGGTACAAGTCGTTCATTCGTCCAGTAAGAACTAGTCCTTACAGCTTATTCATTCATACGACCAACACCTATCACATTCTTCCAAATCATTTAGCCCAAAAAGTTCACTGAGTCAAAAGAGAAAAAGCACTAAAAACTTATTCTTTTATTGAACACTGACCAGGCATGTATAACTCATTCATTCATTTCACAAACACCAAGCACCAAAGATGCATTCATTTATTCACCAGACTTCTCAAACACCTACTATGTGCTATTGTAGGTGCTGAAGAAAATACAGCCCTGAGCAGGACCACACCTCCCCCTCATGGACTTATTCCCAGGAAAGGGAAGCCAGAGAAGTAAGTAAACCAAGAGAGAAAACAAGGTAACTTCAAAGGGTGGTCAGCAGTTTAAAGGAACACAACGTTGTGACAGGGTGGGGCTGGGGGCTGCTCCCCATGGGAGGGCTCATTGTGGGGTGCCACGTGATAGGAAGAGAGGACGCCTGCCGTGCACCAGGCATGCCGATGGATGAGGCTGACACGCACGGGCAGGAAAGCTGGGAGTGGCCAGCGTACGAGGCCCCGTGGGCTTGTCCAAGGCGGGAGTGCTCATCCCCACTGTCCATTAGAGGCACCAGGGAAGCTTTGTAAAAGTATAGGTGTTCACACTTCACCCCCAGAGAGTCTGAATCAGCTGCTCTGGGGTGGGGACCAGGCCTGAGAGAGAGCCTTTTAAAAGCTCTGCAGCTGACTCTAATATGCAGCCAGGGCTGAGGACAGGGGAAGGAAGAGAGCAAAGAAATGAGGGCCTGACACCAAGCCCTGATCTGCTGCAAATGCAGGGGGCAAGCAGGGGAGCAGGTGTCCCGCAGGCCCCAACAGTGGGGGTGGTTTGGGGAGGGGCAGGTGGTCCGCAGTGCTGGATGCTGAGGGGGTCACGTATGATGATGATTATTGGCCTGAAGGGCACTGGGGACCACTACGGGAGGTATTTCGGGGGACTGCTCCTCTGGGAAGCCTTGTCCACACCCCTTGTCCCTCAGTGCTGTTGACCTACCCTTTTTTTTTTTTTTTTTTTTTTTTTTTTAACCTACCTTCCTTCCTACCATTCCCTAGACACAATCCTCCCCATCCTCCCTTTGGTGAGTTCCCAGGGGTCTGCGCACCCCCTGGACTATCGGAGTTAGCCCACTGGAGTTTGAAGCCTCTGAGTATCTTTGGTCCCCCTTGGGACTCTGAGCAGCTCTGAGTCTGCAGTGGGATAGGGTCTACTATGTGCGTTCTTGCACAGGCAGGGTAGGGGGTGATGATGTGGTGATGACAGTAGTAACAGCAAGGCTAACACACACTCGGTGTGTATTAACAGGTGTGGTGATAACTTCACAAAGCAGGGACTTCTAGCAGGACCAGTTTAGAGATGAGGCAAAGGTCCTGTGGCCGAGTCACAACGCTGGTAAGCAGGCAGGACAGCGAGGCCCCAAACCTTGTCAGTGTGGCTCCCACACCTTTGCCCCCAGCGCTCTAAAAGACGTGGCAGCCCAAATGAGTGTGTTGTGTGGATACACAAATGATGCAAGTTATCTTCAAAATCAATTCGTAAGGACAAAAACTCTAGAAAGTCAGCATCAGCTCAGCAGATTTCAGGTTAAGAATCTGTTTTCTCTCTCCATGTCTTCCTCCACTTTATTGGAAACCCGAGCATACACAGGCCCACTGTGGAGCTTCCCCCAGGAAACAAAACGGACGGGATGGAACTTCCGGTCATCTCATTAGGAAGCCCTGAGGCAGAGACTGCGCCATCAGCCCCAAAACAGGAGAGCAACACCGCCCCCCTCCATGGCCCCAGGTACTACTCTGATCTGTTTTTTACTCTCAGTGTTTCTGACCCTGGATGTGTGGGTCTTCCACACCAAGCAACTCTCCAGTTCTCTGCAGACCCCAATGAGGGTCCTACAATTTAATTTAATCCCGACACTATCTAGAGTTAGCACAGACCCCACAGGCTCAGTTCCGCCAGACTGCCCCCCCCACCTCAGATGCTAATCACCAGTGTGGGGGGGGGACGTCCCAGGTTACCCACATGTCTACCTGACTTGGTTACAAATTGGGGTTCCCCCAACACCCTCCTCAGGTTCTGCTGTAACAGCTCACAGAACTGAGAGAAATACTTTACTTACTATTAGTGGTTTATTATAAAAGATAGAAATGAACAGTCACATGGAGGGATATTCAAGAAGTCCAGAAGGGTCTCGAGCGCAGGAGCTTCTGTTGCCATGGAATTTGGGGTGCACCACCCTCCCAGCGTGTGAATGCGCTCATCAACCTAGAAGCTCTCTGAACTCTGTTTAGGGTTTTACGGAGGCCACACTGCATGGGCATGATTGATTAAATCACTGGCCATCAGGAACTGATGCAATCTCCAGCCCCTCCCCTCTCCCCAGAGGTCAGGGGGATGGGGCTGAAAGTTTCAAGCCTCAAATCACAGGACTGGTTTCCCTGGCAACCAGCCCCCATCCAGAAGCTATCTAGGAGTCCACAGAATCACCTCATTAGCATAAACTCAGGTATGGTTGAAAGGGTCTTATTCTAAAGAACAAAAGAGGCCCCTATCACCCAAACCACTCAGAAAATTCCAAGGGTTTTAGAAGCTCTTGGGGCCAGGAACTGGGGACAGAAGACCAAATAGGTATTTTTTATTCATGCCATAAAAACTTGCACTTTCCTATTTAAGGTCAAAGAACCCAGAGCATGCTCTCTCTTTAAATCTTACAGTCATTATACTCAAACTGGAGGGGGTCCCAGGAGTCCGAGTTCCTGAGAAGCCTGTTCTCTTTGATGTGTGTAAATCAAATGATTCTTCCCCTTCTTTGGGGGGAATAAGGGGATGAATTGTAATTATGTGCTTAAGTTTTAGGTGTGCACACTATTTTATTTCTTTAAAAAAATGTTTTTTAATGTTTATTTAGTTTTGGGAGAGGGAGAGACGAAGTGTGAGCATGGGAGGGGCAGAGAGAGAGGGAGACACAGAATCCGAAGCGGACTCCAGACCCCAAGCTGTCAGCACAGAGCCTGATGCGGGGCTTGAACTCACAAACAGCGAAATCATGACCTGAGCTGAAGTGGGACACTTAACCGACTGAGCCACCCAGGCACCCCAACACACTGTTTTATTTTAAACTAACAATTCCATTTCTAGGAATCTGTCCCTCAGATATTCCCACCAGCGCATGCCAGAAGCCACACAGCCACACTGCCGAAATATGCACGAGGTGGGAGCAGCCTAAAAGCCCAGCGGCAGAGGAGGGGTTAAATGCATTTGGGTACCCCAACTCCAGGGACACAATGCAGCTGTAGTAAACAGTGAGGCAGAGGTAGCGCCAGGTGTCCTGAGTGCAAGATGCCCACATGGCCGGAAGTGAATGGGTACAGCTCGTACTTAGAGGAGTGCTCGCTGTGTACCAGGCTAAGCGCTTTACACACATGAACTCATTTAATCCTCATGAAACCCTTTGAGGGAGAGGCTGTCACCATCCTCATTAAAAAAATTTTTTTTAATGTTTACTTATTTTTGGGGGGGGGGGAGAGTGCAAGTGGGGGAGGGGAAGAGTAAGAGGGAGACACAGAATGTGAAGCAGGCTCCAGGTTCTGAGCTGTCAGCACAGAGCCCAAAGCATGGCTTGAACCCACAAACCACAAGATCATGACCCGAGCTGAAGTCGGACGCTTAACAGACTGAGCCACCCAAGTGCCCCACAGCATCCTCATTCTAAAGCCAATGCAACTGGGGTGCCTGGGTGGCTCAGTCAGTTAAGCATCCTTCGGCTCAGGTCACGATCTCACGGTTCCTGGGTTCCAGCCCCGCGTCAGGCTCTGTGGTGACAGCTCAGAGCCTGGAGCCTGCTTTGGATTCTGTGTCTCCCTCTCTCTCTGCCCCTCCCCTGCTTGCACCTATCTCTCTCTTTCAAAAATAAATAAATGTTAAAAAAAAAATTTTTTTTAAAAGCCAATGCAACTGAGTCCAGAGAGATTGAGTAACCTGCCCAAGTTACTCAGCAGGAAAGCAGTGTCACTGCGATTTGAACCCAGGCAATCTAGCTTCAGAGTTTCTTCTCTATGGTGCACTTGGTGGAGGGAAAGAGGCAAATTGCAGAATAAAACCAAACAAAATAATGGAGCTTAAATAAAAGATTTCATTAGAGAGAGAGAACATAAATGTCTATAAAGGAAAGGGCCTAGGAGGGCACCCACCAAACTGTTAACAGTGCTTACCTCTAAGGAGTAAAACCTGAGTGGAGATAAAAGGACAACTTTAAAAAAAATTCTGCATGTCTGTGCTTGAATTCGTACAAGCCCGTTAGTTCAAGGCCCTCTTCAGGCTCCCCTATGAGGCCCTGCCCCGAATCCACATTCTGGAGAGAGGAGCCCTGTGAATAGGTTTGCATGCTTTCTTCCAGACCCTTCTCTCTGTGTCTACATGGAAATGCTCACAACTGCACAGGGTAGGGGTGTCTCAGGCTTTAAGTTTTCACTTTTGGAAGTGAGCATGTGAGGAGAATCATGGGCAGGGGGAAGCCACGCCCTGAAAAGCCCAGACTGTACAGGACGCAGAGTCAGAACGGATGAGGACGCACCACCTCCACAGGTGAGCCTTGCATCGGCCCCACGCCGACCTTGCCCCTAGGGCTCGTGGAGTCTGAAAACTCCCAGTGGAGATTCCTCCTTGGCCTGGCAAGCTGCTTGTACCCGGACCCACCGAGGGAAGGAAGGGGCACCCCATCTTGTATCCACATGCCCCTCGGTGAAACAGAGGCTGTACTTAAATCCTTAGACTACAATGTCGCCTTCTTTTAGTTTGCTAACTAGTTTGGCTGAAGTGATGTAGGCTGAATGCTTGTATAATTACATGCTTACATAGAGAGATGAATTAAAAAAAAATAAACAGCCTTCATAGTTGCTTTTCTTACTTATTATCAGATCCTGGAGATTTCCTGATATGGCGGCTGTAGCTCAGTGTTTGGAAGCAAAGAATACTCACGTTCAATTCCCAGCTCTGCCACTTAATTACCTAGGCCTTGGGCATGTCACTTAGCCTCCTACATCTCAGTTTTCCCATTTGTAAAATGGAGATAATAATAGGACTTAACTCTTAGGGATGTTATGAGTTAATGAACGTAGAGACTTAGAATATCCCTGGCACACGGGGACATACAAGTATTAGCTGTTAAAATTTTACTTATATAACAATAAAAAGAAAATCTCAGGCAAACAAATCGAACCAAATGTGGCCTTGGCAGGAGCCCTGGTTGCTCTGGGCTCAGGAGCCGGCTGGCCTGGGGTGGCCTGTCTTGAGCAAGAAGCTAGGCAAGCCCCTCCTTCCTGGGAGGCCCACAGCCAGGCCCATGGGAGGCACCCCTTCTGAGTCCCTGTGGGGTCGGGTGGGTTAGGCGAGGGTGTTGCCACCTCTCCCAAAGTGCATGTGGATTAAGCATCTTGTTCCAATTCTGGGCATCGTCCTAGTCACTTCAAGTGAGACTTTGAAATGCAAAGTTAAAAAAGGATGCCCCCTGGAGCATGGGCACGTGCCAGGCCCACCCAGGAGCAGCAGGCCAAGCATGTGCACTGGGCCGATGAGACAGAGCTGCACTGGCTGGAGGATGAGTGAGGGGTCTGGGGTCGGGGAAGCCCCTTCGGGGGAGACTTAAGCAGGGGGACAATCATTGCTCTGAGCGGCCGGGTGTGCCTACCGGGATCTCACTGGCTCTAGCCAGGCCCATTTTTAAGCCGCATGCACTGGTGTACCTGTGACATTTATTTTGATTCTGAAACTTTCTGGTAAACAGCTGCTGCCTGGAGCCCCAAGAGTCCCCACTATCACTGTGTGGGGTGATGCTTTGGGGTCCGCTCCCACGGCTGTTGCTGGTTGGGGTGGTGGTTAAGTGTTTAGTATGTCCCCCAACGGGCTCACTCCTGTGACCAGGCCGAGCCTCCTTTAGAAGAGTGTCTTGTCAGCACGGAGCCTGACTTGTGAACTAATCCCAGCTAATTGCCACCGAAGCCTGCTAAGATCACATCTGTTGGGCTTGGAGATTAAATCAATATTTGACAATCTTGATTAAATACAGCCAGGGAATCCTTGTCAGAGAACATCTGTTAAAGCCCTGTTCTTTCCATTCTGCTCTTAGGGGGCTGACTGGGGGCATCTCAGGCTCTGCTTCTCCTCACCTGAGGAGATTTGGTGGGGGTGTGGGGGGGTGGACAGAAACAGAAAGGCTCCCTGTGGTGGAAGGGGAGGGGAGGGAAGGGGAGGAGAGGGGAGTGAACCTTGCTAGCCAGGGGGGCACCATCTGCCAGCAATAATCACCTTACCTGCCCCCGACCCTGGGGGCTGCTGAGGGCCAGTCCCCAGCCAGCGTGGATGGAATGCTTGCCTCAGAACACTGAACTCGTCTCCTAATGTCCCACTGAGGTAGTGGTCTCGTCACCTCCGTTTCAAAATCAGGAAGCTGAGCTTTGAGAGGAGACAGCGCTTGGCCAAGGTCACAAAGAGAATGAGAGGAGGAACGGGGGTCTGGACCCCCTGGTTCTGCTGACTCCAGGGTCTGCCCTGTGACCTCTCACAGGACCACTCCGCATGAGAGACCAGTCATCAAAAGAAAGAGCAAAAATGGGCACTTGTGCCACCCAGACCCAGACTGGAGGCCTGCTCCAATGTCAGGTTCCCGAAGCTACGGGTTACAATGGCGGCCCCCCTCAGCCCACAGAGCATCCCAGGGGGAGGGCCCTACTGTTTTCCCCAATTTGCAGAAGGGAACAGTGAGACTCAGAGGGGCAAGTTACCTGTTCCAGATCACCCAGTGAGGTTAAAGGCAGAGGTGGGGCTGGAACCAGGTGGGTGACTCTATGGCCACCATAACCACAGTCATCTCTAAAAATCAGGGATAGAGTTGTGAGCAGGATGGGCCTCAATAAATGCCTGCTCTCCATCCCTGAGTGATTTTCAGACAGAAATCAGGCTCATGCTGGGATCCTGGGAGCAAATCCTGGTCCCAATACTCCACCTTGCTGCACTGCTGGAGGAGCCCGAGATGACCCCCCCTAAGGTACACTCCCCATGGTAATGGCACATAGTAAGCATGCACACACCCTTACTCAGGATTTTGTAAACAACAACAACAACAACTCAACACTTGCATTCACAGCACCCTCGTGGGGGGAGGGGTGGGGAGTAGTGGTCAGACACCCAAATGTCCGCAGCCACTGTTCACTGCTCTTTCTCCAGATCCAAAGCAGTGCTTGGATCAGGGGAGTCCTCCACAAGTATTTTCTGAGTCTATTAAAAAGAAAGGAAAAACCAAAACCAACCAGTCAGCCACCTGGCCAGATAACCAACTAGCCAGCCAACCAGATAAGTAATGAACCAACCAGTCATCCAGTTAACCGACCAACCAGCAAGCCAATAGCCAGTTAACTAGCCAACTGGTCTCCTGTTTCTGTGTCCCTGTCTCTATCTACATCTCTACCCCATCTCTCTGCATTGCTGCCCCATGTTTCTGTGTCCCTGTTCACATCTGTCCATGTCCCTATGTGTGTGTGTGTGTGTGTGTGTCTGTTTCTCACGCGTGTGCATACACAGATGGCCACAGCTCCACATATTTCTGGCCCAGGAGTCACAATCCCATGTTAACTCACCACTGATGATGTGTCTCCAGTCAGGCAGCCTCTGCCTGGTCCCTCTTTTTTTTTTTTTTTTTAATGTTTATTTATGGGAGAGAGAGAGAGAGAGAGAGAGAGAGAGAGAGAGAGAGAGACCTAGTGTGAACGGGGGAGGGGCAGAGAGAGAGGTAGACACAGAATCCGAAGCAGCTCCAGGCTCTGAGCTGTCAGCACAGAGCCCAACGTGGGGCTTGAACCCACAAGCTGTGAGATCATGACCTGAGCCAAAGTCGAATGCTCAACTGACTGAGCCACCCAAGCACCCCTGCCTGGTCCCTCTTAACTCCCTCCCATATTCCAAGTTCCCAGCAATTACCAGAACGGATAGAAACTAAGGAATTGGCTAAGATTATTAAAAAAAAAAAAGAAAAAAAAGAGTCAGGAGGCAGATCCCAAACTGTCTGCTAAGTAAAAGAACCATTGCCAGGGTGCCTGGGTGGCTCAGTTGGTTGAGTGTCCAACTTCGGCTCAGGTCATGATCTCACGATTTGTGGGTTTGAGCCCCGCATCGGGCTCTGTGCTGATGGCTCATAGCCTGGAGTCTGCTTCAGATTCTGTGTCTCCTTCTCTCTCTGCCCCATCTCCAACCACACTCCTTCTCTCTCTCTCTCAAAAATAAATAAACATTAAAAAAAAACAAAAACCACTGCCACGTGTGGCATTGTTAGAGCCCCTAATTTCTCATATTCCAGGAAGGATTTACGCCTGCCCTGTCCAGTGTCACCCCTACCCTGACATGGAATCTTACAAGGAAACTGGCTGCTATAATCAGAGAATCAACCCAGAAGTCCCAAGAAGAATGTATTCAGAAGAAATTCAGAAGAATGGCACACTCCCTCTTACAATTAAAAAAATCAGTATTAAAAAATTCTCTATGCTACATATTTTATACCTATATATCCACCGAGGATGATGCAGAGCAAAGATCTGGAAGGCCAACCTCTACCTGTAAGTGGTTACCCCAGGGAGAGGAGTGACAGTGTGTGTGTGTGTGTGTGTGTGTGTGTTCCTATCATTGACTCCGAAGCTCCAAAACTTCCCAAAGTCACGTGCCTCACCTGTGCACCTGCAGACCACCTGTACTATTATTTACTTAAGTTAGTCCTTTCAACCAACTCACTTACTAAAACCTTAATAAGACCAGTGTGGGATTCGTTATATTTTTTCTAATACTCATCAAACACAATGCACAAATATGAGCATCTGTAAAGCCTGCATATCAATGGAAGTGAACTCTGGTACCAGAAATGTGCTGACATCAAAGCCAGAATGCAGCTTTGAGACATGACTCTGAGCAAAAGAGGCAGACACAGAACAATGTGCATAATTTACGATTCTGTTTGTATAAAGTTGAAAAACAGGCAAAATGAAACCATGTTACTTATACTCTCATCTGCAAACAAACCTTCAAAAGGCAAGAAATGGTGACATGGAAGTCTGGGAGAGGAGTGGCTTCTGGGGGTGAGAGGGGGTGTTCGATGGAGGGGTACACAGAGGCTTCTGGGCTGCTGGCAAACTTCTCTTTCTTTTTTTTTTTTTTTTTTTTACATTTATTGACTCTAGAGAGAAAGAGAGAGCACAAGTGGCAGAGGGGCAGAGAGAGAGGGAGACACAGAATCTGAAGCAGGCTCCAGACTCTGAGCTGTCAGTCCAGAGCCTGACGTGGGGCTCAAACTCACAAATCATGACATCATGACTTGAGCCCAAGTCAGAAGCTTAACCGACTGAGCCACCCAGGCGCTCCTAAAATTCTTTCTTGACCAGGGCGTTACATGAGTGCTTGCTTTAGAAGTGTTTCCTAAACTGTGTATTTACAATTTACATACTCCTCAGTGCAAATGTTAGGTGTCACGGTAACAAAGCTTTAAAGCCTTTTGCACTGTGTGAATTCTTTTTAAACAATGAGATTGTACTATTACATGTGTAATCTTAAAAAACAGGTAAGACCCTCTTTGAAGACCTGTGTGTGTTTGTACACACGCTCCGCCCCCACCCCCAACACACCCCAGTCATTCTCTGCTCCCCTGGCTCAAAATTCACTTTCTCTCCTTTAAAAAAGGTTTCTGCTTCCCAGAACCGGCAGAGCCACTTCACCTGTCCAAGTACAAACATCCTGGGCATGCTGGGGGAGAGTGCACTTCCTCCTAGCCTTCAGGGAGGCAGGGAATGGGGGCTACACGCACAGCAGGTGTTTGGGGACAATTCACCACACAACAGCTGGGGACAGAGGGGCAAGGGCCTGCCCCACCCTGCAGGAGGCCTTGGGGGAGGGTGGTGGCACGGGGGCTGTGGGGCCAAGCTGCCCTTAGGAGCACGCATCCTAGCCCTGCCCCTGTAAGCGATCCCACAGTGAGCTCCAGAAAGGCTCTAGTCTTGACCCTTGACTAGGTGCAAAGCCTCTTGTCAACCCGAGGACCAGCTGGCAGATGGCAAAGGCCTGCAGCTCTGTTTGCATAACACAGTAATCAAACATCCTGCCCAGGGCCCGCATGCGGGATGGGTGCCCATGCTAACACCGAGGCAGAAGAGCTGGAAGGGGGCACCAGGCCCTCAGGAGGAGCCCAAAGCGATGGCTCCACAGGAGCCCAGGAAACTATGAAACCGGCCACTCATTGCTAGGACAACTTTCCTTCTCTTCTCTTTCTTTCTTTCTTTCTTTCTTTCTTTCTTTCTTTCTTTCTTTCTTTCTTTCTCTCTCTCTCTCTCTCTCTCTCTCTCTCTCTTTCTTTCTTTCTTTCTTAATGTTCACAGTTGAGGGAACCTTTCTAGAGGCAATCTGGCAATAGCTTTTAAAAATGTTCCTACCCTCTGAACCTGTAATGCTACTTCTGGGAACTGATCCTAAAGAAACAATGGAAATAAAGAAAAAATATTATGGCACTGGTTATAAATTAAAAAAAAAAAAAAAAAAGAACCAACCTCAACGTCCAACAACAGAATGGTTAAATAAACTCTGACGTTAAACATTTATACACATGTACAGAGGCAGTCATAGAAGAAAGCCTGAAAAAAACAACTCTAAAATGGGGGTGCCTGGGTGGCTCAGTGAGTTAAGCGTCCAACTTCGGCTCAGGCCATGATCTCACGGTTTGTGAGTTCGAGCCCCATGTTGGGCTCTGTGCTGACAGCTCACAGCCTGGAGCCTGCTTTGGACTCTGTGTCTCTGTCTCTGCCCCTCCCCTGCTTGCACTCTGTCTCTCTCTCAAAAATAAATAAACATTAAAAGAAAGGAAGAAAGAAAGAAAGAAAGAAAGAAAGAAAGAAAGAAAGAAAGAAAGAAAGAAAAAAGAAAATCTGACAACTTTCCAAACAAAAGCCAGCTCCAGCCCTCCTACGGGTGGAATGTGCCTCAAACTCCTTCCCATCCAGGTTTTCACGGGCTCATGGATGCTGCTCAGGAAGCCTACGGCAAGGAATCCCACTCCCAATGGGCAGCTGAAGAAACTGAGCACAAAGCGATGTCATTTCTGGACAACAAGAGCAAGGACTCAGGCCCTCAGTGTGAGAATACTGTTACCCTCACCAGAGGGCCGCTCCAGATGCTCAATGTCTCATACTTGTGGCTGCACGGGCTCCAGTGTTGTTCAAATCCCATTCTAGCCCGTGAGAGGTTAAAGGGAAGTAGGCTGGGGGTGGGTGAGGGATCTTCCGGTAAAGCTACTGCTTTCCAGCAGAAAGGAGTAGCCTCAGCCAGCACAGCCCTTCCACCCTTCTCCTTCCTGGAATGTGGATGCCATGTGTGGAGGTGAGGTAGCCATCTTGTGATCATGAGGCTGAAAGCCACATGCAGAGGATGGCAGGGCAAGGAGTCAGAGGAGCCCACTCTCCCAGCCAGAGGCCCTGCCCCAGTCTACCCATCCTCCCTTGTCTTCCTTTGTACAAGAGAAAACGGTTCCCTTATTTAAGCCACTGCTTGTTGGTTTCCTGTTACTTGTATCAGACTTCGATCTTGACTGATAGAGGTCCTACCCAGATCCTCATTTTACAGACAAAGAAACTGAAGCTCTGTGAGGGGAGGTCAGTAGCCCAAGGTCACATGGAGCCAGGAAGAGATAAGGCTGGGATGTGAGCCTGTATCCCTAACCACTTCACAGCATGGCTTTTGAGAAAGCTTGGCTTCAATTCACTTCTCCATCTAATAGTTTGCTGGTCTGTCCCCCACACCAAAAGCATGAGCTCCACAAAACTTAGACTTTTCGCTGCTCACTCCCCTGCTGGTGGCAGGCGCTCAACACATGCCTGCTAAAGGAGCAATGAATGACTAAATGCATGGGAAGGTCCAGTGACTCTTCTGGAAAAGAGAAATGCCACCGTTAACTTCACAGGAGGCTGGGAGGGCTCAGTGAGGAATAAATATGAAGCACAGGGCATGGTGTCTAATTCAGTGATCAATTATTGATTCCATTATTTCCATCACGGAGGCTGTGGATCTCCTCTTCCAAAGACCTTTCCTCATGACCAAAAGGTTTTGCCAACTCTAGATGATCTTTTTTTTTTTTTTTTTTAATTTGGATTCAAAGATGATTTCTCCATGCAACTCATAGCCAAACACCCCCAGGACTCCCAACTAATTCCCAACCACATGTCCCTGGAGCGGCATCCCAGCCTCCCTGCCTTGGCCTTGGGTTCCACATGCAGTAACTGCCCTGCTCTTTGCACATCAATCCTGCCTCTTCCTTAGACCAACTTCCCAAGCCGCCTCTGGAGTGATGCCTTCCCTGACCGCTCCCCCCCACCCGCCCATCTGGCACTGCCCCCTTGGGAAGCTCTTTGTGCCCTCCCTGTCTGGCCTATTCTCTTCCCGATGTGGTGTCTGGAAAGGCCATCCACCTGGCATTCCTGTTGGGTGCTGCATGTACACGCATCTGACGAGACCAGCTCCTGTGGGCAGGCCCCACCCCTCCTCCCCTGCCTCCCAGCAAGTGCTGGCACCTACAAGGGCTGTTCAATGACATCTGGTGAACGGGAGAAAGAATGATCACACTGCCTAACGTTTCTATGGGTCTACAATGTGCCTGGCGCTGTTCTGTGCACTTTATGCACATTAACCCATTTTAGTGTTTATTTTTGAGAGACAGAGAGGCAGAGAGCGAGGAGGGGAGGGGCAGAAAGAGAGGGAGACACAGAATCAAGAGTAGGCTCTAGGCTCTGGGCTGACAGCACAGAGCCCCATGTGGGGCTTGAACCCACAAACTGTGAGATCATGACCTGAGCCGAACCTGGACACTTAACTGACTGAGCCACCCAGGTGCCCTGCAGATTAACCCATTTGATCCGCACAACATTCCTTTGCCAGAGGTACTATTATCACTGCCATTTTATACACGAGGAAACTGAAGCTCCAGGTCATGCTGCTGGTAAGTGGCAAAGCTGGGCTCCAAGAATCCTGCTGACTGACTCCAGAGTCAATGCTCTTAACCTCTTGGCTCTCCTGCCTTGTACGAATAACTGCACAAATGTCCCTGGCACGAAGAAAAACACCTGGGGTCAGGCCTGAGCGGAATGTAAAGCTAACCTCCTAAGCCAGAGCAAACACTCACTGGCCTCCCCTTAACATTCCAATCCTATTCTCCTTTGCTTACCTGCCAATATTGATGCTGAAAAAGCCAGACACTCACTTTTCTAGCTTGGAGCTGAGAAGTCTGCTGGGGGGTGGGGGGGGGGGGTGGGCACAGAAACATGGTCCTGACTGGCTCCCTGCCTCATGGCTATGACAGGATGTGACACCTGGAGCCACAGCAACCATCTTGCAAACATGAGGAAAGGCTAAGAGGATTTCAGAAGCACACACCTGAGCTTCTGACATGTGAAGCTATTGAAGCACCCCAGAACTGCTGAGTATCTGTTACTTCTATCCCAGGCTGAGATACAAAATATTTAGAAACTAGTAAGGCAAAGGCAAGAGGCAATCAGAATGGATGGCAGCTGGTGGACATTGGTCCTGCCTGAATCTGAATTCAATGACAGTTTTGTTCGCTGTTGTCCCTCAGCACTAGCACAGTACTGGGCGCAGTTGGCACAGAATCGGCACACAGTCAGTGTTTGGTGAATGATCCAGAATGTGACGCACCAGGACCTGAGTACAGCTACGTACCTCCCAGCTCTGAACGACAGGCGTTTCACCTCCCTCAGCTCAGTTTCCTCATCTGTGAGTATTTACCTCATAGGGCATGGGAGGAAATTTCGATATCCCTATGTGGACAGGACCTGGTGGGATGCCAGGGAGGTGTGCTGGCTGCCATCACCATCAGCTTCTTTTTATCCTTGCCGTTTCCTTGCCCGTCACATGGCTACCATGATCAGTCTCCCCTTTAAGGAGACGAAATCTGAGAAAGTACAGTAGAAAGCACTCTGCAAGCAAATGTTAATTCTTATCTTTGACTAGGTGCAGCGTAGCAGTTAAGAGCACAGATTCGGAAGGCAGACTGCCTGAGTTTGAGTCCCAGCTCTGCCACATGACCTCGGCAAGTCACTTAACCTCTTTGTGCCTCAGTTACCCCACTTATAAAATGGAAATAACAGACGTACCTCCCTTACGGGGCTGAAGTGAACATTAAAGGAGTCGACAGGTAAAGTTCTAGAGCAGCACCCAGCGCAGGTGATCACCGGGAACACTGGCTTGTGCAACCTCGGGCAAGTTACTTAACTGTCTGCCTTTCTCTCCTCACAGGATTGCTGTGAGAATCCAAGAAGTGAATCTATGTGAAGCATGAAGTACTTGAAACAGGCCTGCTTTACGAGCAGGGCCCAGTTAACGTTAGCAATCCTCGTCATCTCTGACTGGGGGCTCTCTTGGATGACTGACCGCCTACACTTTTATTTTACCCCCACACTGCTGTTTAACTCCCAGGTCTACAGAGCTGGCACCCTGCCCCTCCCCCAGCTTCCCCCACCCTCCCAAAGCCAGCAGCTCCAGGAGAATGCGCAGTATACCTCTCACCCCACGTGCCTAGCCCCTGGCTGGTGCACAACTGCCCGCTAAATGCCAGCTGGCATTGCTCAGTGCTGGGACGTTCCTCTGGCCTCTCTCCTGGCCTGAGACATTGGCGCCTCACGCCGGGCTCCCTGCATCCCACCACCCAGGACTCTGCAGGCAAGCAGAGCCACCCTGCCTACAGGCACAGGGTCCTCAGGAGGGTTTTCATTAGGTCACGGCACAACCCAGGCCTCTGACAGAACAAAAGGGAGTGTCTTGTGAGCACAGGGTGGGGGAAGTTTGGAAAGGATTCCTCCAGCAAAGGAAGAAAATGTAACCATGGGCAAATGGCCTTGAGCCTCTCAAGGGAGGCCTGTCCCAGGCAGCAGGAACTAGCACCAGGCAGGCAATGCCCAAAGAGCTGCCTCAAGGGACCCCAGTGTCCAGGATGGTGCAGATCACTAAGCAACATAACCCTGACCAGGTCATTTAGACACTCTGGTTTTTGCAACCATTAAATGGGTATCAACTTCTCTGATTGATCCATTGCCGGTCCGCTCTGAATCACAGGGAACTACATTTCCCAGGATTCCTGGTTAAGTTCAGCCAATGGGCGTGCTTCTCCCTCTCAACCTCCACCTTGGACAGAGTCTCAGACACTTCCACTGCCCTGGGTTCCAGTAATGCCACCTCCCCCTTGTGTCCCTCCAGCTCTGGTTCTAGTCTCAGGACTGCCTCCCTGTCCCTGTTTTGTTCCTCTATTCCTCCATCACTCATTAACACAAGTTCTCTGTGTTGAATTCCTTCTGCCTGAAATACTTAGAGTAATCCCTAGAAATACCTTGATTCTGTTTTCTTGACAGATACACCTGTCTTGCTTGCATTTTAGGGGCATCTGAGACTGAGGGGGAGAAGACGCAGCTGGAAAGTGAAAAGCCCCACACAAACGAAGGATTGTTTTATGGAAATCTCCTCCTCTCTTCCATAAGGCACAGGAACATTGTGAGCATGGAGTTTAAACCCCTCCCAAACGAAATGATCCGATGTTTGGGAACTGCTTCAAAATAATCCAAAGGCAAGGGGTTGGAGGAAGCATGCTTGGCGGGGTGCCAGTAACTACAGGCTCTAGTGACAGGTCTGCACCTGTGGGCTCTGCGTGCTCTTCTTTCTACCTCTGTAAATGTTTGAAATTTTCCATTATTAAAACAAAACCAACAGGCAAGAAAAAACAGGTCCCTATTCGGTTGGCGGGGGTACTAACTGGCAGAAACTCCTTTGAAGGCAATTTGTCAGTTAATTAAATTGAAACCATGTACATCTGTGGACCCAGTGATTCCAACACCAAGTGCAAATGGGAATATACCACTTAGCGGGTACCAGGACTTTGTACACATTATATAGCATATGTTCATAAAGCCTAGTGAGGTAGACACAGTGTACTGTCTCCATTTTATGGATGAAGAAACCAAGGCACAGAATGTCAAGGTCAGATGTTGAAGCCCGAACCCCAGTACCCCGGAATGTGACTGTATTTGGAGATGAGGACTTTATAGGGGTAAATTAAAAGGAGACCATTAGGGTGTGTCCTAATCCAATCTGACTGATGTCCTTGTAAGATGCGATCAGGACACAGACAAGACATGTGGGGCCCATGTGTGCACAGAGGAACAAGAGCAATAGGGCAGATGCCTTCAAGCCAAGGAGAGAGGCTTCAGGGGAAACCAACCTTGATGGCACCGTGGTCTTAGACTGGAGATCTCAGAACTGGAGAGCCTAAGTTTCTGTTGTTTCAACCACCCAGTCTGCGACACTGTGTTATGACAGCAACAGCAAAGGGTAGGTCACAGAGCCAGTCAGTGCTGGAACCAAGATGTAGGCCCAGGGCATCTGGGTCCAAGGTTCACACCCTTAACAACACGGCTGACACAGCAAACTGTTCACAATCATTATTTTATCTCCCGGAAGTAAGACTGGAGGGGGGTGCCAGGAAATAAGGAGCAACATTTTCAATGTTGACCTCATATACCTCTATAATGTTGAAATTTAAAAAAATTCAAATACCATGTTTTTAAACATTAAAAATACAATCACATACCTGGAAATGAATAGATACCAGCTGCCCAAATGTGGGACAGAGGAGTATATCCAGGCCTGATTTGTCTTTGTACAAGTTTCACTATAATCATCTCTCTTATGCTTCCTAAGAAGCCAGCAGAGAGAAGCCAGAAATGCCTCCATAGGCAGACAATCTGATGTGAATTAAAAGAAAAGAGAGGGTAATGTGGGCACCTGGAAGGCTCAGTCAGTTGAGCATCTTACTCTTGATTTCAGCTCAGGTCATGATCCCAGGGTCCTGGGATTGAGCCCCGAGTCGGGAATCTTGAGAGAGAATCTTAGGCTCCACCCTGATATTATGAAGACTCCTTAAGATCCTCTTTCTCTTGGGGCGCCTGGGTGGCTCAGTCGGTTGAGCGTCTGACTTTGGCTCAGGTCATGATCCCACAGTGGAGCCCTGCGTTGGGGTCTGTGCTGACAGCTCAGAGCCTGGAGCCTGCTTTGGATTCTGTCTCCCTCTCACTCTGCCCCTCCCCTGCCCATGCTCTGTTCTGCCTCTCAAAAATGAATAAACATTAAAAAAAATTTAAAAATAAAAAGATTCTCTCTCTCTTTCCCTGCTCCTCTTCCCTGCTCGTGTGCGTCCTGTCACGAAAATGAAAATAAGTAAATAAATAAAAAAGAAAAGATAGGGTAAAAGAGAGAGTAAAATATTTGAATGTTTAGAAACTTTACAACACTCAATAATGATGACAGTGATACTAACTACTGATATTTTCATATCACATATATGCTTGATACTGTCCAAAATGCTTTATATATATTATCTCATTAAATCTGCAGTATATCTTAGGATATAGATACCACCACTATCATTTCCATTTTCTATTTAAGGAAACTCAGGCTCAGAGAAGTTAAGTAACTTGCCAGGTTAGATGGCAGGCTCAGGATTTGAACCCAAGCCTGGCTTGGGCTCCAGAGTTTGCCCCTAATGACCACGCCCTCCCACCTTCTTTCATCTCTGAATTGGCCACTCATGCTAAGGGAAGCCTATATCAGGGTACAGGTGCAGGAGGGGGCAGGAGGTAACACTCAGCCAGACCAGTACTAAGCGCATTGAAACCTGAGACCCCAACTTCATTGGCTTGGCACAAATTAGGAGGCAGAATAAAAGCAAATGATGACAAGTCAACGGGAGAGCTGGACTCTCCTGCACTCTGGGGGGAGTGTGGGCCAGAGCAGCCTCATGGAGGCTGGCCATTCCCGGGGGAAGAGAGATGCCTGTCTGTCTGTCTCCTGCCATAACACAACTCCTGGATATAAGCCCCAGGGACTCAGAAGGACACACGTATGTGGGTATTCACGGAATGCTGTCTGCTGGGGGTGACCTGGGTGCCAACACGGGGGACTGGAAATGTCAGGGGTCACGGATATACATCACGTTATGGCTGTTCAGAGGGCAAACAAACACACAGGAGCACACAGTGACATGGCTAATCTCAAAAACATGCTGTTAGGTGAAAACCGGAAGAAATGATATACGGAGCCCAAAACCATTTCTGGAAGCTCTTATTCACATCTCAATGTATCTTTTTGCAAGGATATGTACATAGCTATAGACCACACCACTCACACCTCAGGGTGGGGAAGGAATTGGAAGGAAAAACAGAGAATGAAGGAAAAAGTAAGAAAAACTTACCCACGGGGAAAGGAGGCAACACACAGTTTTTGCCAAAAGACAAGTAGTCTATGGGAGACAAACTCTACATGCCCCCCATTTGTGGGGTTATGTGAGGGTGGAAGGGAAGGCAGAAGGCACAAACTGGACACAAATCACTGTACTTCTTCAAAAGAAAACCAGGGGCACCTGGGTGGCTCAGTCGGTTGAATGTTTGACTCTTATCTCAGTGCAGGTCATGATCTCACGGTTCGTGAGTTCGAGTCCCGCATCGGGCACTCTGTTGTCAGCGAATAGCCTGCTTCAGATCCTTTGTCCCCCTCCCCTCTCTGGCCACCCTCACCCCTCTTGCTCTTTCAAAAATAAACACTAAAAAAAAGAAAATCATACTTCTGTGTTTTTGTTTTTTTTAATTTTTTTTTCAACGTTTATTTATTTTTGGGACAGAGAGAGACAGAGCATGAACGGGGGAGGGGCAGAGAGAGAGGGAGACACAGAATCGGAAACAGGCTCCAGGCTCTGAGCCATCAGCCCAGAGCCTGACGCGGGGCTCGAACTCACGGACCGCGAGATTGTGACCTGGATGAAGTCGGACGCTTAACCGACTGCGCCACCCAGGCGCCCCTTTACTTCTGTGTTCTTAAATGCCACAAACTGTTGGGCCTGACAGTTTTTTAATTTAGTGAGCCTCGGTCAGGGAGGAGTCTGGAGGCCTTTCCCAGCTGTGGCAGGTGTTTGATTGTCTACTCAGTACCCACTTCCCTCTTCTCCTGGATAATGGGCCCCAACTGGTTAAAGGCAATCAAGGTATGTCATTCCTCTGGTGATGTGATTGGCCTGGCAAGGATGGGGGTACATGACCTAAGCTGGACCAATCACGGACTAAAGGGAGTATTTATAATCCACAAAGGATGCTTTCTTTTCTCTCTCTTTCCTAATGTCTGTGGACAAGAAAGGTAGTAGCCCTGTCACTGGCAGCCATTTTGGGACAAAGAGGTACATCTATATCTGTATCTAGATATATCTATATATCTCTATCTATCTATATCTCCATACTAAGGTAAGGCTAACGCTGAGAACCTGAGTCCTTGATGACAGATATTTGAACTACTGATCCCACCCACCAGACAGCCACTGCCCGATGGACACCTAAGACACATTAAACTTCTTTGCTATTTAGCCAAATGATGCCGGGGGTTTGTTACCTGCATCTAAATGCATCCTAATGGAGACCCAAAGACTAGGCAGCCGTTTTCTGACTGTTAAAGGAGAAATCTCTGTAAGAGGACAATGGGGCATCAGAGACACCCTGAGTCCCAACATAAGGAGATTATGTACAGGTCTCAAGCTGCATGTCCCCTGCCCACCCAGATGGCACCATGCATGTGATGCCGCAGAAAGAGCCAGCTGCGCTGTCCTTTGTGCACAAGGGCTCAAGAACCTCCCACAGAGGGTTACTTCCCTCATTCATCACAAGAGCCGAGCTGAGCTGCAGCAAGTTTCCTATGTTCTATTTCTCCTGAGAACAGCAGGCGGTTAATCCCCAGCTGGCTGGGGACGAGGATGAGAGAGGACAAGAAAGCCCAGCCTGGCTCTCCCGCAGCGGCTCTGTTCCTGAATCAAAGGTCGCACTTCTGGATCTGGGCTGCCCTAAGATCTGACCTCCGTGGGGCTCTCTGCAGCAGCACGTGGCCGGAGGCCCTCAGGAGGAGCCCTCCCCAGCTGCCGTGTACCACCGGCCCATCAGAATCGGGGAAAGGCCGGGGTGAGAATACTGGGAAACCAAAGGAACCTGAGCTCCGGAGTCTGCCTGTGCCGGGTGCCATCGCTGCTCTGACACCAGGGAGCTCTGTGACCAGGGACGTGTGATCTCCCTTGAGCTGCCTCATCTATAAAATGCGAGAAGTACCCATCTCACAGAATTGTTGTGCTGGTAAAATGAATTAACACGTGTCAAGTGTTTAGCATGGAGCCTGGCACAGAGAAAAGGCTTCATAAATATGAACTATGGGGCACCTGGGTGGCTTAGCTGGTTAAGTGTCCAACTCTTGGTTTTAGCTCAGGTCATGATCTCATGGTTCGTGAGTTTGAGCCCCGAGTCGGGCTCTGTGCTGACAGTGAGGTGCCTGCTTGGGATTCTCTTTCTCTCCCTCTCTCTGCCCCTCCCTTAACTCACTCTGTCTCTGTCTCTCTCACAAAAAAAAAAAAAAAAAAAAAAGTAAAAAAATATGAACTATTTTATCATTCTTATTTGATGGAATATATTTAATTACTGAAGTTTAATTGCATACATGTACCTGTTTTGAATGTACAGGTTAATGAACTTTGACACAGGTCTATACTTGTGTAACCCACACCCCAAACAAGACACAGAGCCTGGCCGATGACACGTATCAACTGAGTACTTTGTTCCCTCCCCTAGAGTTCCCCATCTCTGGGGGCTGGGGGGGGGGGGTGGTGAGGAGACCACAGGGACATGTATTCTTAGGGAATTGTGGTGGCCCAGGGGTTATTATAAAGCCATTTGTCCCACATGAATGAGGAGGCTGGAGCCAGGACCTCTTCCTTGTACACAAAGCCCCTTTCCAGACTTGGGTGGCCAAACACAGGAGTTAGGACCTAACTCCCAGCAAGTTAGGGTCCGGCAGTCGTCCCTGCTCCTCTCCCTGGGAGGCTGGGCAGCTGCACCCCTAAAAGGCTCTCCAGCGGGTTCACTTGTCCCCACATTCAGGTCCCCTTCTTGCAGCTCTCACTTACCAGATTGTTTCACCCCAATCTTTCCTGCAGAAATGTGGATTTGGCCAGGTCCCTCCCCTGCCTGAACCCCTTCCAGACCTGACCTCGGGATAAACTCTCAACTCCCTGGTCTAGGAGGCCCTGTGCTGTGCTCTGCCCTGCCCCTACCCTAGCCTCTCTGGCCACAGCCACCCTCTGCTCCCCCTTTGTCTCTCCTCCAGTCTCTCTGGCAACTTTTTTAAAACATAATTTTTTATTGAGATCACTGTAGACTCACATATACTTGTAAGATACTGAGAGACACCACATACAGGCACACGTCAGAGATGCTGTGGGTTCAGTTCCAGACTACCGCAATAAAGTAAGTATTGCAATAAAGTGAGTCAAATGAATTTTTGTATCCCCAGTGTGTATAAAAGTTATGTTTACATTAGAGTATAGTTTACTAAGTGTGCAATAGCATGTCTTAAAAAAAAACCCACAATAACGTATATACCTTAATTTTAAAATACTTAAAAAAATTTTTTTTAATGTTTATTATTTGAGAGAGAGAGAGACAGAGAGAGAGAGAGAGACAGAGAGAGAGAGACAGAGACAGAGAGCAAGCAGGGGAGGGGCAGAGAGAGAGGGGGACACAGAATTGGAAGCAGGCTCCAGGATCTGAGCCACCAGCACAGAGCCGGACACGGGGCTCGAACCCACAGACTGTGAGATCATGACCTGAGTTGAAGTCGG
>NW_024412425.1:2027743-2054851 GCF_014898765.1 Herpailurus yagouaroundi
GAAAACAGGCTCCAGGCTCTGAGCCATCAGCCCAGAGCCTGACGCGGGGCTCGAACTCACGGACCGCGAGATCGTGACCTGGCTGAAGTCGGACGCTTAACCGACTGCGCCACCCAGAGGCGCCCCCAAAAATACTTTTTATTGGAGTGACTGAGTGGCTCAGTCAGTTAAGCATCTGACTCTTGATTTCAGCTCAGGTTATGATCTCAGGGTCCTGGGACTGAGCCCTGCGTTGGGCTCCACACTGAGCGTGGAGACTGCTTGGAATTCTTCTCTCTCCCTTTCTCTATGCCCCTCTCCTGACCACATACACACTCTCTCAAAATAAATAAATAAACACCTAAAAATCCTTTATTGATGAAAAGTGCTGACCACCAACTCTGAGCTTTCAGTGAGTGGTAATCTTTTTGCTGGTGGAGGGTCTTGCCTCGATGTCGAGGGCTGCTGACTGATCAGGGTGGTGGTTGCTGAAAGTTGGGATGGCTGTGGCAATTTTGAAAAATAAGACAACAGAGAAGTTGACCACACTGATTGATTCTTCCTTTCATGAATGATTACTGTGTAGCATGTGATGCTGTTTCACCCATTTTACCCACAGGAGAACTGCTTTTAAAAAAAGACAATCTTTTCAAAGCCTGCTGCTGCTTTATCAACCAAGTCTACATAACATTCTAAATCCTTTGTTTTCATTTCAACAATCTTCACAGCGTCTTCACCTGGAGTAGACTCCATCCCGAGAAACCTCTTCCTTTCTTCATCATAAGAAGTCGCTGCTCATCCATTAAAGTTTTATCATGAGATCGCAGCAATTCAGTCCCATCGCCAGGCTCCCCTTCTAATCCGAGTTCTCTTGGTGTTTCCACCACATCCGCAGTGACTTCCTCCACCGAAGTCTTGGATCTCTCAAATTCGTCCATGAGGGTTGGAATCAACTTCTTGCAAACTCCTGTTCATGTTGATATTTTGACCTCTTCCCATGAATCACGAAGGTTCTAACTTCATCTAGAATGGTGGATCCTTTTCAGAAGGGTTTCAAATTACTTTGCTCAGAGGAATCACTTCGTACGGCAGCTAGAATCTACCAAAATGTATCTCTCCAATATTAAGACCTGAAAGTTGAAATGACTCCTTGGTCCGTGGGCTGCAGAATGGACATTGTGTCAGCAGGCGTGAAAACAGCACGAATCTCCTTGTCCACCTCCATCAGAGCTACTGGGTGACCAGGTGCATGGTCAGTGAGCAGTAATATTCTGAAAAGAATCTTTTTTTCTGAGCAGTAGGCCTCAGCAGTGGGCCTAAAATATTCTGTAAACCATGTTGTAAACAGATGCGCTGTCATCCAGGCTTTGTTGTTCCATTAGAGGGCAGAGTAGATAGATGGAGCATTAATTCTTTTTTCTTTAATGTTTATTTATTATTTTTGAGGGGGGCAGGAGGAAAGGTAGGAGGAGGGGCAGAGAGAGAGGGGGACAGAGAACCCAAAGCAGGCTCCACCCTGACAGCAGCAGGCCCGATATGGGGCTCGAACTCATGATCTGAGCTGAAGTTGGATGCCCAACCAACTGAGCCACCCAGGTGCCCCGAGGAAGCATAATTCTTAGGGGCCCTAGGATCTTCAGAGTGATCACTGAGCACTGGCTTCAACTTAAAGTCACCAGCTGCATTACTCCTAACTAGAGAGTCAGTCTGTCCTTTGAAGCTTAGTGGCCAGGCACTGACTTCTCTCCAGCCGTGGAAGTCCTACTGGCATGTGCATGATCCCATTTGGGACTGACTTTGTGCTCAGCACAACTTCCCTGGGTTCATCCACACTGGTGCGTGGTACCAAGAGTATGTGCAACCATTCAGCCGCTGAAGGACTTCGAGGCTGCCTCCAGCTTTTGACTGTTGCTGTGAACAACTGTGTATAGGTTTCTGTGTGGACATTAGTCTTGTTTCTCAGGGACAGATAACCACCCAAGAGTGCAACGGTTGGGTCATGTCGCAGTCATAGATTTAATTTTTAAGACACTGCCAACCTGTATTGGCAAGCGGCTGTACCACTGGACATTCCCGTGCATGGAGTTATGAGAGATCCAGTATCTCCACATCCTTTTCACTGGCCACTTTGGTTCGTTCCTTCAACCGATACTGCCTGAGAAGCTCCCGTGTGCCTGGTCCTATCCCAGATACTATTTTGGGTTTACAGTAACGAATAAGACACATCATTTGTATCATCAATCGTACATGCTAAAGGGTGTAGACAGGTGACACACAAGTCAACAAACTGATTCTGGTAAGTGCTAAGGAGAAAATAAACAGGGTGATGTGGTAAGGAGAGTGTGTGCAGTGTCAGGGCAGTGGGCAGGCAGTCACAGAACAGTGATTATGAAGCCTGACGGCCTGGGTTTGAGTCCTGCTCTGCTACGTTCTAGCTGTATGGCTCAGACAAGTGACCTGGCTTACCTGTGCCTCAGTTTCCTCATCTATAAAACCGACAGTACCTACTTCATAGGGCTGTGGGAAGGATTAAATGAATCAATACCTGTGACACACTTAACAGCAAGGACCAGGCCTGGGTGGGGAACCCATCTGTTTAAGAGTCTCTAGAAGAGTCTGTCAACTACGTGGGTGGCACAGCTCCGGAGCCCAGGCTGTAAGCTTTGTGGGTTTCCTGAGACACGATGTATCCAACTGCTCTGAAGGGAGGCCCCCTCCCCCTGAGGTCACAGCCCTCCTTGCTTTGGGAGCAGGCAGCCATGGGCAAGCAGAGGAAGGACAGCAGGGCCCTCCACTCACCCAGCAACCGGCAGAGGTCACTCCGCAGAGGAGCTGCTCAGGGTACCTGAGCCTCTCCACACCCCAGGAATCTGACACGATTCCCAGGCTGGAAGGTGGGCGGGGGGGGGGGGGAGGACAACGGGGAGGTGGGCAGACTCACCTGGGTCCACCCTGAGGGGCTGGGGCACTGATATAGGTCCTCCAAAAACAAATGGCCCACAAAATAGCTATTTCCTGTGCAGTGATGAGGAGACACAGGTCATCTAGAAACTCCCCTCCCCCTCCTGTCCCACCTCTTTCCGGGGCCTGGCCCAGGAGAGGGAACTGAGACAACATATTGGTTGGCATCTGACAAAATAAACAGGGAACCGGGGAGGGAGGGTGCAGTCGGTAGCTCCAGGTGTGGGGCGAAAAGAGGCAATCTTTGCGGGGAGCAGCTGGTCTCTTTTCTGAGAGGAAGGGATCACAGGTCAGCAATGCCCAGAGACTTTCTGAGACAGAGGCGGTGCTGCTGTGATCCGTGATGCGGCTCCCCCCCCCTCCCCCGGTGGCCCGGCAGGCATGGATCGACAAGCCGCGTCTTTCCTGAGGATCCTTGAGCCTGGACCAGGGCACCTTCTCCTGATGTAAAGCTCCTTTCAACCCTGCACACTGAGTGGCAGAAGACAGCACGCTTCAGGGTGCTGCATGCTGGGCGAGGGCTGGAGCGTCTGACCCTGACCCTGGCTTGAGCAGGCGTGACAAACGGTCCTCGAGGAAGGAGTCAGGACACCAAGACTTGAAAGTACACACAGGAGTGAAGAAACCAAACGAAACCAAACCAGATAGTATGACTGCTCTCCTTAAAACCCTTATGTGGCTCCCAGGGGCTGTGGGAAGAAAGTCCAAATCTCTATCACTGGGCCCCAAGTGTTGGGCCTGCTGACTCGACCCCTGCCCCACCCCAGGACACACTGGCCTGGGTCCCTCCAACACACTTCAGCTGTGCACCATCTCAGGGCCTCTTTACAGGCTATTCTCTCTGCTCAAAACACCTCGCCCCTGGGCGAGTTGCTATTTATCCTTGGGGGTCACTTCTTCAGAAGAGTCTTCTCGGACCCTCCCATCCCCACCCGAGCCTCAAATAAGACCCTCACCTCCCACCCTGCTATTCTCTCAAGGCACCTTGGCTTTTCCTTAGAGTTTACTTACCACTTAAATTATGTGGTTATTTGAGTGATTATTTGATATCTATCTCCCCTACCAGAGAGGGAGTGCCATGAAGTCAGAATAATGGTAATGGTATTACTTTTAACAACAGCTCTGTGAGGTCAATACTATTATTATCCCATTTACAGATGGGGAAGCCATGTCAGTCCCGCCACGGGACCAGGCACTTAGTAAATGGTTAGTTTGGGGACCACCCGGATGTCCGGGTTTCATTCCCGATTATTCCTTCCCCCTAAAACCCATGGTGGGAAGAGGGAAGATACCCAGAGGAGCCAGAAGCCCAGGTCCAGAAGACACATTTTTGGCACATTCTGGAACGACAGCCTCTGATTGCAGGGGCTCCTTCAAGTT
Organism: Herpailurus yagouaroundi; assembly: GCF_014898765.1. NCBI lineage: Eukaryota > Metazoa > Chordata > Mammalia > Carnivora > Felidae > Herpailurus > Herpailurus yagouaroundi. Next base: position 2,032,064 of record NW_024412425.1, read on the forward strand.
CTAATCCCTCCTCCATAGAAGACCTTGTGCAGCTACTGTGCGTCAGACGTGGTGGCCTCAGCACTAGCGACAGAGCAACAAAGAGAACACGTGGGGCCATACATTCACACAGCTCATGTCTGCTGGGAAGGTGGGCACAAGGCCCTGTCTCGGAAAAAGATCGGGAGGTAGGGGAGAGCAGGAGGAACACACGGGTGGGATATCAAACTATTCTGTATTATCTTTAAGGCTGGATCCATTTCATACCTTTGTGAGATCAATTTTCTGTAAACTTGAAACTGTTCTAAAAACAAACACATGGCGCACCTGGGTGGCTCAGTCAGTTGAGCGTCCAACTTCAGCTCAGGTCATGATCTCGGGGTTTGTGGGTTCGGGCCCCATGTCTGGCTCTGTGCTGACAGCTCGGAGCCGGGAGCCTGCTTCAGAATTCAATGTCTCCCTCTCTCTCTGCCCCTCCCCTGCTCATGCTCTGTCTCTGTCTCTCAAAAATGAATAAAACAAACAAATAAATAAAAACAAACCCAAAAGCTCTTTCTTGAACCTGCGCCCATCAACCATTTGTCTGTCATGTCCCCAGCTTTCAAGGCTGTTTCCAGGCTCCGTGCTCTCTGGGTCTCTCCCTCCTCCAGATACCTCCTTCTCAGCCTCTGACTCTTGGACAGCTTTTCTCTTCTCTATCAACACCCATCCTTCGGTGATCTCATCTGGTCTCCTGGCTTTAAATACTGTCTCTTTGCTGAGGGCTCCTACATTTCCTTCGGCAGCAGAGACCTTTCCCTTCAACTCCAGACTAGGATACCAACTGCTTCCCAGCCAGCTCGGGCAGCTGCCTACGTTTAACAGACCCAAAGGTGCATTCCTGATTCTTTACACCACCTTCGCTTTCTCCTTGCAAACCTCCGCTCAGGTGGTCCCCAACTCAATGTCTTCCTGGTGGTGAGGACAAAACCTTAGTGCCGTCTTTCGCCGGCCGCTCTCTCATCCTACACCTAGTCCGTTCATACTTACGGTTGGCCCCACCTTGAAAACATGAGGACCTGCCTACATCCCCGCATAGTGTCTCCTGCCTGGACCATGGACTTATTAGCAGGAACGTCCTCCCTAGTTTCCTGGCTCCCACTCCTGCTCCCACACACAGTCAGAGGGACTGCTAACATGACTCAGATCACGTCCATTCTGTGTTCAGAACCCTCCCACTATACATTTAGGACAAAGCCTCAGTCCCTACAAGGCTTTGCATTAATTCTCTGACCTCATTTCCTCCTGTATCGTCTTTTATTTTAGCCATTGAGGTGGGTGTGGAATGTTATCTCACTATGGTTATCATTTGCATTTCCAAGATGATGATTAAGGAAGATGAGGCAACGCACTTTAAATAATAATAAATGGGTACCATTTACATGGCATTTATTATGTGCTAGGCATTATGCTAAGTGCTTTCATACCTCATGAATCCTTTCCAAACCTCTTAGGCTAGATGTGTTTTGGAATTCTGGATAATTTGGATTATTTATTTATTTTAATGTTTGTTTATGTTTGAGAGAGAGAGCGCGAGCTGGAGAGGGGCATAGAGAGAGGGGGACACAGAATCAGAAGCGGGCTCCAGGCTCTCAGCTGTCAGCACAGAGCCCGATGCAGGGCTCACCCCGAACTCACAAACCGTGAGATCAGGACCTGAAGTCGGACGCTTAACGGAATGACCCACCCAGGTGCCCCTGGATAATTTGGATAGTCTGTTTCAATCATGTTCCACCTGGGATCATGGATCTGTATTTTAAATCCCTGACTCTCCACAAACCATTTTATGAGGTAGGTAGTATTACTACCTCTAGTTTATAGATGGGGAAGCTGAGGCACAGGAAGGTAAATGCTTTAGCCATAGGCACACAGGTGGAACTGGAGGGCTGGGGTTCCAGCACAGGCCATTTTTACTACCGTCATCTATACCAGTTCTTAGGGTAGCTGACTGGAAATTAATCAATGCTGAATGAGTGGATGAATAAATGAATGAATGAGATTAAGCTGGGAAAGTCGGAGAGCTCGGGCTCTCCAACTATATTGCTCGTGGCAGGAAAGTCCAACACCACTGAGCTAATTCTGTGTATTTAACCTAATTAATTTACTTTGATTACAAGAACTGCCCAAGTATAAAGCAAGATTTCCCCCCCAAAATGATGCTCAGAAATAAGAACTGTCTTTCAGAGTTTTTGTACTATTTTATTTTGAACAAAGTGATATTTGGGAAAGACACATTAGCACCTAAAGACTTAGATGATGCTGGTCTGGATAACGATAAAAAGGCAGCATATGTTATAATAGATTTAGAAAACATTCTCAAGGGCTCAACATCACAATCCCAAGTGTTGTGAGTCACTTAAACAGGTCCTTTAAATATTCTTTCAAAAAAGAATAGGGACAAGTAATTGTAAGCAAATCCACTTATTCTAAACAAAATACTGGATGTAAAAGTCTTATGATACAGAGAGTGGCATTAAACTAGAATTTTGAAAATGGAAAAAAAAAAAGTGTGTGTAAGGCAACCTGTCTTGAAGCAAAGTGCCGCTGTGGGGGGTGAAATTTAATTTCCCTAAATTGACATTTTTAATTCATATTGAGATGATTAGTCTGACTCAAAAACAAGTACTTATGTAATCACTTTTGTGTATTCACATTTATTCATTCACCCATTTTCAGTAACTGTCCTTAAAAAGTATATTTTCTTTTTAAATGTAACATAGCAAGTTAGTGCCTATACTTCAGAAATTACCCATACACAACTAAAAGGAAAATTAATTGGAAAAAAAAAAAAACCTGACTGATATATATGACTGGGTTCTTGAGGCTTGGGATACAGTTTCCGATGAAAACATCATACATAGGTTCAAGAAGTGCCACAACAGGGATGCCCGGGTGGCTCAGTCGGGTAAGTGTCCGACTCCAGCTCAGGTCTGTGGGTTCGAGCACCACATCGGGCTCTGTGCTGACAGCTCGGAGCCTGGAGCCTGCTTCAGATTCTCTCTCTCTCTCTCTCTCTCTCTCTCTCTCTCTCTCTCTCTCCCTCCCTCCCTCCCTCTGTCCCTTCCCCGCTCACGCTCTGTCTCTGTCTCTCAAAAATAAATTAAAAAAAAAAAGTAACATTTAAACATAAATAATAAAAAAGAAAAAGAAGTGCCACATCATAAACACTTCAGATGAACGTGAAAATGATGGATGCTAGAAATATGTGTAAATGGCCCAGAAAGTGACTCTCGTGACAAGGATGTCTGTGGAGAATGTAACATTGTTTTCATGGTATGTGAGAAGACGGAAGCAACATTTAGATTTCAGCATTTTTGATATCGTGATTCTAAATGTGTCACAAAGTCAATAAACTTTAAAAATATAAGTAGACAGCTGATTATATTATTTATAATCCCTAAACATTTCAAGTAGGCCCCAAAACTTAAGAAAAAAAAAAAAAAAAAAACTCTTTGAAAAGATGGGAAACACCATGTTATAGGACACATGTGGTTTTTTAGCCCAAGTATTTAAAAAGATTTTGAAGGAACACATTAGCTTGCAATCGTGATCATCTTGGAGGATTGAGTCCTTTGATTTCTTTTTAAACAACAAGCATTACTTTGATAATCAGAGAGGCGAACAATACAGGTTAATAAATGTGAAGCTCACCCAAGGATACGATAAAGTTGTAGTCCTCACCCTTGGCCGCACCCTGGAAACATCTGGGGAGCTTTAAAGTAAACATCCCACGCCTGGTCCCACCCTTGGTGATTCTAATGGACTGGTCTGGGGTGGGGCCCAGGCCTTGGGGTTTCTTAAAACTCCCCACATGACTCTAATATGCGGTGAGGATGAGAACCATTAAAGCAAGATTTTTCAGATTTTTTTGTAGAACATGTTGCTAAGTGTCTTTTAAAAAATAAGGTCTCGCAGGTGAAGATGCAGGATCTTTTCTGCAAGATTTCTGAGTCTGTAATGTGCAAATGTGTACCATGGCTTTCACAGGAAGAAGACGGTGCAAGGTGGACGTTTGTGTCAGTGTATGTGTGTGTGTCTGCTCAGCAGTCCTTCTCTTGAGCAGCCATGCCATTAGCAAGCCCTGTCCACTCCACCTCCCAAGCTGCCCCCCCTTTCCCCCCACCTTGGTCCTGTCCTCCATCGCCTCCCATCTGGACTATGGCAGCAGCCTCCCCATTGCCCTCCCACCGCCCTTACAGTTCATTACCCACAAAAGTGAGCTAGCAGAGGTCCCTGGGGCACACACAGTTTGCAGAAGCCTCTGCTCCCAAAGGAGAGTGCCCCTAGTGTCCCTAACTGCCACACTAGGACTGTGGAAGGGACCTGCCTTAAAGTGTAGGCAGCATCAGGAACAGCAGAGCTGTGGCAGAAGGAACCTGGGTCCTCAACACCACTGTTGAGCTACCATGTCACAAGCCCAAAAGACAGCCCAAAGAACCTCTGGACTTGGGAAGCCCACACATTCCCTGACTGCCTACGCCAGCATGCATGGGGTTTTCTGTCATTTACAGCCAAAAACATCCGAGCTATACACTCTCTATTACAAAGTACCCTATTTATTGGTCATACATATATATATTTTTTAACCAGGTAAAATCACCTTATGTGCTTTTCTTGTTTATTGTCTAGCTTCTCTTTCTAGAACTTCAGCTCTACAAGAGCAGGGACATTTGTCTGTCTTGTTCACTGCCCTGCCCCTAGTACCTGAAACTCTGCCTGCCAAAGGGCAGGAACTCAGTATTTGCTGAAACAATGACTGAGCTCAGTTCTTGCAACAGCTCCAAAAGGTAGGTGTTCCAAATACCCATCTCCTCCTGACTTCTCCCTGTAGTGACCCTGCAGTTACACTGGCCTTCGTCCTGTTCCTTTGCAGAGTCAAACTCTTCTAGCCCAGAGCTCCCTTGCATTCCATTAAAGTCTACTGATCCTTCAGGCCTCCTTGCAAATGTCAGTCCTCACAACAGAACAGCTCCTGATCTCTCCAAAACACATCAGACTCCCCTTAGATATGCCCTGCTGGTTCCTCCATCAGGGCACTTAGCACAGATGCAATCACACAGCTGTTTTTGTAATTACTTAACTTCTGTTTCTTCCACTGAGAACGAGTTCCAGGAAGGTGAGGACCCCTTTGTATTGCCAAAGCTCTAAAGGGTCTGGCCCACAGAAGGTGCTTAATAAATACCACACCTGACTGTTGTGGCCAGGACATTTACTGTTCACTGAATACCCACGTACCTCCACATTTCCAGCCCCTTGCAGCTAGGCAGGGCCATGTAACTAGTTCTGGGTGCGAGCGGAAGTGAACTGTGTCACTTTGGGCCTCAGCATCTAAGTGCTGTGCTGTGGGAGTCTCTAGTTCCCTGTTCTGCCACGGTGACCCTGGAGGCTATGTGTTCTAGTCGTGAGGCTTCAAGACTGGAGCCCACATCGACCTGCATCTCTGAGGTACAAGGTAAAGTGCCCCCTGCCAACCTAACCTGCCTTGTGTCACAAGTAAGAAATTGACATTCGTTATTTCCAACTTCTAGGATTTCAGGGTCAACCTGTTATCGCAGCAGAAGCTTGCCTATCGCTAGCATTCCTGAGATGGAAGGAAGGCAGCTAGACGCAGAGACAAGGGTGATCACAGACTGGGAGGTGAGTATCAAGGTTGTGTGTGGCCTGTTGCCAGAACAGAACCTCAGTGAAAGGAAGGTGGTGGGGGGGGGGGGGGGGCCCCCGGACAGACCGACTACTCCCTAGGGAATTGCCACTTTCAATTCCTGATGCAAACGATGAAAGGACCCAGAGCCCCCACTCCCTTCAGAAAGAGCCCACCTCGGGGCCCTCATCAGACACAGCTCCTCAGGGATCACAGTCAAGTCTCAGCCCCTGGGGACAGGAGGAGGCTCAGAAGCCAGCAACACCCTGGAAAACCCTATTAGCTAGAGGAAGCTGAACCAGCAAGACTGCATGAAAGGGCCCGGGCTAATTCGGGCTGACAACCTTCCCGCGGAATCACCCACTGGGGTTCTGCCCTTCCAGCTCCATCCCAGAGAATAAATCACGCTGTCAGGTCTAATTTGGGATTCAGCTGATGGGCTGAGCAGAGCATCCATGCGTTCTGGCCGCAGAGGTCAAGGGCAGCCCACGTGCTAGCAGCCAGTGATGAAAGGCCCAGGGACTGGTTAGGTGGAAAAGGACTGGGAAGCCAACAACAGTGGGTTTCCAATACACAACAGAGACACTCTGCTCTGCTCCTGTGAGATTTCTGGCCCAGGTCTCAGCTGAACGAGCCGTGTCCCCGGAGCACAGCACTGCTAATCCTGGCACCATACCAGCTTGGGCACAAGGTAAACACTCCTATTTGGTAAATAAGTAATCATAACACCACCAGCTAGTGAGTGCTCACTATCTTACGGGCTGGAGACGAAGCTGCCTAACCTGGGACACACAGTCAAGGCTAAGGCATATAAGCCACCACCACTGCCGCTGTCGCTGCGGCCACTACCACCACCATCTCATGTATTATGTCGCTACTTTGTGCCAGGCACTACTCTTAAGTATTTGAGATTCATAATCACTTTTCTTTCTTTTTTTTTTTTTTAAGTAGGCTTCATGCCTAGCATGGAGCCCAATGCGGGGCTTGAACTCATGGCCCCGAGATCAAGACCTGAGCTGTGATCAAGAATCAGATGCCTAACCGACTGAGCCAGCCAGGTGCCCCCATAATCACTTTTCAATTCTCAAGGGTTAGGAAGCTCCTGGGTTACACTCCCTGCTCTGCGCGTAGCCGGACTCTGAAGCTCTTGCTCTTGGCTGCCACATCAAACCATTCCTGATTTCACCATTTCGATTTCAAGAAACTTGCCCTGAAATGTCAAGTTAGGGTTCGGTGTCCCCCCAAGTTCCCACAGTCCTGTGGCTTTCCCCTATTAGAACTCCCATCGCTCCAGGCTGTTTACCCAGAGATCTCTCCCACAATACTCTCTCTCCAGGAGGGCCGCCCTGTAAGCCTAGTGCCCAGCACAAGAGCAGGAAATGGGAAATGACCAATGTTTACAAGACAGATGGATGGAAACCCAAGTCCAAACCCCTAATTTTACAGAGGAAGGGATGGCGATTCAGAAAGAGGAAAGGGGAGTTTCACTGAAGACAGGGGGAGTGGAGAAGGGCAAACTGCTCCTTGATGAATCTCTCTCTTCTCTAAGGCCCAAAGCTGCTTCCAGAAGCCCCAGATGACCTCCAGGTTGGCTAGCCACCTCCGGGGTCCACCATCCCTGGGCTTCCCCCATACAGCCCTGAACTGCTCTGGGCTGTCACTGTCACTGAGGGCCTGCCTCCTTCCTGGGAGGAGGAGCCCCATTAAGTGCAGGGTCCACCAGCCATGAGGCTACTACCCCTCAGGAATAGGCACAGAGAAGGAGCACGTTAAATCTGTGTTGAATCGACCAGCAGAACCCCAAGAAAGGAAACAAGGCCTGAGCCTCATTCTAGGAAGATGCATTAAAAGCACAGGTAAAATTTCTTTGGAAAGGGGAGGACAGGACTAGCCTTCTCAGCCATCTGCAAGCCAGGAAGATGTGCGGTGCTGGCTCACCAGGACTGGACCAGGACCAGGGAAAGGTAGAGCACAGGGCGGATGTGATTCACAAGAAAGCTTTGTAATGACCGAAACTTCCCCAAAGAAAACACGCTGCCCTGTTCCTCCCCTGCTGGAAGAATTTAAAACCGAGGTCACACAGCCAGCAGTCTGGGGACCCCAGGTTACCTCTTATGAGGTAACCAAGTGTAATGCCAAGAGCGAGGGCTCTGGAGACAGACTGCAAAGGTCCCCACCCTGGCTCCCTGACTTGGCAGGTGGCTTTACCACTCTGTGCCTCAGTTTCCAAGTCATTCCTGTGGGGAGATCATAGCAGCGACTTTACAGGGTGGGTACAAGGGGTGAATGAGATCATGCATGTAAAGTGCTCACAGAAGGGCTGGGCACAGAGTCAGTACCCATTAATGTTAATTATTATTGTTTCTCTTCCCCTGTGGAGCCAGACACTGTTGGCTGGCTAACCCGACTGACACTCTCAATTCCCTTTTCCTCTGGCTTCCTCCTCAGGAGAGGCTGAAAAAGCTAAATGAAATTTCCCACCTTCCTTGGAGCTAGGGGAGGCCACGTGACACATTGCTGGCCAGGGAGACGTAAGTGGAACCTTGTGGGAGGATTTTGGGGAGAATCCGTAAGTGGTCCAGAAAAGGAAAACACGTGTGGCTGGGTGTTGGCCTTCCCCTCCTTGTTCTGACTGGAGCTACAGCACTAATCTTGTAATCGAGAGGGAAGGCCGAGTAAATCAAAGAAGCTCCAGGCTGGACACCACTCAGCCTCTGAACTAACCAAATACCTTCAGGTTTGTTGTTATGGGAGAGAAATCAATGCTCGGTTGTTTAAAATGCTGCAAGCTGGGTTTTCTGTTCTTGTAGCTAAAAGCATTCCTGGCTGATGGACCCACCATAACACAAATGGCTCAGGGCACCTGTCCGTTGTAACTGTTTGCCAACCTCTATTCAGGTCCCTGGATGAGAACCCCAGAACTAGAGGAGAAAGAGTGGGAAACTGAATTAGAATAGTGCCTACCGAGCCTCAGTCACCGTGTTCTGTTCTTCTTTTCAGCTGCATCTAGTCCCATCTATGCAATTATTTACTTAGTATTTTCTTTAAACCAATGCGTTTTTATTTTTATTTATTTGTTTTAAAGTAATGTCTACACCTAATGTGGGGCTTGAACTCACGACTCCAAGATTAAGAGTTGCATGCTCCACCAACTGAGCCAGCCAGGGGCCCTAGTAAACCAATTCATTTTTAAACTTAAACACACACACACACACACACACACACACACACACACACACACGAGTCTACTGGGGCCCCCAGGTGGAGCAGTCAGTTGGGCATCTAACTATTGATTTCAGCTCAGGTCATAATCCCAGGGTTGTGGGACTAAGCCTCACGTTGGGCTCCATACGGAGCCCGCTTGGAATTCTTTCTCCCTCTGCCCCTCTCCCTCTCTCGTGTTCTCTTTCTCTAAAATAAAATAAAATGGAATCTACATTACTACCAAAATGAAAAATCAGTTATCTTTGTTACAAAAGTAATTTAATCAATAATAATAATAAACAAATACAAGGTAAACAGAATATGTTCACCCACAAATCACTAAAAGTTATCGGATGTAGCATAATTTGGGTTTATTGGACTAGCAAGAATTCTTCATTTTTGCTGTCTATCAGGAAAAAAAAATGTCAGAGGATCTGGCAATGCTTTGCATTTTTACAGGGCAACAAAGGGCGAGACCTAAGAAGGGGCTGCCCCACCGAGAGGAAACAGTGTCCTGTTACTGCAATTGCTGAAACCCTGTTTCGAAGTGAGATAATTTATTTAGATCTCCTGCTGGCTGGTGGATGAATTAGGTTGGGAGCCTTATTCTTATTCAGGGCCTCCTCAGAGAGGCCTTCCCGGATTATCTCGCCTAAAATCACTCCTGTTCCTCCTAGGCAGCCCCATTCCTGTCTTACGGACTTCTCCTACATTCACTTGTCTGTCTGTTGTTCTATTCTCCAGTAGCATGTCCGTTCCCACAGGGAAAGGATTCTGCTTTGTTCACTCCTGAATCCCCAGTACCTAGAACACAACAGTAGGTGATCAAAGGCATATTTATTGGCATGATCATGAAGCACAAAGAAAGACTGAGGAACCATTACAGACTGGATGAGAATAAGGAGACATGATGACTAAACACAGTGTGGCATACTGGATAGGATCTTGGAACAGAAAAGGGACATCAAGGGGGCACCTGGGTGGCTCAGTCAGTTAAGCGTCTGACTTTGGCTCAGGTCATGATCACACAGCTCATGGGTTCGAGCCCTGTGTCAGGCTCCGTGCTGACAGCTCAGAGCCTGGAGCCTGCTTCAGATTCTCTGTCTCCCTGTCTCTCTGCTCCTCCCCTGCTCTCTCTCTCAAAAATAAATAAACCTTAAAAAAAATTTTTTTTTAAAGAAAAGAAAAGGACATCGGTGGAAAACTAGCAAAACTTGACTAAACTCTCTTAGTTCACAGTACTGGACCAGTGCTCATTTCCTGGTGTGCCAAGGCTGCCTAAGATGGTGACATTAGGGGATGCCGGGTGAAGGGGAGGTATGTGAGCTTTCTGCACGCTTGGTGTAACTTTTCTGGGGTCTAAAATTCCTTCAAAATAAAAGAGCTAATAAAGAAACTGTGCTGAGAAGCATCCTTTGATGGAAATGCAGCCCCTTGAGACTGTTCCATGAACACGCTCCAGGTACCTGGGCAGAGCCTTGGGCCAGGATGAAGGAAGGTGAAGAGACCCAATAAGCAGCCAAGAAGAGAAGCTGCTGTCTAGATTCACTCGGTTCCCAAGGGTCAACCCGCTGGTCCCTGCAACTTAGCCAACATCATGGTTACACAAACCGGGCAGAGTCTGGATGTCAGAATCTTCTGTTCTCCACTTGCCATACCATTAGGGGCATTTGGTGCTTCGAGGATCAGACAGCGCCCTCACTCCCAAGCACCCGCATGGCATCCTGCCAACAAAGGGTGGCGCCCTCATTTTGGAATGCCCCACTGGCAACTGAGTGCCATCGCTTTGCCTATGCCAAAGACACAGAACGGATGTTCACTAGCAAAGTCCCCAGAAACCTAATTATAACATATTCAAAATCTTTACATCACAGCTATTTGCTATATGTACGTGTTTTAATTCTGTGTCAGTACCTACACTGTATCTTCAGCCTACAGAGGAAGAGCACATCCACACAGGGTGGGTGAGGGGGCCAGTCTGTCTCTTGATGGTGGTGGGCAGTTACACAAACACTGCAATTGCTTACGCTCAGAGAACTCTACGCCACAGAGTGAATTTTATTCTGTGTAAATTTAAAAAATTGAATTAAAAAAGAGTGTGATACACAGATGTGCGCCACGAACAAAGATCTCCGAGATACTCTGCTGCTAGGGATGGTGGGAAACACGCTACGGAAGCACCCACATACAGCATGACTTCTCTTTGTGCTGCGAAGCATGTAAGCGCGCATGTGCGTTAAGTAGGAATATTCACCGGAAGAGGTCTGTCATGACACCCACCTGACTGCTGACGTAATTAGCTCTCAGGGAAGGTGTTAGACTTGCAGGTGATGCATAGGACAGTGAAGGAGACTTTCATTTTCCCCTCAATACTTTTTCAAGTAATTTTTAAAGATAATAGAGACCTGGGGCGCCTGGGTGGCGCAGTCGGTTAAGCGTCCGACTTCAGCCAGGTCACGATCTCGCGGTCCGTGAGTTCGAGCCCCGCATCGGGCTCTGGGCTGATGGCTCGGAGCCTAGAGCCTATTTCCGATTCTGTGTCTCCCTCTCTCTCTGCCCCTCCCCCGTTCATGCTCTGTCTCTCTCTGTCCCAAAAATAAATAAAAACGTTGAAAAAAAAAATTAAAAAAAAAAAAAAAAAAAGATAATAGAGACCTATGTGGACTAGTTATAAAATTTAAGCAAACAGCCACACTGTACTCACCCTCAGTGTGTTCTGGGCACTAGTGTCCCTTGAGGGTCCCACGAGAGCCAATGTCAAAGACCGTACATCTGTGGAGAAGAACAACACAAGGTTATGTCTTTGGCCAGTCTGAGCCTTCCTGCCGCAGTTTCTGTCATTTACAAATTCACCCCCTCAACAAATGTTTACTGAACACTTGCTCTGTGCTAGGCACCAAGGGAACACCAGTGACCAGGACAACACTGCTGTCCTCAGAGAGAAGACATTCCAGTAAAGGAGGAAGACAATAAAACAAATACATGATGTGGAGTCAGGGAGTAGTCAGCAGTCTTGATGGAAACTAAGCAGGCTGAGGAGAATGATGGGCCTGCTGTTTGCAAGAGTGGCCACAGAACAGACACCTTAATTCAGGAGGACCACAGGCTGTGTGACTTTCTGTGCAAGAGCATTCCAGGCCATGGGAATGGCCAGTGCAAAGGACCTGAGGCAGGGTATGTATATGGAGAATTTTAGGAGGAGCAAGGGGCCCATGTGCCTGGCACAGGGTGAGTGAGGGGGCGAGTGGTCGGAGACGAGGGCAGGGAGGTGATAGGGGCAGATGGAAGGCCATTATAAGGATATTTCCTTCAGACAATTTTGAATAGAGAAGTGGCAGAGATAAATAGCACTTGTCCTGACTTGTAACTTTATAGTATTAATTTATGTTTTAAAATACTTAGTATGGTTGTTCATATTTGAATAGATATTTTATGGATGAATGAATGTCTCCACTGTCTGTATTGTTCACCCTCGTGTTTCTGTTTATGCCAGGTTTACCAAGCCAGGGAGATGAGATCTGAGAGGATAATCCAGAACCTTCCTATAAGGAATGGCCACTAAATAATGACTCTCACTCCCCATGTGCCAGGCCACGTCCTAGCAGACATGTGCTAACTCATTTCACTCTCTCAATAACCCTAAGAAATAGATGTTTATGATTACATTCATGCTATAGAAAAGGAAACTGAGGCACAGAATGGATTAAAAAAAAAAAAAAAACAACTCACTAGCTGAAGCTGCCCGGCCAGTCAAAAGTATATTACAGATGGGATGAACCCAGGAAGCCTGGCTCCAGAGCCTACTCACCTACTCCTGACCATGTGGCTAAGCCAGTGGCCATGGCGGTCAATGAAGAGAGAGCTAACTACAGGCAGATAATGCCTCCCTTTCCCCAATAGCACGATGCCCAAACGCTACTCAAACACCAAGGCTGAGCTCAAACTCCAGCCAGCTCTCAGGAAGGAAACCTAGTGAGTAGCTAGCCAGCTCTCCAGAATCTAGGAATCAGGATATCTTCAATAATCTTGCTCCTAGAGGTTCCTGGAGAAACCCAAAGGGGTTCTTAACTTTTCTCAGCCCTGTGGGCAGCCTGCCAAAGACGAGTGTGGACTCCTTCTCAGAATCATGTTTTTAAGTCAACAAGATACAATACCCAAGGCTATAAAGGAAACCAATTATATTAAGATATCAAAGTATCTGTAAAATAAAACCTAATCTGAGATACAGTAATATTCGTGCTTCTTTATGAATGCTTTAAATTATAAGATCCTAATGGTGTGTCCAATAACCATAGTAATTTAGAAACAGATGAGCATAAGTGATATTTTGCAATATCTGCAACAATCGTAATGTGATATGGAAATATTTTTAATTTCTAGTGGTGACAAAGTCACAGGTACTGCAATACAACTGTAGCTTTGGCTCTCATTCTGAAGAAAAGGAAATGCTAAATTCCAGATGGCAGAGGGAATAAAGATGTAACCTTTTTCCCAGCCAACTTCGCGATCCTCTAAATTCTATCCAAGGACCCTTCAAGGGTCTATGGATCCAGGATTAAGAATCCCAATAGGGAAAAGGCAGAGCAGATTCCTAGGGAAGGTAATAACTGGGAAGTGTGAGGCAGATTCAGATCCTTGTGAAGACTGTATGGGAAGGGGTCCTGGAGGGCTAGTCATACAATACAGGTCTGGCCAACAAAGCCACTAACCTCCTCTTTCCTGCTCCTTGCCTCAGAGATGGCTCGGGGTAGCCCTGGTGATTAGGTTCAATAAAAGCAGTCTCAGGACATATCCTGGGACTATAGGGAAAGAGATGGGTTTATTTCTCTTGGGGCACTGCTTAGCTGGTTGGAAATATACGCAGAGCTGCTTCAGAGCCTATCTGACAACAAAACCAACACAAAAGAATACAGAGCCACGAAGTACAAGGAAACAGGGTCCTGGCAACCTCATGTGAGGCTCTGGATCTAGCCACACCTGAAGCTATTCAGTGTACAATGTCCCATGAAGTAAGTGCAAATGCTTCTTTTTACACTTAAGCAGGTTGACCTGAATTTCCATTTGTTCACAAAACCAAATGACTCAATTACACAGAAGGGCAGAGTTGAGTGCAGTTCTTGACAATTCCCATAGCTCACTACCAAGGCATTTAGGAAAGCACAAAATGAAATTAGACAGAGTTACTATACATAGAAACAGCAAATACAGAAAAACACACACTCTTTAAAAACTCAGAAATAGTCTCTTGGGTAGTTGGCTTTCCCCCAAGCTGGTCTGTGAAGCCCTGACAATTGTGGTTTTCAAGATGCTTGACAGGGCATGAGGGAACCAGAAGCACCCAGAACACTTCCTTTATCACCAGACTTTCCATTAAAAAAAATTCCTGGGATGATCAGAAAGCCCCTGCAATAAAGCTCCTGTAAAATTTTAATAGCTGCCTTTTAAAATACAGCGGAAATTGCTTTTCTGCCACTCTCATTCTTCCTCCTTCCTTTCTCTAGAGTGATGTATATGGCTCTTTAAAGTCACATCAGCAGTGACGTGTGGTGGTGCCACGTCTCTCTGACTGGAGGGAGCTGTCATATCCACCAGTGTGGGGTCCCTCACACATGGGAGGGGTCACAGCAGAGAGGACGATGCTGAGGGCTTGTGGAAATGGCAGCAAAGGTGGGCTACAGGGTCAGCAATTCAGCCCGTACCCCAGACCTCCCAGAGCCCCTCTTCACACCACCTGGGAAGGGAAGAGGCCCTCGGACTTGCCTCATCGATCCCAGCACACCCGCCAGAGCAACAGCCCACCCGGTCACGGGGCCACGCATCTCGCTTCCCAGGGTTTATACCAAGAAACAGAATCCTAGATGACAGAAGCCGGGGTGAGGGGATAGCCTGGCCTGACTCACAGTCTGACTGGTTCCTGCCCTCAGCCACAGCAATTGGCTCTGGGAGGGACACATGATCTAAGCAGGGCCAATCGCCAATCAGAGTAGGCCCTGGAAAGTTTGCTGGAATTACTGGGGGGAAAGGGATAGGATGGAAGGAAGGTAGGGGCTGCTGAAGGCCTCTCTGCCACCTGGGAGGTGGGGGGGGGGGGGGCCCCGGAGAAAGAAGTCAAAGCTGACAGAGGCAGAACCCAGAAGTGGAGAAGGATAGCTTCCTGACCAGAATACCTGAGTGTTGGCTCCAGTCAGGCCAGCTCTGGGACTTTCAGGTCCCAAAGCCATTAACTTCCTTGTGCAGTTTAAGCCAGTTTGAGCTGGGAAGATTCTGTCATTTACAACAGAAATCACTGACTGATGGAACCGGAAGGGACCTCAGAAATCAATACAGCATTCCTTCATGTTTCGGTGAACACGATCCTTTCTAAGAAGCTGACAAAACAAAACTATGTCCTGTCTCTCCAGAAAGAGGGGGAAAAAATACCCCCACAAAGTACTGTGTTTCAAAAATCCAAAGAGCTCTGAAGCTGCTGTCCATAGGAACTGGGTGAAGAACACTCTGACCCAGTTTGAACCGTCCACTTGATGGATAAGGAGACTGAGGTTCAGAACGCTTATGTGGCTTGTTTGGGCCCAGGGGGAGGCAGAGCCAGGCCTCTCTAGAGGGTCCAGAGGTGCGGTCCCCAGGCGAGACTGCAGAGGGTAAGGGGAGGCAGTGGGTGAGGCTGCGGAACCCCATGCCCCCATTTAGCAACACAGCAGCTCCACTTTTTTTCTGCTTTAAAAATTGGGCTTTCAGGGAAGTGTCCGACAGAAGTTCTACCACTCCACAGTAACATATGGGAAGCCGATCTCTTCTATCACATTTCAAAGTATTAACATGTTACTGACCTTGGTTTTGATCCTCACTGACATCTTAATGAAGCAGGCATTATTGCCATGGCTCCGAGTGAGGTGCTTCTGCAGGGGCAACCAGCCAGGGTGCTGCTCTCTGATCCCAAAGCAGCCCGAGCACCCGGGCCTTTCTGCTCCTGTACTTCTAGGCCTCACATTTCTATTCTTCCCTTGGATTTTGATCTCAGCTCGTACGGAAAGGATCATCCGCTTACACCTCTCCACTCCCCTTGGCTTGGTCCTCCGTGCAGACCAGGTCAAGAAGTGGTGGCTGATCTGACGGGTCAGAGATTACGACGGTGGCTGGCACCTGCCCTTCCAGTGGGCAGGATTACTAGCCCCAAAGGCTAGGACGAGGCACCGGCTCTTTTCTCTCCCTGTGCCCAGAGATGGTGGCTTCCTCTGGTGCTCTCTGTCTTAGAGCAGGACACACAATCCTGGCCAGTGTTCATCCACCCTCTAAGATCGCCCGGGGCACACGCACTCCTCCTGACCAAGTGCTCGTGGGGGCAGCCAGACCTTTCTCCTCCGCGCAGCTCGCTGTGCAAGTGGCTGATCTAGGCACTAAGACTTAAGGTAAAGGAGAACCCAGCTCACTGGGGGCTTTTGCTACAAGCTCCCTTCTCCTTTCTAGACTTTACCAGAGCTTCACATTGGGGCCACAGGGACCTACCCACCTATTAATAAGGAGGTTCAATCATCCTTCATTTAGAGAAGATTCCCATTATGCCCATCCTCATCCCACCTTTGGAATAGGGACTTAGGAAAATATCTGTTCATTCAACTGCCTCTACCCACCTGCCAACAAAGAAAAGCTGCTGTGCGAAGAAAAGACTCTGCCTTGGGGAAATCTAGGCCCTCAACTGCTACACTGTATGGCAGCCGCTGAGATCATCTTGCAATTAATCATGTTTTCTCTTATGACCTATATTCTATTAATAACACACTAACGACTTAGCACTAGTTCTTTCATTGATTGATTCAGTCCACAGATATGACTAGGGCTGGGTCACTGACTTCCAGGGTCTCACATCCTCATTTCCTGTCCCCCACAGAGGATAAGCATCATGCTATAGGGCTCTGGGGACTTCACTGTCCCACCTCCAGCCTAGCCTAAGTAACTCCGCGGTAGAGTGGCTCAAGACAGGCCTCTGCAGAGAAACTGCTGAGGGAAAGCAGCAACGTGTGACCACTTCACGCACAGCTGACTGGCCAAAATGTCAGACTCTGACACCACCGAATGTTATTGAAGTTACAGGCTAAGGGGAACTCTCAGTCACCGCGGGTGGGAGCATACACAGGAACAGACATTTTGAGACCGCGGCTGGCAAGTTCTTGTAAAGAGGAAGAGACGGTAACCTCAGTGACACACTTCGCTCCCCCACTGACTGGGATTCCCTGCCGAGTTCCCAGACCCATGTGGCCTTGCAAATTCTCACTCTGGTTTAAAGCATGAGGTTTTTGCTTTGATTTGACTACATGCCAGCACTGTTTTCAGTTAACTATCAACTCGTTTGACCCTCAGAACAACCCTGTGAAGAGGGTCTGCTAGCATCCCCATTTCTAACCGACCAGCAAACTGAGGTACAGAGAGGTAACTTGCCCAAGATCACACAGCAAGTAGATGGCACAAATCCACCGGGATCTGAACCTAGTTGATCTGGCTCCAGAACTGCCAACAATGCCACTTCCCAAACACAGCAGTTAGGAGTATGGGCTCAGCCCCGAAACACATCTGATTCCACATCCAGACATCAATTTCAGATGGATCAAAATATAAGTGTGTCTGGAAGAGAACACAGGAGCGTATCTTCATGTTGGTGTAAGTGAAGATTTCTCATTCAGGAATTCTAGGAGAGTGTCCGTCTCACAAAAAGACGCATTCGGGGGCATCTGGGTGGCTCAGGCGGCTAAGCGTCTGACTCTTGGTTTCAGCTCAGGTCATGATCTCGCAGTTTGTGAGTTCGAGCCCCACACTGGGCTTCGCACTGACAGTGTGGAGACTGCTTGGGATTCTCTCTCTCTCTCTCTCTCTCTCTCTCTCTCTGCTCCTCCACCACTTGCTCTGTCTCTCTCTCAAAAATAAAAAAAAATTTTTAAAAGACTCATTCATACAGTCTTTGTCCCTTCACTAGCTTGGAATGCAGGTGTGATGCTACTCGGATTTGAGAGGGTCCCACTTGTCTCCAGAACACTACTCTGCCAGAACAGAAGGACTGAATTCTCTGGGTGCCCTGGCCCCCTGGGAAAGTGGGTTCAGCAGCCATCTGTGGCCACGAGGGGGTAAGAGAGTCAGAGGAGCACTGGTGTTGACCATGCCCTCTGCCACACCATTGAGCCACATCTTCTCCCTCCAGATGTTACTTGACACACGGCATCTTATGTAATGAAATGACAATGCTGCCCGTTTCAGGCCGATACTTGCAGCCAAATGCACGCCTGACTAAAACATCTTGCCGCAGCCAGGATCTGGCTGCCACGGGCTGTGGAGAGTGCGAGCAGCCACGAACACGGATTTGAAAGTGTCTCAAAAGGACTCAGAGATGAACTTTGGGAATCAGATTTCCACTAAGCATGACTGGTCACAGGCATCCAGGGATGACGTGGTGTCTGAATTAATTCTCGGGGGACTTGAACTGCAAGCTGCCTTCTTTCTCCCTATGGACTTGTAAGAGCAGTCGGGGAGACTGTGATTTTAAGGGCCAAGCCCAGCCCGCTGGCACAACTGCACTGAGGTCTGCTGGCCCCAGGCTCCCAGGCTGGCGAAATCCTGCAGAGCTTGTGGGTCCTTTTTCCTCCTGTCACCAGCCATTTGCTAGATGTGCCAACAGTTAAGCCCCTTCCTGCACTCCATAAAAACAGCTCGTCAGTGTGGCTGACTGCCGGGTGCTTTTCCACAAAGCACTCCCACAGATCTCAGCTAATCAGATGGAAGATGGAAGAGTGGTCAATCTACCAAAATAGGTCAGTCTTTATTTTTTAATCTTCTTATTCATAATATATTGAAAGGGAAGAATGAAAAAAAAAAAATCATTAGTAAGAACATCTAGGATTACTCAACCTGTCTGTGCCTCAGTTTGCTCACCTATAAGATGGGGATAATAAATAATAATCGGGGTGTTGTGAGGACTAAATAAATCACTCTATGAAAAATGTTTATTTATTTATTTTTTAGGTTTTTATTTTTTATTTTGAGAGAGACAGAGAGAGAGACTGCATGTGCACGCAAACAGGGAAGGGGCAGAAGGAAAGGGAGATAGAGAATCTTAAGCAGGCTCCACGCTCAGCATAGAGCCTGATACAGGACTTGATCCCACGACCTTGGGATTATGACCTAAGATGAGATCAAGAGTTGGATGCTTAACCAACTGACCCACCCAGGCGCCCCTCTATGAAAAATATTTAGAACAAAACCTATTACATAGTGAATGTTCGATAAAGGTGAGCTGCCATTGTTCTTATTGCTGGTGACATGGTGGATTTTTTGGATGGAAGGTCTGTGAAGAGCTTCAAAACCCCACTCTCTGCTCCACTGGACACACAGAGAGAGGCACTGCTCTGATTCTGGCCCCTTAGGGAAGGAAGGAAGCTTGAAGGTCCGGGCCAGGGAGGAGAAGCTGGCTCCAGGGCCCAGGGTACTGTGGGCAGGAAACAGACCTACTGGGTGCTAGCTGCCCACCCAGTAGCCATCCTTCCCTTTCTTCTCCGAGTGCTCAGCTAATGCAAGATCTCCCAACCTGCCCTGCAGCTAGGGGTGGCCAACAAGAGGTAAGCAGAAGTTGTTGTGGGGCTTCAAGGAAAATTCCTCACCAGAACCATGGAGTGGACTACAATTTTGTAAACCCCGCCCCCCACCCCCACCCCGCGGCCCAATTCCCATCTGGATTCAGACTCACTAGCTTGACACCAGGAGTCATATTGGACCACGATGCCACCTTTAGGATGAAAGCCTTCTGCTAGGGACGGTAAAGCAGAAAGACAGAAGGATCCTGCTTTTCCTGACGTCTGTGGAGCTGCCATACCAGCCAAGGGCTGTCAACCTCTGGACATTTTAGTCACCAGAGACACCACCTTCCGTGGAATTTAAACTATTATTATTTCTGGTCTCTGCTACCGGCAGCCGAGTGTACTTTCAAAGGATATTATGGTCTAACACAGCAGATGACCAATGGGCCACAGCGTTCCACGCCAGAGAAATCCCTCAAGAAACCTGCCACCATTTAAAGTGTCCTCATGCTTTAGAGGACCCTCAATCTCTCCTCAAGAGCAGGCAGAAAGCTAGGTACCGAATTTCTCACAGAACCGGATTACAACCATTTTGCCCTACGAGGAGGCAAAATGAGACCTATAGGAGATCTCCTGAGCCACTCACTCAGTAATTATGAAACGCTCCCCTAGGCTGGACACTGTGCACGCTAGGGTGCGAGACCTGGTAGACAAAAGCAGGCACAGTCCCTGCTCTCCCAAACCTTACAGTCCAGAACAGGGGACAGAAAATAAACAAACAGGCAAACAAATACACGTATGAGTACGAATGGTGAGAAGTACCACGTAGGAAACCAGGGTAAATTTTAGCCCAGAACTGAAGAGAAAGGAGAAGGAAGTCATGTGAAAAGTGGAAGTAACAGTCTTCAGGATGTCCATCAACTGAAGAACGGATAAACAAAAAGCAGCGCATCTACACAATGGAATATTATTCAACCATAAAAAGAATGATGCGCTGATTCACGCACAACATGGATGAACACTGAAAACATGATGCTGAGTGAAGGAAGCCAGTCGCAAAAGACCATGTATTGTATGATGCCATTTACATGAAATGTCCAGAAGAGGCAAATCCAGACAGACAGAAAGTAGATTAGTGGTTGCCAGGGGCTGGGAGGAGGGGATGGCGGGGGGGATGGAGAATGACTGCTGACGAGTTTTGTTTTGTTTTTGGGGCCAATGAAAATGTTCTGGAATTAGATAACTGGTGATGGTTGCATAGCCTTGTGAATACACCAAAACCCACTGAATTGTGTACTTCAAAAGAGTGAATTTTATGACATGTCAATTATATCTCAATTAAAAGGCACTCAGAGGGCATCTGTGATTCAATCACTATGTTGATAATAAAGTCTCTAATGAAAGTTAAGGAAAAAAAAAAAAAAAAAAAGTATCCCAGGAGATGGAGGCGAATGTGGGAGGCTGTTCAAGGAAATTCACCGGAGGCCTGTGTGGCTAGATGGTTGCAGTGCAAGAGAGAACGCTCCAGGACATGGCAGATATCCAGAGCACCCTGTGAGCCACGGTCATACACATGCTTTTTATTCTAAGTATGAGGGGAAGCAGGAGAGTGATGTGTTCCGATCTACATTTCTGAAAGATTTCTCTGGCTGTTGTGCAGAGACGGTCAGGGTTTAAAAGAAGCAGGGAGAACGATGAGGTGGCCGCTGTAATACCCAAGGAGAGGAGGCAGTGGCTGGGACCAGGGCGAGGGCAGAGGAATGGAAAGGAGGAGGCTGGTAAAGATGTGAATTTCAAATCAATTGACGCCTCATTGACGATGGGATGGCCACGAGCGTAAGGCTGAAAAGAAAAATGCACGTGTCTCGTGAATTTTTCCAAAGTGGTTTTCTGCCAGCTTCAGATTGTGCACAGAATGACAGCAGGTCACCAAATGCCTGTTAAATGAATTAAATAAATGAACAAAATCACTGCCTGGCTTTTTTTGTGGGGCACATTTTTGTATTTTCAATAAAGATGTTAAATTCTCTCTCTCTTCACGTATATATACGCACACGGATCCTTACCTATCAACATAATATCCTTACCCATACCTGTTTCTCTCCCATCCACTGGTAGAGACTGGTCCACTAAACACCACCAGCTACCCATCTGCTCAAATCAGAAACCTCAGGGTCATCCTTTTATACATACACACACCCTAAGCAAGGTCAAGCTTCTAAGTCAGTAACAACAAGGTCCTTCCATCTCTGAGGGGCACAGAGAAATAGGTAAGTCAGAAAGAAGGGAGCTCTTACTTCTGATCAACAACATGTAGGAGACAAAACAGAGACAGGAAGTGTTCTCTGTCTTTTTAGTGGGGGTGGGGAGGAGCAAGAGATATAGTCAAGAAGGGGAGGGGCGTCTGGGTGGTTTAGAGGGTTAAGAGTCTGATTCTTTCTTGGTTTCGGCTCAGGTCATGATCGTCATGGCTTCTGGGATCAAGCCCCACGTCAGGCTCTGCACTGACAGTGAGGAGCCTGCTTGAGATTTTTCTCTCCCTCTCTCCCTGCCCCTCCCTGGTTTGCACGTGTGCTCTCTCTCAAAATAGATAAATAAACATAAGGAGGAGGAGGAGGAGGAGGAGGAGGAGGAGGAGGAGGAGGAGGAGGAGAAGAAGAAGAAGAAGAAGAAGAAGAAGAAGAAGAAGAAGAAGAAGAAAAGAAGAAGAAGGAGGAGGAGGAGGAGGAGGAAGAGGAGGAGAGGGGGGAGGGAGGAGGGAGGAGAAGGAGAGAAAGCAGTGTGAATAAACATGGTTTAGTCAGGGGAGGAATTTGGGTCAATTTGACCCTTATGCCTTTCCCTTTAAGTCCCACTGCAAGTGAAGACCAGCAGAAGACAAGTTATATCCCAAAGGGGTCATTAGCCCCAAACCACTGTCAGCCACACCCATTCTGAGGGGAACACCAGAGCCCTGGGAGAATGCATCCTGGAACCAGAAGTAGGAAAGGGGAAGGAATGAAGTCTCATGGAGAACATCTACAGGGCCACCACCATCACAAACCACAGGGCAAACAGTGCCCCTGGAGTGGTGCGATGCAATGGTCTTGTGGGGATGTGTCCACCCAGAACATTCCTTCTAGGTCCACTTTCCCAAGCAGTAGGGCTTATCTGGTTTAAGAGTGGGATGTGAGAAACATTTCACTGCATGGTTCTTGTGCAGTGGGCTTGGTTGTGGACACAAGGAAAATTATCACCTGTGTTGCCTGTCCCAAGAAGCTTCATCTGGAACATAGCCAGGGACCTGATGCCTCGACGTTACCATTCTGTAACTCCCCTGTGTCTTCCTTCCTTCCTTCCTTCCTTCCTTCCTTCCTTCCTTCCTTCCTT
>NW_024412425.1:2054861-2109582 GCF_014898765.1 Herpailurus yagouaroundi
CTTCCTTCCTTCCTTCCTTCCTTCCTTCCTTCCTTCCTTCCTTCCTTCCTTCCTTCCTCCCTCCCTCCCTCCCTTCCTTCCTCTTTCTTTCTTTCAACATTTATTTATTTTTGAGACAGAGCATGAGTAGGGGAGGGGCAGAGAGAAGGGGGAGACACAGAATCTGAGGCAGGCTCCAGGCTCCAAGCTATCAGCACAGAGCCTGATGTGGGGCTCAAACTCACAAACCGTGAGATCATGACCTGAGCCAAAGTCGGATGCTTAACTGACTGAGCCACCCAGATGCCCCTCCCCTGTGTCATTCTTACAAGCAGCAGATCTGGTAGCAATGAATCCTTCAAACAGCTGACCAAACACTGCTTTATTCATTCTACAGAGAAAGGGAAGCAGGTCAAAGTGCCTGTCATGGTCAGGTAGAAGGGACTTTTCACGCAGCACCCATGTTAGCCTCTCCTAGTCTGAGGTCCAAGTGAAGGTTCACCAACACCATGGACTCTCCACCTGTGGCTGGAACACCCTCCCAAGGGATCTCTAACATTGACCAATGTATGAAGTTTGTCCGGACCACAATTAAGGATACTGCAACATCTTCCAGACAGAACGCTGGGCTAAGAAGGCCATGTGACGTGGAAGAGAAAAGGAGTGTGATACCATCACTCAAATACAACACAGATACATACACTCGTCATTGTAATTTCCATAAATGGGATATCATATTTACTTCTCTGAATCTTGCTTTCCCTTAAATATTCTCACAAAAATGCCTCCAAATCAACTAATAGTGGGTCTTACCCACTGTTTGGTTTTTTTTTTTTTTTTTTTTTTGGCAGCTAATATTCCACAGTATGGATGTGCCATATTTTACTCAATCATTCCCTGAAAAATGGGCATTTATTTTATTTCTGGGGGTTGGTTGGTTTGCCCCTGAAAACCATACTGTAATAAACATCCTTTGGCACTGGGGCCATTTTTTTCTATAGGGTAGATTCTCAGGAGCAGGACTGCTATACTGAAGACTACTTATGGGTATTATATAGTTATATTATGGAAGGGGTTCCAAGATCAGGATGTAGAGCTGTATATGTAGCATCTGCTTGGTTTTGTATGGAGTCTCTGGAAGAACACACCTGAAATGGGTGTCCTCGCGGGAGGGGAACTAGGTTACAGTGGATGGGCAGGGGGAGACTTACTTTCTGGGTGCCATCTGAATGTTTTATCACGTGTATATTCTGCTCATTCGAAAAAAAAAATTATTTTTCAGGCTGCCTTCTAAAGAGGTTGCAATGATTCACACGTCCTCTAGCAACCTGGGAGAGTCCTTAGCTGAGCTCACTAATGCCCTATATTTTTCTCCTTCAAGGCTGTCCCTCCTGCCCCCTTCTTGTTTTGACCTAGTATGAGTTGAAACGTGTCAGATGTTACCTTCTTGTGATCCATAATTCCTCCTATTCTACAGCCCTTGGGCAGGTAGGAAGCAGACTCCCAGAGATGCTAATTTTGACACGTCAGTCTGGCCAGCCCTTCCCCACAGCACAAAAAAGAAGCCCAAGCCATGGTGGCAGCCAGATCTTCAGGGACCTGAGGGCACGGATGGCAGAGAGAGACAAGGGCAGGGGGCTCTCTCTCCTCCGATGCTTGCAGGTCACACTGTTTTAAACTCACGCTGGCTGAGCTCCCTCTCCAGCCGAGTGGCCTAGAGTCTCCCAAATGCCCAAAGTCTCTCAGAAAAGGGAAGAGAGGCCTGCAGCGGCTGCTGCCCGAGGGACCCAACACTCTCAAGAACAAGGCCAGACACAAGAAACAGGAGGGAACGGGGACAGAAGACACAAAAGAATCAAGCTCATACAAACAGGAGGCCTTCTCATTCATTTCCTGCAGGCCAGGCATCCTCTACAGCTGGCCCCAAACCAAAGGCCTCGCCAGCCAATGCTTTAAGCCCCACTGTGACTCACGAGACAGGAAAACAAAGCTGACCTCTCACAGAGAGCAAGGGCCCCTCGTATGGCAGCAACTCCAATATAAACACCTGCTACTGCATTGCTGGCCGAAGTTCTGGACTAACCTGCAGAGGGGAGGGGAACAGATGAGAAAGCAGCTCTGGGGAAGGGGGGGGTGGTTAGGGAGAGCATGGGAGAACATCTCAACACAGGCAGCAAGTCCATTTGATTCAGGTCCTCTGCTACCGTTCTGCAGCCTACGCTCCGGTCTGAGCTGGGACTGGTGTAGGGGAAGCCCCAGCCTTTGCTCGAGCAGTCCCCTCTGTCTGGATGACCTTGCCCTTGATCCTTTGAGACCCCGCTCGGCAAGGATGTGTACATGTGGGTGTTGGCTGGAGCGGCCTCTGTAAGTGAGGAAAATGGGAGACAACCTGAATGTCTGTTAGCAGGGATGAGCCAACAAATTTTGATGCGGACACGCAACAGAATCCTTTATGTCTTCCCTTCCCTCATCCTCCATGGCCTCCATGGCAAGTTCACTGAATGGTTCTATTGCCACTGTTTCCAAAAATATATCCTAAATCCATTTCTTTTCTCCTCTTTTCTTTATCATTTTTTCAAGTTTATTTATTCATTTTGAGAGAGACAGAGGCAGCGGGGGCGGGGTGGGGGGCGCAGGGAGAGAGGAAGAGAGAATCCCCAGCAGGCTCCGCACGGTCAGCTTGAAGCCTGATATAGGGCTCGAACTCCCCAAATGTGAGATCATGACCTAAACTGAAACCAAGAGTCGGATGCTTAACCGACTCAGCCACCCAGGCGCCCCCTCCTCTTTTCTAAGCCAAGCTACCACCCTCATCTTTCCCCTGGAAACTCCATCAGATCCCTGCTGGTGGCCTGGAGTCCCCTCTTGCCTTCTTAGATTCTATTCTCCACACACAGCCAGAGTGATCAAATCAAACAGGAATCACATCAGATTGCTTTCTTGCTTAAAAAATCCCTCGAACTTCATCTCCTTCCATTTCACCCATTGCTCAATGCTCCCACCACACTGGCCTTCTTTCCCTTACAAGCTTATTCCTACCCCAGGGCCTTTGCACATTTTGCTCTAGCTATTCTCAAGGCTGGTTTCTTCCTGCCAGTAAGGCCTCCCTGTGACTGTATACAGTGAGAAGGCATGAAATCTAACTACATGCAATGATATGGACTTCTCACAGACATAATGTTGACTAGAAAGGCCAGACACAAAGGAGCATTTACATAAAGTTCAAAGTCAGGTGTGAGACATCAAGAGAGTGGTTTTGCCTAGACGAGAGGAGTAACTGGGATAGAATAGGAAAGGGACTTCTGGGGGCTAGAAATACTGTTCTTAGAGCAGGTTACATGAGTGTGTTCAGTTTGTGAAAGTTCATCTAGCTACACACTTTCAGCATGTGCCCTTGCTTATACATCTACACACACACAGAGCTTAATAAAATGTTTAAAGAATTAAAAACATTTTGGCTGCCCATAGTATTCCTTATGATTTGGGAATTTCCCACCTATGGGTCTTGGTGGGAGGCCGGGCCTACCTCCCATTATCAGATATTACAAAGGCCAGGAACTGGCTCTCACAGCCTCCCCTGCAGCCAGACCATGAGTTCTACCCAGCAGATACACCCTCCCTCCATGGCTTAAATGGAGCTTGGAGAACTAGGATGTATTTAGCTTGGCGTTTGGAGCCCAGAGCTGCAGCCTGGCACGAGAGGAGCTCATTGAGGCTTGATGAACGGAAACAGGACCACCCCCACACCCATTTCCTCCCCCAGCACAATAATTCAAGATTGGACCATTCTGTACTTGGGAGCTCATTCATGCTTTCAAGAAATGTTTACTGAGTGCCCATTTGGTGCCAGGCACTGCTCTAGGCACTAGGAATCCAGGTGAACAGAACACTGGAGTTAATGATCCTAGTGGGGAAGATGAACAATAGAATAAGTAAGAGATAGGTTAGTTAAGTGGTACAGAGAAAAATAGAAAAGAGAGATGAGAACCTCCCTGAGGAGGTAACATATGAACAAAGACTTATAGGATGTTAGGGAGGATGCGGGTATGAGAGAAGAGCTTTCCTGGTAGCAGGAAGAGCCAGTAAAAGGGCCCTGAGGTAGGCACATACCTGGGTGTCTGTGGAGCACAAAGGAGGCCCATGTGCCTGGAACAGGGCAAGTGAGGAGAACAGAAGGAGGAGATGGACCCACAGGTAATGGGGCAGATTGTGTGGGGCCTCATTGGGCACGGTGAGGACTTTGTCTCTTACTCTGGGCAAGATGGAGCCATGGGAGGGTTATCAGCAGACGAGGGTCAGATCTGATTGGGTGATGACAGAGTTCCTCTGGCCGCTTATCCAACTCTCTCCGCTGCCCAAGATGGAAACCAATCCCAACGAGAAAGAGAAGTTTGGTCATTTGTGTGGCAAATGTCTGTCTGAAATAAGCAAAAGCTCTCCACCCACTTCCTGCAACCCATCAAGGCCTCGTGCTGGCCAGCAGGGCTCTGCAACACAATTAACAATCCATACCCCATTATAGGAAACCAGACCCTTCCCTTCTGGTCACTGGGAGAATTCCCAAAAGCAGATGAAGAAGCAGTAAGGCCACGTGGCCAGGAGAGCACCAGCTCCGTAGTCAGCCACAGCCACAATCAAGTCCCAGCACTGCCTCTTCGCACCTGTGTGACCCATGACTCCTCACTAGACCTTTCTGAGTCCCAGGCTTCCTTATCAGTACAGAGGGGAGGGGAGAGGAGGAGTAATTTCTACCCTCGACAGGACTGTTGGGAAGATTAAATGAGCTAACAGGTATCAAGTGACTGGCAAAGTGCCTGGCACAGAGGGAGGCCTAAAAGATGTTAGCAAAGCTGTCATAGTAACTGGAATACTGAAGAAATAATAAGCGACATTCTCAGCTTCTCAAGTCTGAGGGTGTCCCTTGGGCAAACTGGACTCTGATGATATTAAGCAGAGGGCTGAAGGGAAGGGTCCTCCTGAGGAGGGAGGCCTTCCAAATGGAAGTTTCTTTCTCCCTCTACCTATTCTCCATGAGGTAACTGCCCAGAACATCATCATCCAAGCTATCCACGCACGCTTCTCTGTGCTTCACAAGCAGAGGCCCCAGTGGAAGAGACCCTGGCCTGTATCCACCTCTCTCAAGGAAATGTGAGTCAATGGAGAAGCATAAATGGCAGTCCAGGGCAAATTTCTTGCCTCTTCTCCAGTCAGAATAGCAGTGGGTATTCGGTTTGTTCCATGAAAAGACGGCAAGGCCTCTGGTGGGGGGCTTCAGGTCCACATCCGTAACATGGGGAAAACAGTCACTATTCAGGCTTGCTCACATTCATTCCGCACACACTTAAAAAATACTAGGAGCCAGGCCCTGCTCTAGATGCTGAGACATAGCAATAAAACAAGGAGCTTACATGTTAAGAATGGCGCAAAAAGCAAACATGACATCAGATGGTAAGTGCTGTAAAGAAAAATAAAACAGGAGATGCAAATGACAGGAGGGTCACTTTAGGCCATTTTAGGGTGCTCGGGAAGGCCTGAGGCAGTATCCCAGCCATTCAAGCAGAGACCTGAATCAAGTAATGAAATAAGCACATGCATACGTATATTACAATTTTGGATACATCTGTCTGTATATAAAATATATACACACACAGAGCCAGGAACACAGCACCCGCTGTGGAAACCTGAAGGATCTAGTCTGAGAGTTAAGAGTGCTTGAGAGGCTCCTGCGTGGCTCAGTCGGTTAAGCGTGCGACTTAGACTCAGGTCATGATCTCACAGTTCACGAGTTCGAGTCCCACGTTGAGCTCTATGCTGAGAGCTCGAGCTTGGAGCCTGCTTCAGATTCTGTGTCTCCCTCTCTCTGTCCCTCCCCTGCTCACGCTCTGTCTCTCTCTCTCTCTGTCAAAAATAAATAAACATTAAACATTTTTTTTTTAAAAGTGCTCGAGGGCTGACCAGGACTGGCACCTTCATAAAACCTATGCTCTTCCCTCAGATTCTGATGTAAGAATCACTATTAGAAGACATTCCTTTTTCTTTCCTTTTTCATACTTGATGGTGTACCACAGACAGGGAAGGTACTCTCTCTCAGGACTGTGGTTCCCCCTTGGTTGCCTCTGCATTCCACTGTACAGACAACTGAATTCACCCAGTCCCCTACGGATGGACATGGAGGGACAGCTCCCATCTTTGCTGACAATCGGTGCTGTAATGAGCTGCCTTGGACACAGATCACTTCCCACACTTGGAAATACCTATAGGCACAAGTCCTAGAAATGGAACTGCTGGGACAGAGGAAAGGCACGCGTGGGGGTCACAATGACAGATCCTGCCAAAGTCCCCTCCAAAGTGATGGTCCCATCCTCTCTCTGCCCAACACTAGACAAGCCTTACGCACAAATACCTTTTTACGTCAAATAACCTTTCTGCGTCTAACAGGCACTTCCTACTTCTACAGATGCTGCCAGGGGCCGTGTGGCAAACACGTCACCTCCCGGCAAGTATTCTCACGCCAGTACTCAAAGCCCTCCTACCTCTCTCCCCCTCTTCCTGCTTTTCCTCCCCACGCCAGGAAGGAAAAAGGACTGTGCAGCACATATACTTAAAATAAAAGAAGAAGAAGAAGAAGGAAAAAGGACTAAAGCCCAACAACTTATGTAAACTATGTTTACTACGCACCTCAGCCGTGAAGTCGGGATGAGGGCAACGTGGCCTCAGAGGGCTGCCATTAGGATTCAAGGAGATGACACAGGTAAGGGACTTAGAATAATGGCTGGCACTCACTACTTGATAAGTAACTACTGCCATTATTATATTTGTTAAGTGGGAGCAATCATTTAAAAGCTTTGTATGTAGGGGCACCTGAGTGGTTCAGTCGCTCGAACATTCGACTCTTGATTTTGGCTCAGGTCACGATCTCATGATTTCGTGGGTTCAGGCCCTGCATTGGGCTCTGCACTGGCAGTGGAGCCTGCTTGGGATTTTCTGTCTCCCTCTCTCTCTGCCCCTCCCCCACTTACATGCAAACACTCACCCTGTCTCTCTCTCTCAAACTTAAAAAAAAAAGCTTTGTACGTAAAAGTGCTTAGCAGTATACCTTTTACGAAGTAGCCACTGCTAGCCATCACTACTGCTTTTATTACGTTACTATTATAATTTTGTTCATTTCCTCAGCAAGATATGTATCTGGTGGAAGGTGTTACACCTTTATTTAACAAAACAGGTGTAGTCCCTGCCTTCACAGAGCTGCTATCATTGAGAGGATGACAGGCCCGAATACATTAGCTGAGCAGCTCAGGGACGAAGGGTGGAGCACAGCCTGGGCAGGCCCCTGGGAGTCAGGTTTAAGGAGAGATCTGAAAGAAGAGTCTGCATGGGCAGGCCAGAACTGGAAGGGGCGGGGGAAGACCGGGAGAAGAGGAAGCATCCCAGGGGCAGGGAACAAATGCCATGCATTGAAGGAACTGAAAGCAGGCCAGGTGGCTGGCTGGCAGATGCAGAGGGACCCGCAGGACGAGGCTAGGGGCAGGAGGCAGGCAGGGGTCATGGCATGCTGGGCTGGCCTTTCTACAGGGTACTGCTTTGGAAACATGGACACTGC
Source organism: Herpailurus yagouaroundi (assembly GCF_014898765.1). Lineage (NCBI taxonomy): Eukaryota > Metazoa > Chordata > Mammalia > Carnivora > Felidae > Herpailurus > Herpailurus yagouaroundi. The sequence continues at coordinate 2,062,441 of NW_024412425.1, forward strand.
ATGGGACACCCCTCATCCTCTAGTGGCCCAGGAGTGAAATGAAGTTTTAGTATTCGTATAGTAAAAAGGTACAGCTTAATCACTGTCCTCAGGGTCTTGCTTAATAACTCCCAGCCCAGAGGACCTGGGAAGGGGACACAGTAGGTACCCACAAGAGGACAGAGTGAACAATGACCCCTCCCTGCCTACAGCTGATTGGCCCAAGGAGAGTGCCTGACCTCAGCGGGGCCTGTCTTGAGAAGCCCTTCCTGGTCCTGATTAATGAGTCGAAAGGGAGATATTTTCTCTTCGTTGGGTTGTTTTGGGCTTGGGCTGAGAGAATACAGGGTTATTCTCTGCAGGAGCCTGTACTGCAAGGTGTATAACTTGGTCTGTGGATAACCAGGTTTCCCAGCCATTAGAAGGAAAGGCAGACAGAGAGAGAGACAGACAGACAGACACACTAATATAAGAGAATGAATACAGCAGACACAGGCAGAGGGAAGCCATGGGGAAAGAATCCTGATAGTGACATTCGTGTTCTGGTTCCAATCCACAGGCTGGCCACTTCCCAGCACCCATTCTGTTCTTCCTCTAGGAGTTTCTGGGTGGGAGCAACCAGTCCGTTGGTGATTCCACCCTGCCCAGTGATTGGTTTAGGGAAGGTCACGGGACCTGTGGTAGTCCAATCAGAGAGGAGCTCTGATGTCTTGCACTGTGACTGGAGGCAGATACCTCCCCTCTCTCTCCAGCCAGGAATAGTCTTAAACCTGGACCAGTGGGACAGCTACTCTGCAACCTCCAGGGCAGCCAAGTTTGAGGATGACCCAATTATCAGAGGGAAGAATGGAAGGACAGAAAGAAAGTGGGTCACTGTGATGGCCCCTGAGCTCCCGGCCCAACTAGCCCAGAAAGTGACCCCACCTCTGGACTTTCCAGTTGCCCGAGCCAATCCTTTCCCTTGGGTTTATGGTGTTTCTGTTACTTGCAACCAAGTAACTGGCTAGTACACAGTCCCTCCTGAGGCTTCGCTTTCATTTTTCTGGACCATCCAGCACGCTCTGGTTAAATCCTCCTTTTTTTGCCTGAGCCGCAAAGATGACAGGCCTTAAGGTGCTCTAAGAGCAGTAACAGCAATTTGGCCAATGACTTGCCCCTGCCACAGTTTCCCCAGCTGTTAAATGGGGATAGTAATGATAAACATTTCATTGGGTTGTTAAGAGGATTAGAAATGATTTAAAGAATACCTCATGCATTGTAAATTCTCCACACATTAGCAATTATTATTCTAAAGCACTGAAGGGTAACTGAAAGGTCTCAATTAGCTACACCCCTCCCCCATCTTGTTTGCTGTTTCTTTGTTCAGGTCAGCAAGCTCTTTCTTCATAAACAGTCCCCAAAGAACAGCCAGCCCAGTTTCTGTCAGGAGGGTCGCAAATCTAGCCTCAGTGGGGGATCGGAATGAAAAGAGATTGGACTCAACTTCTCCGGTAGCTGGGTGGCGGAGGAAGCCCTCATGAGCTCATTTCTCCATCAAATACAAGCTGGGGTCTAAAGTTTCAAAACACAGGCTGGGGCATGCTGGCACAGTCCCACGAGAGGACAAAGAAAAGAGAAAAGAGGCTGGATGGAAGAGAAGCCACCACACGGCAGGTTCCACAACTAACTGTCGGGAGGAGGCTCCCAGGCTGGCTTCCAGCCACATCCGCTCTCTGCACAGCTCTGAGACTGCAGGAAGAAGGGACCCCCACCATGTCTGTATTTACAGCTGGGAACTGGCATGGGCACGGGAAACTCGGAAATAAACTCTGTCAGGAAGCGAGAACTGGAAGATGCTTCCATAGCAACGCCCATCTGGAGCTCCCTGCCCGCAGCTGGAAACATTCAGAAGCGAAGCTTATCTAGAGATGTCCACCAAATTCATTTTTTCCATTTGCACCTGGAATATGTTACTTAAACTTCACTTCTCTGGGGAGCCTCTGGGAAGCCCCTATTCTTTGGCTCAAAAAAATCCTATCCTGAACATTTAGGACACAGGACTCATCAGGGTGGCTGTGTGTTTCTCCCTCTCTCTGTGGAGAGGTGGGCTGTGTCTGCCTTGTTCACTGGTACCTGGCCCAGAACAGGTCTTTAATCCATGCTTCCTGATTAAAGAAGTCAACTGGTTTGTTCTCGATTTGGTTATTCATAACTTTAGCTACCATGTAAGCACCTGTATGCACATGGCAATGAACTGAGATGCACGACACCCCATGAGGGACTTACTACTGTTACGCCCACTTTGAAAATGAGGCTCCTTCTCAAGGTCAAAGCCACAAAAGAACTGGAGTTCTTTCATCTCAAGAGAAGGATAGGAGAGAGTGTGACTATCTATCTAAAGTAGGGCTGGACAGGTAGAGGGACATATAATGAATCGGCTCTGACACTAAGAACTTTTTGAGTAGAAATGTTATAGAGCTGGAGTGTATCCCTCATCAAGGAACTCTGGAACACATGCTTCTTGGGACACAAACATTAAACAGCCTGCTACATCCCGGGAGAATTCTACCCAACCTTCCCAGAAACCACAGCTCATATGATTCCTTACCTTTAACATATTTTTTTCTGCTTATGAAAGCAATATATGCTTATATATGCATATGAAAAAAACTTGGAAAATAAAGAAAGTGCAAAGAAGAATATAAAGTTACCCATCATCTTCCCACCAAGGGATAACCACTGTAAAGATGTTGGTTTATTTCCTTCCAGTCTTTTTTTTCTAGTGTGAACAGTGTGTGTATAGGAGAGATATGGAAAGACAGATTTTTCCCCCCCTTAAAGTCTCCTACCTGTGCTTTTCTGTGAGACTTTTAAACATCAAGTGAAAAATAATATTTTCAAATGGCAAAATTAAGCCTATTTCCTCAAACTACAGACGTGGGGAGGAAGGAGCCTTCCCTGTTCCTCTCCTCCAATTTCTGCTTCCACCTGACCCCTACTACAGACCAGCAGTTCTCAATCCTAACTGTGCCTGACCATAACAGTAACTGCCACAGTCAGCATTAACTGAGCAACTACTACAGAAGGGGCCATTTAAAACATTTTACAGATATTCTCTAATTTAATCCTTACAATCCTATGAGGCAGATATCATCATCATTTTACAGATGAGGAAACTGAGGCAAAAAAGGTTAAGTGACTTTCCCAAGGTCATCTGGCTGTTAAATGGTGGTGTTGGAACTTGAACCCAGGCCATGAGGCTCAAGGCGTCCCCTTTTCCCTGGTCCACACTGCTCAAGACCTCGGCAACAGTGACACCAACCCTGAGCTTCAGGGCAAGGTTCCCAATGTTCCTACTGCCAAGCGTGTCATCATGATTATTCATACTTCTCTCCAGACTCATTCTGTTTCCTAAAGGAAATGAGAAATTGCCGAAATTCAGCACAAGTGAGAGAGCCGGAAGCTACAGCTGACCACATCCACATGTGGGTCTCCTGCGGGGCTGCCTAAGAGACATTCTTAAATGATGACCCTTCTCAAGGGTCCAGGGTCAGCCCCTGGGCTGTTGACCCTCCACTGACTGAGACTCCACCCAGCACCAGATGGGATGTGAAGGCCCCTCCCTAACTCCCAGTGCCGCAGAGGGATGGGAACAAGCCTCGCTGGAAAACTCCCAGCCCACCACCTATTTAAGAGTGAATCTGGAGAAGGGGCTGGGAGCAAAGCCTGTGTGGCAGGGACAGGCAAGGCCTTCTCTTGTGTGTTCAGAGGACTAGCGGGGCTGGACTCAGTGTCTGGTCACTGTGGAGCATCAGCCAGTTATGTTTTTGCCACCAGCACACAGATCCCTGAATGAGAGCAGCTCATGACTCCCTCCACCGAATGGCAAAACCACACCCACGTCTGAAGGGGGTTTTCCCGGGGGTTAATCACCAGGGAGTTTGTCTCCCCTCCAAGGAGGGAAGAGAAAACCCTCATTTCAGAAAAAGGTCACTGAATGCCTGGTTCACAGGAGAAATTGCTATGTTGGGCTTGAAAGCGACTACGCTTTCAGCTGCTGAGCCCAAAGGCTCTCTCCACAAAGGGGCTCCAGGCAGAGGATGAGGGGAAGATATCGAGGGCTAAGACTGTCGTTTATCCAATGGGCCCTCGAACTGCCTGTGTGCAGTAGGAGCTGTTCACCACTATTCAATTTTAGGTTGTGTGTGTGTGTGTGTGTGTGTGTGTGTGTGTGTGTGTATGCTGGGGGTTGAGTGGGGCTGGGTTTGTTCTGTTAACATTCTAAAAAGCATGCAAAGGTACAATGAACTCCCATGTAGTCTAATCCAGATTCAATAATTACCAAGATTCTGCCACACGAGATCCATTTATTCCTTATCTATTATTCCTCCCGTTCCTTCTTGCCGAAGTAAAGTAAATCCCAGACATCACGTCATTTTACCTTACATGTTTCAGTTTGCAGCTCTGAAAACTTTGGACGTTTTATTATGTGTCCATAACATCAGGCTGGTTTCATTACAGATTAAGAGAACAATGAATTTTTTTCTGAGAAACAAGACCCTAAAAGAGAAGTACTGACAAAGGTGTAGGGAAATGGGTCATCTCATCTACTACCGATGGAGTAATGGCTTTCTGGAGGGCCCCCTGGTAATACAAATCCAAAAAGGTCTAACAACCTGTAGGTATCTTCCAACTCAGCTTTTCCATTCGTGCACTCATCAAAAAAATATTTACTGACCTCTACCATGTGCCTGGCAGTGTCCTAAGCATTTTTCTCCCCGGTTCTGATATGAAAATGGAGGCACAGAGAAGTACGGTTGTTTACTCAGGCTTACACAGCTCTGATATGCGAGAGCTAATATTCAAATCCAAGCCATCTAAGTTTCAGTGTGTAATACGAGATCCTGGCGAAGTAGCAATTTAGGCTTTCCACTTAGGAAAGCCATTGCTCTGGGTTCCATGGAGTACTCCCTATCCATACTGGCAGATGCTTATTAAGTGGAATCTGCCTCAGACCCTGTGCACAAGGTAGGAATGATAACATTAGTCTCATTTTTCAGATTAGGAAACTAAAGTACGGAAGCTTGAAGGCACCTAGCACAGATACTAGTGGACGTATGTGGCATGCCCAGCAGCTCTGCCTCCTCAGTCAGGAGGTGCCCCTCCACCATGCTGCCATGCCGCTCCACCGTCCTGGCAAGGCTGTGGCTGTGTTCATCCTTCATCCCACTCTCAGACACCACCTTCGGGGATGGGCACATGACCGACGGCTACAGACTGAATATCTGTGTCCCCCACCAAACCTGTATGCTGGAACCTCATCTCCAGTGTGATGGTGGGACTTTTGGGAAGTGATCTGGCCAATTCCGTTTCTAAAGGAGGTCCCAGAGAGCTCCCTTGCCCCTTCTGCCATGAGTGAGGACACAGCAAAGAGATGGTCATCTATGAAGCAGGAAGCTGGCCCTGACCAGACAACAAATCTGTCGACACCTTGATCCTAGATGCCCCAAGGTTCCAGGATGGTGAGAGAGAAATCTCTGTGTTTATAAGCTCCCCAATCTATGGAATTTTTGTTATAGCAGCCCAAATGGACGCACACACCCAACTAGAGTCTTCCCTGGGGCTTGTATAAAGATGCTGAAGACAAGAAATCCCCTTTCCACCGGCTTCATAGATCAGGAGGATTTGCACCTTGACCCAGCCTGTTTGCACAGTAAAGTCAAGTGGAGCAAGGGATAGGAGCAGAGCCCCAATGACATGTCTGAGCCCCCTACTTGGGCTAGGTCTGAAGCTCCTCTCCTCTCGACTTCCCAGTGACACAAGACAAATTCATCTGACAATGCAAAGAGCCTTGATTAATCTACCCAGCATGCACTGTCCCAATGCCCACTTCGGTTCCTTCTGGAGCCCACCCTCCTCATGCCATTTCCCTTGCACTTGGCAGGAGTCCTACTTATCTTTCAAAGGCCAGAGCAATCCCTGAGCATGATTTTCTACACACTCTTTTCTCTCCTCTCCAGCTCACTCCCCCTGACCTTGCAGCGCAGAATCTCTGTCCTCTGTGTTCCCACGGCACTTGGTGCTCACCACTCACCACTCATCACCTTGCATTATGGCCATCTGGGTGTCCCCTGCCACGAAGACAGTACTAGATGGGGGTTAAGACCACAGGCTCTGCAGGAGGAAAGATGTGGGTTCAAATCCCTGCTCTGCCATTACAAACTCTATAAAGACCCAGGCAAGCCATCTTTTCATCTATAGGATGATCTATAGGATCATCTCTCTGATCCTTGATTTTGTTCATCTATGGAGGGGAGCTAGTAATAGTATTCATCTGTAGCAGACACTTAGCTGTGTAGCTTATGGTCACTCCCGACCCTTGTCCCTTGCTGCCCCCCACTACGGAGACATCCACTTTCCCAGCCTCCCTTGTAACCAGAGGCAATCACTGGCTCCTTTATGGCTGGCCATTCAGAGATAAAGAGAAGTCTACCGGGGGTAGGAGTGTTTATGAGAGCATGTTCCCTTTGGAAAAGAAAGACACAGGAAGAAAAAGCCTCTTCCCCTGCCACTATTCCCTGCTTGGGACGCTGTGTGTAAGGATGCGATCATCAGACAAGGGCAGTTATCCTATGACCACACAACGACCAACACCGGGATGAAATGGATGTACACAGGGGCTATGAAATAGAGAGAAAGCAGCCAGTTCTCGAAGGTGTCACTGAGCCTCTACAACAGCCACGGAGCTTGTCTCCTCCATCCTTTGCAGCGAGAGAATTCACTGTCTCCATCACTCATGCAAGAATCACCAGGCATCTCGCTACCTGAGGCCCAACGTGTCCCAACCAGCAGTTCGTCTCATAGAGTAAGGGTTCGATGCCATCGTGCACGCAAACTGCTTAGCGTGTTGCTGGCACTCACTCAGTGTTGGTTAAAGACTGTTACCATTATCACAGTTAGCTGCTCAAGGCCATTCCACAGTGTCTACACTCCACTGCAGACAGAGAAGATGCCAGCATCGAATACTCGGCACGTTTTATCCCCTGCCTGGCGCCTGATGGAGGGAACCACAGCCATCTGAGGTGACTGCAGTCGCACGAAAGAGAAGAGGCAAGGGGCAGCGGGGGCCTGATGGCTCAGCAACCTTGCGAGGGAGCTGCTTTTTCAACTGTCATGTGTCCCAACTGCCAGGATCTATATACACTGGCACCGTTTTTGCCATGTCTATCCCCAGACCACCTGTACTATCACTTACTCTGCATTTTTCCTTAACTGTATTCACTTTTATTTTGGCTTACATACCGATGTTAGCCTCACCCAAAGCAGAAATAGCCATGGAACACTGGGTCTGATATGCTATTGAAATTCTTTTCCTGTTACGCATTAAAATAAAAGTACAGCTATTAAAATGTTTAAAGTGTTTATTCATACATCACCTCAAATTATCTAGTGTTATGATCTGACCTTGGGAAACCTGTGCCCATGGCACTAAGACATCATTCCCAGTCAGCACGCTCTCTCCCTTGCACCTTGCACCATTCGAGAAACACAAAAGCTCAAACGCCTGCTCTAAATAACCCTTCCAGAGGCTGAGATCTCTCCCAAACTCCCTCATTAGGGCGCCATTCCCCTGGGACACATCCATGGTTTATACCTTCTACTTACATTGTCTTCTAGGATGGGTTAAAGATAACAGCAATAAAGCCAACATGCATGAAGGACATTCTCTGTGCCACGTGCTGCTTTAAGGACTTTATACAGATTGACTCACGATCTTCAAATGGTACCATGTGAAGCAGGTGGTATTACTCCCACTTCACAGATGAGGAAACTGAGGCTCAGAAGGGATTAAGTCACTTGCTCAAGGTCCCACAGCCAGGGCTGAATCCAGGTGACTGACTCTGGGGCTGCCCTTCTGACCTCTTCGCTACTCTGCTGTCCCTACAACAGCCAGCACTGACCAAGATCTACGCTGATGGACCATTGATATTGAGCGAGCCTGAGGACCTCGCCTAAAGTCAAGTAGCTGGGAAGCTGGGAACACCTGAGACCCAGGTCTGTCAAATCTCGTGCTCACTCTCACCGTGTACAACCGACCATGGAGCCAGCATACAGCAGAACCTGAATGGAACCCTCCTTTACTCCTGGAGGTCACAGCACTCCTCCACTCCCTGGCTTCCTCACTGTCCCCACTGAGCTCACGTCACTCAGCCCCGAGAGGCCAACTCTCCTCTGAAAGGAGGACAAGAGTCTCTGACACAACCAAACAGAACCTCACGTCACCATCCCTCATGCCCAAAGGAGAGCAGGCTGACCAAACTGTAGTTTTCTAAAACCAACCCATTCATAACATAACTCAGTGGAAGGTTTCTCCTCACCTAGTTGCTAGGCCTCACGCTCACATTCTTAATTGATCGCCATCATGACAGCCCGTGCTTACGGGGCTTACCATGAGTGTAAGGCCATGTGCTAACGTGTGCTAAATGCTTCACAAGTACTGACTCACTGAATGCTCACAGCATCCTTATGAGGAGGGGACTAACATTACCTTTGTTTTAGGATAAGGAAATGCAGTCGCATGGAGGCTAAAGCCAGTGGCCCAAGGCCAGTGAGCTGGGAGTGGTGGTTCCAGAGGCCCTGCCTTAAGCACTTGGTGACACTACCTCCCACAGCATAATCTCTCTTGTGTACTGAGTGCTCATGGAGTGCCAAGTTCTGGACTAAACACTTCACGTAAGATGACCTCAGTGAACTGACACCACCACTCCCATACACATACAGCTCAATAATGTAGGTATTTTAAAAACAAAGAGCCTGAAGCTCAGAGAGGTGAGGTCACCTGCCCAAGGTCACACAGCTAGTATAGGGTGGAGTCAGGAAAAAGTTACCTACGGTGTGACTCCGAAGCCATTGGCTACAAGACTTCACAGCCTCATACCCAACCTCCATCCCAGATCTCCCTGTTCCCAGCAAGCCCCTAACAGAAATCAGTCTCTAGCTCTGAGAAAATGGGGTGGACCGTCTTTTCTGTAACAGGGTAGCACAGCGCAGTACAGAGTTCAGCAGCCACACTTTTCCTGGTAACTGCTACTCTGCACGGTCTCCAGGAAGCTATCAGCACATCCCCCTCCTCAGCAATGAACCCACTGAACTCATGTTGCAGGGGGGCTCCAGGAGCCAGGCCAGGTCTTTCCAGGGTGATGGTAACTGACCAGTGACACTGCTCTCTCCCTTGCCCTTCTGTTAGGTTTTGCTCCATGGCCTTTGCTCTGGGGGTGTGAGGAGGTGTTTCTTCCCTGAAGGTCTGCCACTGGTGCTCCCCTTTCTGCACCAGCAGAGCCTTCCTCCGGTCTCCAGACAGATCGATCAGTGAGCCATCTTGGTCCCGTCCAAATGCCTAATGCGTTCACAGAGTGCATAAGGGCAAGGACTCTAAAGACAGAGAGCTTAGGTTCAAATCCCAGCTTTGCCATTTACCAGCTGTGGGATCTCAGGTAAGTTATCTCCCCTCCCTGTGCTTCAGTTTCCTCATCTGTTAAAGGGGAATAATGATAGCACAACATCATAAGGTTGTGGGAATTTAAAACACTTAGAATTGGCCCTGGCACTCAGAACTATATAAACGTTTGCTACTATTAGTGTGAGTGACCCAATAAAACATACTCCCACCCCTTAGGTGGGTAGAGATGTCCACTGGGTCTCTGAGACCCTGCGATCACCCACCAGCTACACATCAAGAAAAAGCAGACTCTCTCAAAAGACCTGCTGACCAGCCATGAGACAGCAGTAATTATAGTCCACTTGCAATTATTTGGCTTGTTTGGTTGTTTATATGTTTATACTTCGTCCATACCCCCAGACCAAACAGAAAGCTCCATGAAGGTGAGGCTAGTGTTCCACACCCCCGGGACTTGGCAGGAGACGGAATTCAATAAACACTCCCTCCACGATCAGGGTCTTGTGTGAAGAGAACCCTCTGATTGTCTCAATTTGCTTCTTTCCCCTTTCATGCCGTGCCTAAGGTGGTGCCTGCCACACCAGAGGCCCCCCAAAGAGACATCCAGTGACTGAATGAGGCCCTCAGATCTATTTAACAAGAGCACCTACCACCTGCCAGACCTGACAAACCAAAAAAAGATGCCTCTATCCCTGTCCCCAGGCGTCTGGTGATCTAGTCCATCTGGTCACAGAGATCAAGATGTGGTATAAAATGACTCAGAAACACTCCAGGGTGGCTCAGCAGTGACAGAAACAGGAGCCGACACCACTCTAGAATTCTGCAGAGGACACACCAGAGAAGGTGCCTCCCGGACCCTGTCACACAGAACCCTAAGTAAACATATGAGCTCTACTCATGCAAACAGACACCAGGCCAAACAAGAGGCCAGGTGGGTGGCCCCCATGGTTGTCTTTCTAAGCAACATCAACAAACACAGCAGTGAACCCCAAATCCTCATCTCTAAGGCTGGCTCAGTAAGGACCTAGCACCTTCACTGGGTGGGTGGAAACCCAAGGCCCAGCCTGGATGTGCTGAGCCAATGAGCAGTGATGTTAACAAGTTAAAGAATGCATCCTGAGTAGGAAGGCTTGGTGTGGATTCTGACTCCACCCAGAATGAAAGTAGCCACGACCTGTGCTGCATCTGTGGGCACAGCTAGGCTTGAGGGCTTTGGACCACTGGTTCTCATCTGGGGGTGATTTGCCACCCCTACCCCAGAGAACATGTGCAGACACTTTCGATGGTCATGAGTGGGGGCAGGGCGCTGCTGCTACTCGCATCCCATGGTCAGTGGTCAGTCCCACAGTGCACAGGACAGCCCCCAGAACAAAGAATGATCCCACCCAGAAGGCCAACAGTGTTGAGGTTGAGAAACCCTGATCTAGGCTCTCAAAGTGCAAAAAAAAAAAAAAAAAAATAGTGAATCATCAAGGGATTTGGTGAAAATGCAGACTGGATTCGGTGAGAGGGGTCCAGTGGGAGGAGCCGTGGTCCAAGGAGCAGGGGCATTTGGCAGCATTGGTATCCCCTGGGAGCTCCTTGGATACACAGGCCCTCGGTCCTTCCCCAGACCTGATGAGTCAGAATCTGCATTTTAGCAAGATTCCTAGGTGGTTCTCAGGTACATTCAGTGAATGCAAATGAGGGAGCTCTGAGAAAATCTCCATTCCTGGGTCTTTGGCCCTTTGGCCCTTTGGAGGGAGCAGCCACTGTGGAGGGTGGAGGTTCCACACAGTCCTCGATCTCTAGCGACAGATATCCCATCAACCCTCAGCTTCTTGGCATCAAATAACCTGTTCCACCCCTCCACCTCCCGCCCCACCACCCAGGGGCAGAGCTGCTTCTGGCACCCGAGACCTGGCTGTCTACCAGACACCAAGCTTCTGCGCAAGAATCTGGCCGATGCGGAGAAACAGGAGTCAAATCCGAGCATCGTAACTGCTCATGAACAACTAGAGGAAAGAGGACTTCATCTCACTGTGACGTAAAATTGCAAGGTGATGATAATTATAGCCAGCACTTCCTGTGTGCACTTTTCTAAGCATGGGAACTACTGTCCCCATTCTACAGACGAGAAAGCAAAGGCAAGGCACAGGTAAATCATTTGCCCAAGGTCCCATGGGTGGGCAAGTGGGGAAGTCAGAGCTGAAACCCAAGTCTAGGAGTCTACCTGCTGCTCTATCGTACCAAGCCTTGGTATTTTAATACCTTCCTTACCTCTGGCACAAAGGAAAGAGCTCATTAATCCCCGCCTCTCCCCTCTTCCCCCCCCCCAAGAAACAGGCTCCATTTGGCTGCGCTGTTCTCTGGCACTTTGCCAGGGCAGCTAGCTTTCAGTTGTCCTACTTTGGGGAAGAAGAAAGTAGGCTTCAGACACAGAGCATCAAAGCACAGCTGGGCTTGGGGCGCCTGGGTGACTCAGTCAATTAAGTGTCCAACTCTTGATTTTGGCTCAGGTCATGATCTCACGGTTCATGAGTTCGAGCCCCACATAGGGCTCTGCTGACAGTGTAGAGCCTGCTTGGGATTCTCTCTCTCAAAATAAATAAATTAAAAAAAAAAAAAAAAGCACAGCTGAGCCACCACCTTTGGGATACAAATGTAAACCACACTATTGTCTAAAAAATCAGGGAACCTAGGGAGTGCCTGGGTGGCTCAGTCGGTCGAACATCCAATTTCGGCTCAGGTCATGATCTCGTGGTTCGTGGGTTCAAGCCCCGTGTCAGGCTCTGTGCTGACAGCTCAGAGCCTGGAGCCTGCTTTGGATTCTGTGTCTCCCTCCTTCTCTGCCCCTCCCCCACTCACACTCTCTCTCTCTCAAAAGTAAATAAAAACATTTAAAAAAAATATTTTTTAAATCAGGGAACCTAGCTCTGGGGTAAAGGGTCTTTTCCTCATGGACTGGAGTCTCTGAGTAAGGGCCTTCAGAAAGTTGGAGCGAGGCAGGTGCCAGGCCTCTGGTCCCCTCATACCTCTTCCCAGATGCCAAAATCAGCCTCCCACAGCCCTTTCCTCCAAATACTCTCATGGATGGAAGAAAGTGGAGGCTTCAGGGAGCAAACTCAGGGCCTACAAACTTCTCCCATCACATTCTCAATCTTGTTCATCCAACTCAAGCCATGCCAGCCTCTTCTCTGTTCCTCCAACTTGCCAAACTTGTTCCTACCTCAGGGCCTTTGTACCTGCTGTCCTTTCTGCCAGGAACCCTCTTTTGTCAACTTTTTGCATGGCTGGCCCCTTTTCATCCTTCAAATCTCATATCAAATGTCACTTCCTTAGACAGGTGCTTCCTAACCCCACTAAGGTACCCCTCTCACCAATTGCTCATATCACACAGTATCTTCTTTTAGTTGAGTGTCTGACACAGAGCAGAAGCCCTCTAAATATTGCTGAATGAATACATGAATCTTTATTTCTAGTCAGTTTAAGGAAATGATGACTCTCTTCAGAAGGGTTCACCAGAACAACAGGCTCTAGTTTGCTAGAGTTGTAAACTCTATTTGTGGAGTATGGGACCAGCCATATTCCACAGCAACCAAAGAACAATAAAAACAACAAAAACAATTACAATAATATTAATGCAGCTTTAATGCACACTTACTATGTGCCAGGAACTGTACAAGGTGCTTCACTAGTTCAAGGCTCACTAATAAGCCTGTGATGAACTTGTTCTTCATTTTACGGAGACAGATACCAAGGCTTGAGAAAGTGATGTCACTTGCCCAAGGTCACAATTTAGTAAAGGAGCAAATGCAGCGCAGGGCCCTTAACCATTGCCCAGGCCACCCCTGCACAGGGTTTATGGCAGTGCTCCCTGAGACTGGAAAAACAGGGCATCTGAGAAAGTGACTCATTATTCTCAGGAGACTCAGCCCAGCTGTATCTTTCTCCCAGCAACATAGTTGCTCACAACTCCACAAATTCCACCTCTATAACCAGATCTGTACTAAGCAAATTTGTTGATCAGAGTTGGGTATAAAATTTTATATTTTATATATAAAATACAAGATCATTGCTGGACAGCTGTTTTTGGCTGAAGTCACTGGTTGAACTGGATTGAACTTCACCTTCCTCTGGAATCGAGCTTGCTGTTACTCCACATACTTGAAGCTAAAACTCAATCACTCTTCTTGTTCAAAACTCCCACATAAGGCCCACTAGCAATAGATAACTCTTACACATGTGCCTGTGAGACAGACACTTTGCAATTCCAACTCTTTTAACCCTCACAGCCACCTCAGGGGTAGGTCCTATTATTATCCCCACCTCACAGATGAGAACGCTGAAGTCCCGAAAAGGGCACTGCCTTGCAAGTAAGCTGCAGATTTGAACCTCAGCCCATGGCTCGAGTCTGCTTTCAGTCACTGCCCTCCACCTCTCTAAGTGCCTCTCTAACCCTGATTTGACATCTGCCCAGAAGATACTCCATGTAAGTTCTGTTTAGCTGTTCACTGTATCACATGCATCATTTACTTACTCATTCATTCAGAAATGTTTTTAAAACCTATTGCATGGTCAGAATTGGGCTAAGGGATGTGGATGCAAGGTCCCCACCTTCCAAACATTTGGCTTAGGTGAACTAATGAATGAAAAAAAAAGTCTATGACATCTTAATTTTTTAAAAAATGTTTAATGTTTATTTATTTTTGAGAGAGTGAGTGCATGCACATGAGTGGGGGGTGGGCAAAGAGAGAGGGAGACAGAGAATTCGAAGCAGGCTCTGCACTGTCAGCACAAACCCTGACACAGGGCTCGATCCCATGAACCATGAGATCATGACGTGAGCTGAAGTTGAATGCTCAACTGAACCACCCATGTGCCCCAGTAACATTGTAGTTGATTTGAGAAGTTCAAAGCTTTCCCACTAACATCAGGAACAAGGCAAGGATGCCCCTTCTCACCACTACTTTTCAACATCATGCTGGAAGTCCTAGCTAATGCAATAAGACAAGAAAAGGAAATAAAAAGTATACAGATTGGAAAGGAAGAAATAAAACTGTCTTTGTTCACAGATGACATGATCATAAGTGTAGAAAATCCTAAAGAATCAAATAAAAACCAAAAGAAAACACAAAGCTCCTGGAATAGTTGATTATAGCAAGGCTGTAGGATACAAGGTCAATATAAAAACTCAATTGCTTTCCTATATACCAGCAATGAAAAAGTGGAATTTGAAATTAAAAACTCAATACCTTGGTACATTGGCATCCCTCAAAATGAAATACTTAGGTATAAATCTAACAAAATATGTACAAGAGGAAAACTATAAAATTCTGATGGAAGATAACAAAGAACTAAATAAATGGAGAGATATTCTATGTTCATAAATAGTAAGATTCAGTGTTGTCAAGGTATCTGTTCTTTCCAGCCAGGTGTGGTGGCGCATGCCTGTAGTACTAGCTACTCGGGAGGCTGAGGCATGAGGATGCCCACTGGGTGTTAGCACTAAGTTCAGCATCAGTACAATGACCTCCCAGGAGCAGGGGACCATTAGGTTGCCCAAGGAGGAGTGAATCAACCCAGGTTGTAAATGGAGCAGGGTCAAAATTCCTGTGCTAGTCAGTAGTGGGATCATGCCTGTGAACAGCCAGTGCCTTCAGCCTGGGCACCACAGTGAAACCTCATCTCAAAAATAATAAAAATAAAAAAATAAAAAAGAGATATCAGTTCTTTCCCACTTAATCTGTAGATTCAATGTAATCCCAGTGATTCTGAATATTGACAAAATGATTCTAAAGTTTACATGGAGAGCAAAAGCCCTAGAATAGCCAAAACAATACTGAAGAAGAAGAGCAAAGTCAGAGGACTGATAATACCCAATTACAAATCTACAGTAGTTAAGGGGCGCCTGGATGGCTCTGTCAGTTAAGCATCCAACTTTGGCTCAGGTCATGATCTCATGGTTTGTGAGTTCGAGCCCTGAGTCGGGCTGTGTGCTGTCAGTTCAGAGCCTGGAACTTGCTTTGGATTCTGTGTCTCCTTCTCTCTCTGCCCCAACCCCACTCATGCTCTATCAAAAAAAAAAATATTAAAAGAAAAATTAAACAACAACAAAAACCAAAGCTACAGTAGTTAACACAGTGTAGTATTGGTAAAAGAACAGACAAATAGATTAATGGAACTGAATAGACCCACATAAGTACAGTCAACTCATCTTTGACAAAGGAGCAAAGATGACACAATGGAGCAAAGATAATCTTTTAGACAAATAGTGCTGGAACTGAACATCCACATGCAGAAAAATGAATCTAGACACAGACCTTACATCTTTTGCAAAAGTTAATGCAAAATGGACCATTCACAGACTTAAATGTAAAACAAAAAATCCTAAAACTCCTAGAAGATAACACAGGGGAAAACCTAGATGACCTTGGGTATAGTGATCATTTTTTAGATACAACACCAAAGGCATAATCCATGAAAAAAAGAGTTGAGAAACTGGGCTTCACTAAAATTCAAAACTTCTGCTCTGTTAAAGACAATGTCAAGAGAATGAGAAGACAAGCCACAGATTATGAGAAAACATTTGCAAAAGATTTAAAAAATGGGCCAAATATCTTTTTTTAATTTATTTTTTTACGTTTATTTATTTTTGATAGACAGAGAGAGACAGAGCACAAGTCGGGGAGGGGCAGAGAGAGAGGGACACAGAATCCAAAGCAGGTTCCATGCTCCAAGCTGTCAGCAAAGAGCCTGACGTGGGGCTTGAACTCACAAACCGTGAGACCACGACCTGAACCAAAGTCGGACGCTTAACTGAGCCACCCAGGCGCCCCTAATGGGCCAAATATCTTAACAGACATTTCACCAAAGAAGATACACAGATGACAAACAAGCATATGAAAAGATGCTCCACATTATATCCAACAGGGAAATGCAAATTAAAACAAGAGGGGCACCTGCTTAGCTTAGTCAGTAGAGTATGTGACTCTCAGGGTCATGAGTTCAAGTCCCATGATGAGCATTGAGCTTACTTAGAAACAACAGCAGCGAGGGGTGCCTGGGTGGCTCAGTCGGTTGAGTGACCGACTTCGGCTCAGGTCATGATCTCACGGTTTGTGAGTTCGAGCCCCGCGTTGGGCTCTATGCTGACAGCTCAGAGCCTGGAGCCTGCTTCTGATTCTGTGTTTCCCTCTCTCTCTTCCCCTCCCCCATTCATGCTCTATCTCTCTCTGTCTCAGAAATAAATTAAAAAAAACAAAACAAAACAAAACAAAAAACAACAACAGCGAGATACCACCACACACCTAGTAGAATGGCCAAATCCAGAACACTGACACCAAATGCTTGTGAGGATGTGGGAAAACAGGAACTCCCATTCACTGCTAATGGTAATGCAAAATGGTACAGCCACTTTGGAAGACAATTTGGTGGTTTCTTATAAAAGTAAACATACTCTTACCATTCGATCTAGCAATCATGCTCCTTGGCATTTACCCAAAGGAGTTAGAAATTTCTGTTCATGTAAAAACCTGCACAGAGATGTGTATAGCAACTTTATTCATAATTTCCAAAAGCTGGAAGTAACCAAGACGTCCTTCAGTAGATGAACGGATAAACTCTGGTACATCCAAACAGTGGAATATTACTCACGCCGTAAAAAGACATAGAGAAACATTAAGTGTATTTACTAAGTGAAAGAAGCCAATCTGGAAAGGCTACATACTGTATTATTCCAATCATACAACATCCTGGGAAAGGCAAAACAATGGAGGCGGCAAAGAGATTGATGATTGCCAGGGGTTAGGAGGAGGAAAGGATGAACTGGTGGAGCACACAGGATTTTTAGGGCAGTGAAACTACTCTGTATGGTACTACAATGGTGGGTATGTGTCATTATACATTTGTCCAAACTCACGGAATGTACCCCAAGAGTCTGTAAACTATGAACTCTGGGTGATGACGCCGTGTCTGTGTAGGTTCATCAACTGTAAAAATGTACCACTTTGGTGGATGATGTTGATAACGGGAGGTCCATGCATGGGTGGGGTAAGTATGCACCCCCATACCGTGCATGGGTAGGGAGTATACTCCATTGTGCTATGAATCTGAAAGTGCTCTGAAAAGCAAACACTATTTAAAAAAAAAATCAGGCTAGGGGCACCTGGGTGGCTCAGTTGGGTAAGGATCCGACTTCGGCTCAGGTCATGATCTCATGTTTCAGGAGTTCTAGTCCCGCATTGGGCTCTCTCTTGTCAGCAGAGAACCAGCTTCAGATCCTCTGTCCCCTCTCTCTCTCTGCCCCTCCCTGGCTCGTTCATATTCTCTCTCTCTCTCTTTCTCTCTCTCTCCCCCTCTTTCTCTCAAAATAAATAAATAAATAAACAAACAAATAAATAAATAAATAAATACTAAAAAAAAAAATTAGGCTAACAAAATAAGCCATCAATAAAAAGGTGCATGTTATTCTGAAATACCAGATATTCAATTTAAAAAAATAAACATTATGAAAAGTAAGGGTTTTATTTTGATTTTTTTAAGTTTATTTATTTTGAGAGAGAGAACAAGAGCTCAAGCTGGAGAGGGGTAGAGAAGGTGAGAATTCCAAGCAGGCTCCACACTGTCAGTACAGCACCTGACACGGGGCTCAATCACACGAATTGTAAGATTACTACCTGAACTGAAACCAAGAGTCAGACACCCAAACAACTGAGCCACTCAGGAACCCCGTTTTTTTGTTTTTTTTAATTAAGACTTGCTTTTACACGTCTGTAATGGGCCTAATGCAGACCCATCTCTTGGGGCTGCTGAGAGGGTTAACTGAGTTAACCAAGCACCTGCAATGCCTGGCACGTGGTCGGTGCACAGTGTTACTTATTGTTATCTCCAGCACCCTGGACAGTGCCCTGACACACAGTAGGCACTCCCTGGCCCAAGGGGGCCCAGCCATCTGCAAAAAGAGGCCCAGCCCAAGGGAGGTGATGACCTGGAAGGCCTCTAGGAGCCAATGGGATGGTCCTCTAGGCAAACAGGCAAGTAGGTAAACAGACCTGCACGGAAAAAAACCGGTTCTGCAGCCTTTCTCCAGCTGCTCTAGTCACTCTTCCCCAGAGCCTGCCTCTCGACTTTGATCTAGGAGGTATAATTGTTGTCCTGATTAGATGGATACAACTCAAGGGGCTTTAGAACTGTGTCCCTCACACGCTTTCCTCCAGCACTTCAGGTTGGAGGCCAGGAGTTCTGCCACAATCCATGGGTCACTTTCTGCAAATCAACCCCAACAATGTGGACGTGTGTCATATGCTGGGAGGAGAGCCCCTCCTGATGGTTAGACTTGCAAATACTTACAGAGCACCCCTGTGATAATGCATTTCTATTCTACTGGGAGAGACAATTAGGAAAATTCTAGATTTCCCAGCCGTCCTTGCAGTTAAGGGCAGTCACGTGGTTTTATATGGCCCATGACATATAAAGAGAAGTCTAGTGGAATTACCATTCTTGACTAAATAGGCAATCCTTTGCTCCAGGTATTTGTAGAAGGGTGTTTTTTGGAAGTGGTGAGGTGTTAATGGTAACAAAGGGCACTGTTTCCCTGAAATGATGGTGGCACTGCTATCACTGACATTAAGTTCCCCAGAGTCTAATGTAGAGACTCTGACGGAAAGCAGAGTGTGTGCAGTAACAATAATAATAATAATAATAGCTGGCATTCACTGATGTCACTACTTGCATGCACTATTTTAAGTGCAATACAAATGTTAACTCCTTTCCTCCTCAGCAAAGAACCAAGATGCAGGGGTTACGTTACTTGCCCAACGTAGACAGTAACTGGCAGAGAGGGGTTATCAGTATCCAGGTGATCAGGCTCCCAAATCAAAAGTCTTCATTGTGAGCTATGTTAAGTGTGAGCCCAAGTCAAGCCTATAAAAATAAATGAAGCCCTCATTACCACATATTGAGCATTTACTATGTAGCAACCTCGGAACTGAGCACGGTGTGTGTGTCACCCTCCAAAAACCCCTGTGGTTGGCATCGTGACTGTGTCTACCGAAAAGACGAGAGGTGATGGACTTGTCCTGTGTCACATGATTGGTAAGGACCCTTGAGGCCAGAGGCACAGGCCTGCAAACCACTAGATACTAGATCACAACTCCTAGGAAGAGCTTACAAGAGAAATTTTCTTTCATTATCAACCACAGTCAATAACCTGATCTCAAGGACATTCTTGGCCTCTCCTTTGCCACACGTGATAAAGGCCACATGCACTTGGCCACAGAGAAAAGCAGGGCATGTAAGGAAACAGAGCAGAACCTCACACCCAGGTGCTCCTAGAATCAAGGCCACAGTTCCTCCCTCGACCTTCAGGCCCTGGCAGACAGAACAGGGCCCTCCTCTTTGCTTTAACTCACAGGCCCTCCCTCTGCCTGGAGGAAGCCACACTCCCCAGGACCTCCACACATGCTGTTCATGCTGTTTTCTCAATACATGCTCTTCCTCAATACACACCTTTCTCTCTCCCCTAATTAACCCCTAGTGTTCAACCACTGGACTGGATAAACAGAGATTTAAAAAAAGAAACAAAAAACTGCAAAGTGTAGGATAGGGTGTTAGCTACATTTTGTATAAGGAAAAGGGGTATAAAAATAGATTATCAGTATTTGCATTAAAACACTTTAGAAGGATATGCAAAAACTAATACAAATGATTGCTTAAGGGGTGGAGGAACAAGGCAAGCAGGAAAAGGAGTAGCAGAGAAAGACCTGTCACTGTGTGTCCACACACACATACACACACACAGGTGGACTTTTCAAGCATATAAATGCATGGCCTAATTTTTAAAAAGGGTCACAAGTAAAAACAAAGCAGGAGTAATGGACAGAGAGGGTCAGAGAAGGCACGGGAACGCATCCTTGGGTGGGACTGCCTGAGAATGTCTGACTCCCCCACGTGCCTGTGGATTCCTGAGCGCAGGCCCAGACCTGCTGTGGCTGCCAGCCGGGAGCCTGCCACGCAGCTGGTGCCCAAGAAATGCTTAGGGTGAGCGTGAGTGGATGCACCAACCAACCCACCTCCTGCCGCACACCTGGGCTTGGCCCACAATTTGCAGCCCAGCTGTCTCCATGAAACAAATGGGTGAGGGGGAAGGGAACAGTCACCTTGCAAGGAAAGTGCTCTACGACACATTATTGAAGGAAAGCGTGTGGTGCACGGATCAGTAAACCCTTTCCGCAGAGCCCCCAGAGAGTAAGTACTTTAAGTCTGGGGGCCATGTGGTCTCTGTCGCAACTGCTCACCTCTGCTGTCGGTGTGGACGCAGCCACACACCATACATAACCAAAGGAGCTTGGCTGTGTTTCAGTAAAACTTTATTCATGGATGTGGAAGCCCAAAGGCCGTGTGATTTCACACGTCATGAAATGTTCTTTTGATTTTTTTTCAACCGTTAAAAATGTAAAAGTGTAAAAGCCTGGGTCCTACAGAAACAGGCAGTGGAGCCAAATATGGCCCGTGGACTGTGGCCTGCTGCCCTCGGTGTTGATGAGAGTCTGGCCAGCATTTATACAGTAGTCGTACATACACAGAGACTTTCTGAAAGGAGACAGGCCACACTGGCTGCTTCTGCTTCTGTGACTGCTTCAGGGGAAGGAAGAAAGTTGATTTTATTTTTCACTGAGGTACCGTGTGCAAATTAATGAAATACTGTTTTAAACTCAGTACTACGGAGAGAAAGGAGACTGTATGGCGTGAAGAGCCTAAGCTCTGGAGTGAGAGACCGTGGCCAGAATACCAACTCTCTTCCTCACTGGCTGGGAACCCAAAAGGTATTTTTCCTCCCTGAGTCTCAGCGCCATGGGGATCATGTTAATACTGCCCTCATGGGATGTAATGAGGATTCCATGGGTTAATCCCTTTGAACAGTGTCAGGCACCTGGAAAGTGCTAGCTATTATTATCTTTCTTATTAAGAGTCTTTTTTGTGGAGAAAAGCCATTCTCTGAAGGGAAGCCTGAAACGTAACCGCGGCTATGAAACTCCCCTTGAGAGCCCGCCCAGGCCCACAGTGAGTCATCCAACTGTTCACATAATAGATGCCTTGTGACGTAAGGAAGTTCATTTGTATTAGCAACCACATTCCACAGAGATGCATCCTGGAGCCACGTCTACACATCCTGTTCCACAGAAAAGGCAGCCAGCTCCCCAATTCTGGGTCTGTCCCCAACCATCACACTGGGTGGGCTGCAGGGCTACGCACCTAGGAGATCATTCAGTGGCCATTTATTAAACATCTACTGTGTGCGAGAACATGCAGGCACATGCCCCTCTGCACTTTACCTGGAAGCTGCAGGTGCAACCATGAGCTTCTTTTAAAATCAGTGGTGGCTATAGAGAGTAGATGCTTTGGTTGTGTGCTCCCATAAACTTCTTGCATTTTCCTGTGTGTCTGTTCATTCAAGAATTATTTACTGGGGGTGGGGGGAGCCTGCGTGGTTGAGTCAGTTGAGCATCCGACTTCGGCTCAGGTCATGATCTTGCAGTCCATGGGTTCGAGCCCATGTCAGGCTCTGTGCTGACAGCTTGGAGCCTGGAGCCTGTTTCAGATTCTGTCTCCCTCTCTCTCTGCCCCTCCCCCGCTGGTCCTCTCTCTCTCGCTCTCTCAATAAATAAATAAATAAATAAATAAATAAATAAATAAATAAACTTAAAACAAAAAAAGAACTATTTACTGACCTCCTAAGGACCAAGTGTTGTTCTAGGCACTTGGTCTTAACCAGGATCCTCATTCTCCAGCTCTTTCCCTCTGAACTTTGAGACCTGTCAGGAAGATACCTTGTGTTACCACTGTCTCCTCTGTGTCCTCTGTGCTCAGCACAGGCCATGGCACAAAACAGGCAAGTAACCAGGGGCCTGGGGGTAGGGCAGTGGGCGGCCAGCATGGCGAATCACAGACCCCGCCCAGCCACATGATCCAAGCTGGGCCAATCAGCTGCTCTTCCTCAGGAATGTGAATTCCAAGCTGCTGACAAAAATAACACTAATGCTACTAATAACGTACTCACGACACAAATAACAAAATAACGATAATAATAACAGGAATAAAATAAAAATAGTGGCTTTTATCTAGCCACATACTCTACTCAGCACTGTTTTAAAAGTCCCAAGTGTCACCTTACAGGGTCCTCGCAGGAACTCTACGTTTATCCCTTTCAGCTGACAAACCGAGGCACAGAAAGACTGGGAAACTTGTGAAGCAGCAGTGAGGTTGGGATTCACACCAGCTACAGTCTTCACTGCCACCTCACCGCCTCCTCCTCTGCCAGGACAGCCCTGAAGACGTGGCCCCGAATACCCGCCTCAAGATGCCCCAGGGCTGCCTGACCCCAGTCTTACTTCTAGTGCACGTGTCCAGGCTGGTTTCTATTGCCTGCAACCCAAGAACCCTGACTGATAAACCAGGACTATTTACTTGGTTTCACACCTGCCAGTGAGCCGGCACTGCTTCCCAGTGCCACAGGGTGGGGGCAGCTTGTGAACATTGTAGGAGGTGGAACTGGTGGCCGGGGCATTCACGGGCAGCCTGCGCCTACACACGCAGCCATATTTCCATGTAGGGAAGGAAATCCAACCGGAGCAGGAGGGAGAGCAAAAGAGCCACATTAGTGGATGCCATCCCCAGAGGACCACTGCCGGCACTTTGGGTGGAACAATCCTGCGCTACGACATCAGTCTTCTGCATCGCAGGAAATTTAACATTCTTGGCCCCCATGTTACCGTGAGACCAAACGGCTCCACACATTTCTGAATGCCTCCCGGGGGGTGGTATCCAGTGGTTGCGCCTCACACCCCCACACCTTGTCTGGTAGCCCACCTGTCAAGCACTTTCCTAACTTGGGTTCTGGTTTTCTATTAGCTGTTTTTAAGTCCCACAACATAAAAGGTTTAATCACTTAATACCCACAGAGCCCCTGCTGCATGCCTGGAGCAGCTCTAGAGGTCTTGTCTACAATATTCCATTACCCCTCACAGGAACCAACGCAGTGGACACCATGACCAAAGTCGCCGCTCCCATCGTAAAGATGAGGAAACCGACTTGCTGGGGGGGGGGGGGGGGGGGGGGGGGGGGGGCGGGCGGAGCCTTGACGGCAGGCATTCTCCTCAGAGTCCAGTGGGACTTGGCAGGTTACGACCAGTACTTAGGCCTTTCAACTTCACCCTGGAGGTGGCCTGCTTCCCCTCTGCCCAGATGCTGCCCTCTCGCTCTGCACAGACACACACCTTCTCACGAAGCCCCCTCGCCACCTTCCCCGACCCCTGGGTCTGGCCCTTTGCTCCACACGTTAATATGCCCTCCGAGTTCCCTATATTTCCACTTTATGGTATTTATCACGGTGGCAATCAATGTTTGTGAAGTTATTTGTTTAGTGTCTAAATCCTCTGCCTCCCTTCCAGATCGTCAATTTCATGAGGGCAAGGACTTGCTTAATGATGTACCTGTGTGTCCCTGGCACCTGGTGCGTGCCGTAAATATGTGCTTAGTAACAAATCAACTGTTTTTAAAAAATTAATGTTTAAAACTAGGACAGTAAAACATTGGCTCTTAAAACCTGAAACCAGGCTGAGGGCTGGCCTAGAATTGATAGAGAAAGAGATCAGTAGTCACTTGAGCTTTTACATGGTGGCACTAAGGAGGGGGGAGATGTACCACTGCGATGGCACAATTATGGAAACTCAAAAGTCATCGTTAAAAATAAATACTGGGGAAACAAAGGCATGAAAGTAAACACACATTCTTCTGTCCAGAATTTCAAGCCTCTACTCCTGCACTTTACCTTCCCCCTCTCCTTCCTCCTAAGGTAAATTAAAAGCACAGGCCACAAGTGGACCCTCTGGGGACAAATCCTACCTCTACCACAAATAAACAAACATGATCTTGAGCAGGTCAATTAATCCCTGTGCATCAGGAAAATGGTGACACAGCAGGGTCCAGCTCTCAAGGTTGCTGTAAAATGAATTCATCCATGCACCCTGCCAGGTATACAGTAAGTGATCAATAAAGACCAGCTGTTACCATTATTATCATCAGTATCACTGCTCTTCAACCCCTACAACCAAGACCATGGGGAGGTCACTTTGCCAATGGGCCATACGTGTCCTGCCATTTCCTACCTCTGTACACCCAAGCTGACCACTCTCTTTGTTGCTAACTTTCTTGGATTCTGAGCTGATAAATCAGTCCCCATCTGCCTTGGGTGACCTAAGATGAGTTCTGACACTTAGAATCAAGCATTCCAATACAATACCAACATTTGGTCATTTGAGAAGCCAACCACACATCTATGGCACAGCAAAAAGGTACAAAGAGGTTGCATCAAATGTTTACCTCACACATATTCAATGATGCACCTGACCCCCTCAATCCTCTCACCCCCTAAAAAAGGACAAATAATTTAAATAGCACAGATGTCCACTATTCCACTTCATGAGCATTTGTTCTGGTGTGAATGTGAGATGAGAGTCAAGCATATGTTATTCCCTCAGGCAAGCTCAGTTCATCATGCAGCAACTTGCCCCTCTGAGTAGCATCTAGTGTTTCAAAAAGCACATTTTTCATACAATGTGGCCTCTAAAGGCAAACTCCTTTGGCAGGTGCTTCTCAGAAGAAAGAACAGACCTCAGAAAGAAACTGGCTGCATGGGGTGTAGTGTAATATTGACTTCTTCTCCCAATACCCATTCTCCCTTTCCCTTTAATAACTGAACTCCTACATTTAGCCAGGCACATGGCTGATGTGAATGAAGACTATAGTTCCCAGCCTCCCTTGCAGCAATTTGGTCACCTGACCAAATTCAGACCAATGAGATGGGAGTGGAAGAGGTGTGTATGACTTCTGGTCACCCCTTTGAAGCGTGGTAGAATTCAGGAACTGAACTCCAGTAATTTAGAGGGGTAGATGGAGATGACCTCTTTACTTTCACTTTTGAGAAGTAGATGTCAGAAAGTCCCTGGCACACCAACATTAAGAACCTCTGCCTTGTTCTTCAAAAAGTTAAAACATAGTCACCACATGGCCCATCAATTCCACTTTTAGGTATACATCTAAGAAAACAGAAGAATACGTTCACATAAAAATTTATACATAAATGAAAGTTCACACTTCATTCAGAAGAGCCAAAAAGCGGAAATAATCCAAAGGTCCATCAGCTGATGAATGGAGAAGCAAAATGTGGTACACCCCTACAAAGGAATGCTCAGCCATAGAAAGAAATGAAGTACTGGCCATCATTATGCTGAGTGAAAGAAGCCAGACACAAAAGGCCCGATATTGCATTATTCAGTTTACATGAAAGGTCCAGAACAGGCAAATCCATGGAGACAGAAAGTAGATTAGTGGTTGCCAGGGGTTGGGAGGAGGGGGAAAGGGGGAGTGAACAGGTTCTGGGTTTCTTTGGGGGGTAATGAAAACGTTCTGCAATTTGATTGTGATGATAGGGCACAACCTTGTGAATACACTGAGAACTACTGAATTGTACACTCAAAAGGGTAAATTTTGTATGAATTTTAGGTAAAAAAAAAAAAAAAATGTCCTGCGTTAAGACTAAAGGAGGCTCTGTCTTCTCTCACATCCTCCCTTCCCCTGGGCTGGAATGCCCATGACGGTGGGGAGTCATCCTGGACCACGCAGATGAGGGCAACATCCCGGGAATGGGGAGTGACAAACTGGCAAGCCCCCAACACTGCAAAGCCGCTGTGTCAGCCCCGGGCTGCTCACTCTCAAACTGTTTCATGAGCAACAAATTAACTGCTCTCTCATTTACACCACTACTATTCTGGGTCTGTTACAGCAGCCAAATCTATTATTTTACTAATGCTCGACATCTTAAGGAAAGGTTAAAGGTGGTCTCACTCTACAGTATTTCTGCTTTACCTGATGACTGCCCAAATTAACTCTTCCATAAGATACACCCCCACATCCTTGAGCGTTCCCACACCTGCCTTCTGCCAGGGAAGAAAATTGGCGACCTCTTCACTCTGCACTAAGAGGCTGACTGTGGCTTTAGGAGAGAAGGGGGTGACCTGGAACAAGGCTTCCATCCTTGACAAGAATCTCCTCGCAGAAATTCTGAAGTGTAAGCAGCATGGTCAAAACACTTGACCTTAGCTTTCCACTCCCTGGCCTCCTCAGATGTAAGATGACTAACAGGCTAATTAAAAACATGTGTTAACTGTCATACTCCAGTGAAGGTGAAGGTTTCATTGTTAGGAGATGTAGGTGAGAGGTCAACTGGCCCCAAGACTCTAAAAGGAAGTTCTGGGCATCATTACTGCCAACAGGCCTACAAAAATATGGCTGAAGCATGCATTTCAGTTAATCAACTAGTAAAACTTTCCCTTCAGGTTTTTAATACTTCCGGCTAGTCATTATTCCCTGCTCCAGTTCAGTGACAGGCTAGCAGTAATTTTAAATGAGTAAACCATTCCAATTCAACCACATTCATTTAATAAACCTTTTTGTTTTTTTGGGTTTTTTTTGAGCACCTATTCTGTATCGGGGATGCAATGGGAGGGAATATAAATAGGCCTGGGCTTGACCTTCCTGTGGGGAAGACAGACATTAAACATGTAAAGGTAAACATAATGTATAATTAAATACGATAACTTCTCTGAAGGCTTGCCAGGTGAGAATAACAGGGGCCCTAGTTTAGATTCAGGATGGTCCAGGAGGGCCTTTTAGAAGACTTGACATTTAGGATAAGAAGGACAAGACCAGGGGTGCCTGAGTGGCTCAGTCAGTTAAGCAGCTGACTCCTGATTTCAGTTTAGGTGGTGATCTCACAGTTCATGTGATCAAACCTCATGACAGGCTTTACGTGGACAGCACTGAGCCTGCTTGGGATTCTCTTTGTCTCTGCCCCTTCCCTGCTCACGCTCATGTGTGTGCATGCATGCTCTCTCTCTCTCTCTCTCTCTCTCTCAAAATAAATAAAGAAACTTAAAAAAAAAAATAAACAAAGAAGGACAAGGCCAGGTGAAAAGCCAACAGGCAGAGAGCATTTTAAGGTCAGAGGAGAGCACATACCAAGGCTCTGAGGTAGGAAAACAGCTTGGCTTGTTTGAGAAACTACACAAAAGCCTGGCTGCTGCACCATGAGCGAGACTGGCAGGGGCCGCATCATGGTGCACGTGTAGGCCACAACAAGGACTTCTTCCTACAAAGCACCCTATTTTCACTTGGAGTCCAGACAGCCCCCACTTTCAGGCCACGAGATAGATATCCAGGGAGCTCCAGCCCTGACCCCAGCCTAACAAAGCCCACGAAGGCATCCTGTCTTCCCCCGGTCGTGGCAATGGTAATGGTTGCGGCACGTGACCTAAGCCGACACACAGTGAATTTAAGAACTTTTGGAGAAGGTCCCACGAAAAAGGTCTTTCATTCTCTTTTTCCACTGGACTTGAGCCTCATAATTCAAGGCTGAGGCTGAGATTTGTTGCAATCATCTTGTAACTATCAGAGAACAACCAACTTGAGACCAGAACTGTGATAAATATACAGTTGGTCTTTGTCCCTGGTGGCTGACACAAAGCTTCTAAAATCCTTAACGTTTCTTTTTTTATATATGTATTTTTTAAATTCTTTTTTAATGTTTGTTTATTTTTGAGAGACAAAGAGCACAAGCAGGGGAGGGGCAGAGACACAGAACCTGAAGCAGGGTCTAGGCTCTGAGGTGTCAGCACATTGTCCGATGCAGGGCTCGATTTCACGAACTGCGAGATCATGATCTGAGCCAAAGTTGGACGCTTAACCGATTGAGTCACACAGGTGCCCCTAAAATCGTTAGAATTTCTTGAATGACAGGGGTGATGGGAACATCTTGTGTTATTCCTAACAAGCCCCTTTCAACCACACCTGCATTTATGCTAATAAAGCCACCCTTGGCTGAGAGGCCCCTAGATAGCTTCGGGAAAGGGGCTGGTCACTAGAAAGATCAAGGCATGGTGAAAGGGTTGGAACTGGCAGTCCCACCCATCCCTCAACCTACAGGAAGGGAGATGGGCTGGAGATAGAGCTAACCATCCCCGTTCGGTGATTTAATCAACAGTACCTGCATAATGAAACCTCCATAAAAGCCCCTCAACACCAGGTTTGGAGAGCTCCCAGGTTGGTGAACACATGGGAGGTGGTGTGCCTGAAATGGTCATGGAAGCCCTGTGCCTCTTCCCCTGGATCTTGTCCTATGCATCTCTTGCATTTGCCTGTTCCTTAGTCACAACCTTTGTAATAAACCGGGAAACGTAAGGAAAGTGTCTTCCTAAGTTCTGTGAGCCATTCTAGCAGCAAATCATCAAACCCGAGAAGGGGGCTATTGGAACCCCAATTTACAGCCAGTTGGTCAGAAGTACAGGTGGCAATCTGGAATTTTCTACTGGTGTCTGAAGTGGGGGCAGTCTTGTGGGACTGAGCCCTTAACCTGCAGGGTCGGTGCTAACTCTGGGTAGTTAGTGTCAGAAATGAATTGAATGGCAACATACCCAGTTGGCATCTGGAGAGTTGGAGAATCGGTTGGTATGAGGAAAAACCCCACACATTTGGTGCCCTAAATGTTATAAGTAAAAACAGCTCAGAGGAACCATCTGAGAGATCAAGGAGAAAAAAACCTCAGTATTGGTAATAACATTATCTGAACTCTGGATCAAGCTGTACCTAAACCAGATTACCCCTGGACTTCAATTATGTTAAGCCAATAATCTCTCAATTTCCTTAAACCAGTTTGGGTTGAGTTTTCTATTCCCTGTAGCCCTAAGATCCTGACTGCTAGAAATGGGAAATCACTGGAGTGTTTACGAACGGGCTATGATATGACTTCATTTCTATCTCTGGAGAATGGAACAGAAGAGGCTTGAACAGAAGCAGTGAGTCAATCAGGAGGTATGGCAACGGTCCCATCGAGAGAGGAGGTCATCAAAGCCCCTCAATAAGACTAACATTACTGAACAATTACTATGTGACAGGAACGGAGCTAAGTGCTTTATTGGTATGAACTAATAACCCAACAGCCCTGGTGCATGGGCAGTATGACCAATGCGATAGGTTGAATTATGTCCCTCTCAAATTTATGTGTTGAAGTCTTAACCTTCAGTACTTTAGAATCTGACCTTATTTGGAGATAGGGTTGCTGCAGACGTAGCTGGTTAAGTTAGAATGAGGTTACACTGGGTGTAACCCTAATCCAGTATGTTTAGTGTTCTTACAAGAAGGGGAAATTTGGACACAGACATACACAGAGAGAACACAAGGTGAAGGTAAAGGCAGAGATTAAGGTGATGCAGCAGAAGCCAAGGATTGCCAAATACTATCAGCAAACCACCAGAAACTAGAAGTAAGGTACAGAACAGATTCTTCTTCATGAGCCTCAAAAGGAATCAGCCCTGTTGACACCTTTATCTCTAACTTGCAGCCTCTAGAACAACGGGACAATTAATTTCTGCTGTTTGAACCACCCAGTCTCTAGTACTTGGTTATGGCAGCCCCGGAAAACTAATACTGCAAAGAGGAAACTGAGGCCCAGAAGGGCATGGTAACCTGCAGCCAATTCCCCAGTAAGCAGTGTGAAGTCCCAGGTCTGTCCACTTTGGGAAGCCATGTTTCCAACCACTGTGCTTGCTCCTCTGGCCTTGTGGGAACGGCTCTGCCCTCAACCCTGGGATATAGAAAAGTCCTGAGCCCTCCCTGTTTTTCATCTGCACGACTGACACCTGCCCCACCCCCGACCCCCGACTGCTTGGCAGGTGAGGAGAACAAACAAGAATGGCTGCAGAGGTGCAAGTCTCTGGAGGCCACACAGAAGCAAGACAATCCTGGCCAGTATTCTGAGCATTAGAAAACACTGGAGAGGAGGGTGGAGGCGAATCAAAACCACTTCCCCACCCCGAATGGCTGGCACGACATGATCCGGCCTCTCCCTCCTGCAGCAGACTGGAGAACAGAGTTGGCCTCTGATGGGCAACACACAGGGAGGTAGACCTGTGGCAGAAGTCATCCAGAAGACACAGGAATGCTCCTGAATCCCAGATCAGGAGTCCACGACCCACCACTCTGAGCTGGTCAAATGACATCCCTCCAGCCCCCGCGAAATCAAGGCCCCGTCACTCTCCCTTAAGGAAAGGGAGCTCTGTCCAAACCTGTCCTTGTCATCTTGAGCAAGTCACTGCAAAGCATCCCTTGTTGAGCCCAAGCAGGTGGCACATGTGACTGGCAGAAGCCCATGGCCACTGGGGCAAGCTGGGAAGGGCAGCTCCCTTCCAGCTGCCTGCCAGCTCCCTGCAAGGCTGATTCTCCCTCCCGAGGAACATTTCTTCAAAGAGATCGTTTCTGGACCAAGGATTAAAACCCAAGAGGAATTCAAAATGAATTATTAGCACTTCCTTTGGGAAAAACAGTGAGCCATGGATCACACAGCTGGGAAGTGGGGGGGGGGGGACTCCATGTCTAGACCAAATGGTACTAACGGAGTGGGTAGAGAACTAGCCCAGTACACACCCGGGCCATGCAAAATCATGTGTTCAATCACAGCTTGCCACTTCTAATATGCGTATTTCCCCAAAGTGCCTACCACACACAATGATCAGAAATGCAGCAGGTGTTTCTGAGGGTGGGCAGGAGGCGGCAACGTCCTGCTGTACTGAAGACACAGCTGAAGGCTGGGTCCCTGACATGAACCCTGCAGAGACAGGGCCTGTGGCAGAAGGGCTGAAATGGCATTTGATGTCAACTCAACACAGCTGATGACACCAACATCAGAAAACATTCCAAGTGCAACTAAGGACTGGAAAATGCAAGAGCTGGAGGGACGGGTGGCGGCAGGGAGACAGTCTGCGGCTGTTTTCCTTCACTCTACATGGCAGAAAGTTATGAAGGAAATTAAATGTTTAAAACATTTAGAAGTATAAGAACTGGCGAAATCATAATCACTGTGAGAACACACTTCTTTTAGGAGAGTAACAGATAAAGCTGGCCAAAAATAAGGCTAGAGAAATTCAAAGAACACAAACTAGCAACTTGGTTTTAAAGGTTTATATAAAACTCTTTTACCAGAACGCAGATGAGATTCAGTCTTTATAAAATATCCATTGAATGTTCATAAAAACTGATTCTATGTTAGGAAAAGAAAGAAAAAAAAAACAAACCTTAAATTCTCCAAAAGAGAATTTCTCCTATCACAATACTCTGACTCTAATGCATTTAAACTATCAAGGAAGAACAATTTTGGGAAAGGATTAATGAGAAATCTAAGAATGGTTCACAACTTCGGCTGCATGTCACAATTACCTGGAGAGTTTAACCTATCCTGAAGCCTGGACCTTCCCCCAGCGAGTCTTATCTCACTGGACCGGGAATCTTATTTTTCAAAGTTCCCCAACTCTACCTGATGTTACTCAAGAGTTACTACTGTTTTAGCGATAATAATGGTATTGTGGTTACGTTTTTTAAAAAGAGACCTTCTCCAGGCACCTGGGTGGTTCAGTTGGTTAAGTGTCTGACTTAGGCTCAGGCCATGTTCTCATGGTTCGTGAGTTGGAGCCCTGCATTTGGGCTGTTGTCAGCACAGAGCCTGCTTCGGATCCTCTGTCCCCCCCTCTCTGCCCCTCCCATGCTCGTGCGCACATGCTCTCTCTCAAAAATAAACAAACATTTAAAAATTTTATAAAAAAGAAAAAGAAAGGCTTCCTTTTAGAACTACATGCTGAAATACTGGTGGGTGAAAGGAGATGATGTATATAGGGTGTGCTTTGAAATAACAGGCGGGGCGGCGGGGGGAAGGTGAATTCAGAATATAAATGAGATAAGACTGGTCATGATTAGATAATATATGTTGCTCTATATCTTGTGTTTGCAACTGTTTGTAAGAAAGAATAAAAAGTAAAATACAAAAACAGTTTTTTTAATGTTTATTTATTCTGAGAGAGAGAAAGAAAGAGAGAGAGAACCCAAGCAGGAGGGGCAGAGAGAGAGGGAGAGAGAGAAAATCCCAAGCAAGCTCCATGCTATCAGTGCAGAACCCAACGTGGGGCTCAACCTCACAAACTGTGAGATCATGACCTGAGTCGAAATCAAGAGTCAGATGCTTAACCAACTGAGCCACGAGGTGCCCCCCAAAAACAATTTTTAAAGTTCCCCAACAGATCACAAAGTAAAGCCAGGTTTTGCATTTGAAATTTGAAAATTTGTAAATACCTCTGGGTATGTCTTAAGATAAACAGAAAATCAAAAGTCAAAACTGCCAACCAGACCTCTGGAATGATGAAATGAGGAGCTCAGAAAATTGTTTCTTCTAAAATCCAAAAATAAAACTGAAGTGTTAAATACAGCCATCTGAGGACTCTAGAAATCAAAGGTGTACAATAACCCGAGAAACATTTATTCAAGGGAAACTGTTGAAATTCCGAGTATGCACAGTGTAGGTATGTGGTATTTAACTTAGCTTGTTTCTATCACATGATCGTCACATGTCCCATCACAGGCTCCCACCACACACTCCAGCAGTGCTAGAGTTGGAGCTATAATCGGACCAAAGCAGAGCAAGCCATGAAAACCTCACTGCTGGGGGGCAGGGGGGTGGGGGTTGACTGACTCCAAGCAGAGCAAGGAAAAGCCCCACTGAGATTGCTGAAATAGCAGCAATCTCAGTGGCAAACAAATGGGAAAGACCATGATCACAGCTAGACTGTGGTTACAATCTGGTGGGAGCAAGGAGCAGACCTATAGACAGACAAGCCAGAATTGAACAGATCCACAGAATAAGACAGCCATAGTGGGTCTTAGTAAGCTCCCCTGCATCCCTGCTGATCTGAAGAATGCATATACATACAAGGCTGCACACCCCCCTAGCTATCCACATATACCTGGTGCAACATGAGGCTTTAAGAATATGCAGAAAAGACACCACATAGCCAAGCAGAAAGCAATAGCTGGGGCAGATTCATAAATTGCTTGAACTTAAAAATATTCCCCAACCCACACACACATCCACTGGCCAAGAGTGGAAGCCTTATTTTTTTTTTTTTTTTTCAGCACAACCTCTGACCAAGCACTAGCTGACCATTAAACCATACTGAACCAAAGGCAACCCCTAGTAACTTATGCTTAAAGTTAAGACAAGAATTTTTTTTTTTAAAGAAAATAGCAGAAGCATGAGGAGAGAGAGGCAGCAGAGGCCAAAGAATTGGCCCAGGAAAAGTGATTTAAAAGCAAAACCTTAAAAAATATATATCAACAACAAAGACCTAGGAAGGACAGGACCTGAATCCAGAGTTGCTAAAATGTATGACCTAAAAAAATTGTGACACACAAAGAAATAGTAAAGTGTAATTCATACACAGGAAGAAGTGGTTAACAGAAATTGTCTTTGAGAGAGCCCAGAAGTTCAACTTAGCAGACAGACTTCACATAGCTACCATAAATATGTTCACAAAGGAAATCATGTCAAAAATAATTAAAGGATAGACAATAAAGCAACAAATTTTTTTAAAAGGGAAATTCTAAAGTTGAAAATGACAATAACTGAAATAAAAAATTCACCTAGAGGGGCTCAACAGCAGATCTGAAATGGCAGGAGGAAGAACCAGTGAGCTTAAAGACAGATCAACAGAAATTACCAATATGAAACAAACAATAAAAAAACAGAAGAAAAATGAATAAAAATAAACACTCTCAGAGTCATGTGGGACACCATCAAGGACACCACCGTGAACATAATGGAAGTCCCAGAAAAGGAAGAGAGGCAAAAGATATATATAAACATAAATGTAACATACACTATATTTAATATATATACAAAAGTAGAAAAAGGAAAAACAGCCTATCATGCACAGGAAGCATCATGCAATCAGCTTATTTCCCACCAAAAACATGGAGGTCAAAAGGCAACAGGATAACATATTCTAAACGCTGAAAGAAAAAAATCCTACCAAACAAGAATTCTATATCCAGCAAAGCTATACTTTAAAAAGCAAGGTGAAATAAAGGCATTCGTAGACAGAGAATTAGCTGCTACCAAATTTTGATTTACAAGAAATACAACAGGAAGTCCTTCAGGATGACAATTGACAAGAAGAAATAACACCAGAAGATAAAGATAAATTTAACAGTGGGGCACCTGGGTGGCTCAGTCAGTTGAGTGTCCGACTTCAGCTCAGGTCATGATCTCATGGTTCGTGAGTTTGAGCCCCACATCGGGCTTGCTGCTGCCAGCCTGTCAGCATAGAACCTGCTTTGGATCCTCCGTCCCCCTCTCTCTACCCCTCCCTGGCTTGCACTCTCCCAAA
Source organism: Herpailurus yagouaroundi (assembly GCF_014898765.1). Lineage (NCBI taxonomy): Eukaryota > Metazoa > Chordata > Mammalia > Carnivora > Felidae > Herpailurus > Herpailurus yagouaroundi. The sequence continues at coordinate 2,097,157 of NW_024412425.1, forward strand.
TATAAATACTAAGTAAATAAATAAGTAAATAAATTTAACAAAAAGTGTTAGGACTTGTATACTGAAAATTATAAAATAAAAATGCTGAGAGAAATGGAAGAAAATCAAAATAAATGGAGAAGCATCCCATGTTCATAGAGTGGGAGATTACTGTTAACATGTGAATTTTCACCGAATTTATATAGAGAGCAACATGAACTCTATCTAATCCAAGTAGGCTTTTATGCAGAAAATAACAAGACAATCCTAAAATTTACAAGAAAAGGCAAGGACCCAAAATAGCCAAAACAGTTTTGGTAAGGAACAAAAGTAAGGGTTTATACTTCCCAATTTATCAACAAACTATAAAAAATAGCTACAATAATGAAAACAGTGTGGTACTGGCAATAGGGCAGACTTTTAGATCAATGGGCCAGAACTGAGAGCCCAGAAATACACCCTTAACATTAACAGTCAACTGATTTTCAACAAAAGTGCTTACATAATTCATTGTAGTAATATGGCCTTTTTTCCAACAAATGGTGCTGGGACAATTGGATAGTCACATGCAAACAGATAAACTAAGACCCTTAACGTCACATAATACACAAAAATTGTGTCAAATGGACTACAGTCCTAAAGGTAAGAGGTAAGAGCTAAACATTATAAAACCTCTAGGGAAAAAAACAGAAGAAAATCATTGTGATACTGGATTAGGCAAAGAGTTCTTAGAAATGACATCTGTAACGAATCCATAAAAGAATAAATTGATAAACCAGATTTCACTGCAATTAAATATTTTTGCATTTCCAAAGACATCATTTAGAAAATGAATACTGGGGCACCTGGGTGGCTCAGTTGGTTAAGCTGCCGATTCTTGGTTTCGGTTGGTGGGTTTGAGCCCTATATCTGGCTCCCCACTAACAGTATGGAGCCTGCTTAGGATTCTCTCTCTCTCTCCCTCTCTCTCTGCCCTTCCCTTGCTCGTGCTCTCTCTCTCTCAAAATGAATGAATGAATGAACGAATGAATGAAAATGAACACATACACCCCATGTCTCATGGTGTAGCCTCCTCCTATGGTCTCCTCTGCAAACGGGCTCCATAGCCTAGCACCCCTGTCCCCACATGCTGAGGCCTAAGCAGGGGATGAGCGGGGGATTGCCGCCCAGGTTTCCACCAGCCCACAAGCAACAGAAAGGCAGCCACTCCCTCCAGCGGCTCGTTCACTCGTGGCCACCGACAACTACTACCAGCACTGCCTGGGTTCCACTTCCAGTAACAGCTCCTGCAGAAGTACAGAGGACCCTGGGGAAGCCATCCTACACCACCCAGTCCCCCGAAGGCCCACTCAGGTCGCTGGTGGGCAAGCTTCTTTTTCATAAAGTCCACTCTCTGGTTCATGGCCACAGTGTTAGAGTCCCCAGAATGCTCGGAATCTCCCCAGGCCTCCAGTGGCACGATCACCTATGGCATGGCCTGGGAAGCCATGAAGAAGCAGCCTGGTGGCCAGCCTGGTGAAGCCAACACCAGGCCCCAGTCCTGGGTGGCCATCACCAGCCACCAGAGTTTAGGATATACTAAGCTCCTCAGAGCCCCTCCCTGCCCCACCCAGTAGACGAGACAGGTTGCAGCAAGCAGAAGCAGTTGGGTTCTTTCATCAAAGCAGCAAAACACCAAAAAGGAAATTCAGAGAACCCCACACTTTACTATCAAAGCCACACGTGAGCCTTCCTGACAACCTGTAATGTGTGCCTTCCACCAAGTGGAAAATAAACTCCAAGCAGCCAGTAAAAAGCAAAAGAAAAGTCACAGACTAGGAGAAATATTTGCAAATTACATTAGCTGATGAGTGACTATTATCTAGAACATATAAAGAACTCTTACAACTCAGGAAGAAATAAGCAAAAGATTCAAAGAGCTATTTCATCAAAGAAGATATACATATGGCCAAGAAGCACATTTAAGGATGATCAATTAGTCATTAGGGAAATGTGAATCAAAACTGCAGGAAGATACCACTGCACTTCCACTAGGATATAATAACAAGTGTTGGTGAGAATATGAAAAAACTGGAATCCTCAATACATTGCTAACAATAAAATGGTGCAGTCACTTTGGAAAACAATTTGGCAGTTTCTTACAAAGTTAAACAACAAGAGTTACCAAATGACCCAGCAATTCTACTAGGTGGAAATGAAAACATATGTCCACACAAAGACTTATACCTAAATGTTCATCACCACATTACTCATAACAGCCCAACACTGGACATAATCCAAAGATCCATCAACTGGCGAATGGATAAACAAAATGTGACATACCCATATAATAGAATATTAGTCAGCAAAAAAAAACTACTGATACATGCTGAGACATGGAACATCTCAAAAACATTATGCTCAGTAACAGAAGCCAGATGCAAAAAGTCATACCTCAATAAAGATGTTTAAAAATTGCAAATCACACAGGGCACCTAGGTGGCTCAGTTGGTTAAGCATCCAACTTCGGCTCAGGTCATGATCTCACGGTGAGTTTGAGCCCCACATCGGGCTCTGTGCTGACAGCTCAGAGTCTAAAGCCTGTTTCGAAATCTGTGTGTGCCCCCCCCCCCTCTGCCCCTACCCTACTCTCCCTCTTTCTCTCTGTCTCAAAAGTAAATAAACATTAAAGAAAACCTGCAAGTTATTTAGGGGTGCCTGGCTGGCTCAGTCAGTAGAACACAAAAATTCTTGAGATCTTGGGGTCGTGAGTTCAAGCCCCACATTGGGTGTAGAATTTAAAAAGTTCGGGGGTGCCTGGGTGGCTCAGTCAGTTAAGTGTCCGACTTCAGCTCAGGTCCCTGATCTCATGGTTTGTGGGTTCGAGCCCTGCATCGGGCTCTGTGCTGACAGCTCGGAGCCTAGAGATGGCTTCAGATTCTGTGTCTCCGGCTCTCTTTGCCCCTCCCCTGCTCACATTTTGTCTCTCTCTCTCTCTCTCTCCTTCAAAAATAAGCATTAAAAAAAATTTTTTTTTAAGTTTGAAAAAGTTAAAAAAATTTGCAAATCATTTAGAAATGAATGACTCATGAGAAATGACGTCAAAACCTGTAGGGTATGTGGAAAGAGTAAATAGAGTGTAATAGAGAAAGAAGTAAAAGACAAGTGGCTAAGTAATTTTAAATTAACTCTACATAGGCTATTTCAGGGCCACCTAACAAAGCAATATTGATGACAACAATAGTAACAACCTACTTTTTTTCCCCCAGACAAATGTATTTTTATTTATTAATTTAATTTTTCAGTTCTGGTATAAAATATAGTATTAGTTCCAGGTGTACAATATAGTGATTCAACAAGATACATTACATTACTCAGTGCTCATCATGATAAGTGTACTCTTAATCCTCTTTACCTATTTCACCCATCCTCCCACCCATATCTCCTCTGGCAACCATCATTTTGTTCTCTATAGTTAAGAGTCTGCTTTTTTGTCTTTTTTTCTTTGTTCATTTGTTTTGTTTCTTAAATTCCACCTGAATGAAATCATATGGTATTTGTCTTTCTCTAACTTATTTCACTTAGCAGTATAATCTCTAGATCCATTCATATTATTGCAGATGACAAGATTTCATTCTTTTTTATGACTAATATTCCATTGTGTGTATACATTTAAAAAAAGTTTTAAGAAGTTTTTTATTTTGACGTAGTCTCAATATATACACACACAATGGATATGTATACATACATATATACGTACGTATACATACGTACGTACACACATATATACATACATATACATATGTATATACAGACATTAAATCTGCAGATTGCTTTGGGTAGTGTGGACATTTTAACAATATTTATTCTCCCAATCCATGAGCATGGAGTACCTTTCCATTTGTTTGTGTCATCTTCAATATCTTTCATCAATGTTTTATAGTTTTTAGCATTCGGGTCTTTCACTTCCTTGATTAAGCCTATTCCTAGGTATTTTATTATTTGTGAACAACCCACTTTTGACTGTGTCCAGCACAGGCTCTGGACTGATCCCTTCCATGCATGAACATCAAATCACCACATCCCCTGGAGTTTGCTACTATAACTACTCTTATTAACAGGGCAAGTAGGGGTTCTGATATTGGAACCTAGGCCAGCATCTTAGTCACCAAGCTCATCCACCCGCCCCACTGCAATCTGCAAGCTAAAAGTAGTAATCATTTATTCTCCTGCCATCATCAACCATAACAAACTAGCACTTACATTTCCTACTTTTATTGTGGCTTAATGATAACAGCTTCATACAATTTACCTTATTTAAACTTCAGGGCAATTGTAGTAGATGACAGTATTCTTTAATTTTTTTTTAATTTTTAAAAAAATTTTTTTAAGAGTTTATTTATTTTGAGAGACAGAGAGAGCAGAGGAGGAACAGAAAGAGAGAGACAGAGAATCCCAGGCAGGTTCCGTGCTGTCAGCACGGAGCCTGATATGGGGCTCGAAGTCATGAACCGTGAGATCATGACCTGAGCCAAAACCAAGAAGAAGATGCTTAACCGACTGAGCCATCCAGGCACCCCTAGATGACAGTATTCTAACAATTATTTCTCATTCACTTTTCAGGCACAGAGCAGAACTGCATTTCCTTGCCATCCTCAAGTTGGCAGTGGCTATAAGATTTGCCTTAGCCAATGAAATATGAAGAGAAGCAATGGTGGTCAGTTCCATGTGGGATCATTTGAGAGATGATGTACAAACCCCTGTATTTCCCTTATTGCATAAGTAAATCTGTTCCAGATGGTGGTACCTGGGTCCCCAAATGAAGATGATGTAGAGCAGAGACTACCACCAAACCATGAAGAATATGTGGTATTAATGAGACTCAATGAGAAGTCTTTTAAGCCACTGAGATATGAGGGTTATTTGTTACAGCAGCAGAACCTAAGCCATCCTTACCAATTCAATACTCTTTGAGTTAATCCTCTTTTTACTAGGAAATTAACTGAGGCTCAGATAAGTTAAATGATACGATCAAGGACACACAGTGGAAAGGTAGCAGAGGCAGGATTAGAATTTAGGTCTGATTCCAGGGCTCTTAAAAGTTGTCACTTCAATCACTGTCCTGTACTTCCTCCTATTTCACTCACCACTTAATTCACTCAACAGCAATATTTATTGAGGGCTTATGACGGGTGCTGCAAAGAATGTCTTCCAGGTTGACATTTTTTCCCCAGTAAAATATATTTTTGGTTTTTAATATTCAAACTTCGTGGAATGTACATAATTACGTGTTTTCACTAATTTTTATATGGGAAAATTGTATGCTCTCAATGTAACATTTTTAAAAATGATGAGTAGGAAGTCTCAAGACTACATTTTAAATACAATCAGTAGAAGGTCAGAACCATGTGTGGACACGAAAAGGTTGGCTGAGGTCAACAGAGGAGATGCAAGTTTGAGATGCTGTTGACCAGAGGGGAATGGCGGGGTGAAGGCTGTGAAAGCTGTTTTTTAGCCAGCATATTAACTGTTTAGTATTCAAGAAGTGATTTTTTTTTTTTTGAGCATTTTACATCTTAACATATTAGTCTGTTACTTATGTCTAGGAGATAGGCTGGCCTATCTCCACTGGGCCAATAGGATAAAAGGAATGAGTTTCCAGGGTTTCTGGAGACAGGTGCCCAGCTTCTTATTCCTTTAGACACTGTCTTGTCTGCCGAGGATGCCCAACACTGCCAGAGTGCAGGGGATCAGGCTAGGGTTGCACACAAGTAGAAGTCTCCAGAACCAAGGAAATGAGATAAACTGGGTCTGCGATGATGGTGATGGTAGTGAACCAATCAACCATCTATAACCCATCTACCTTTGGACTTCCTCCCCATGAGATAAGAGACAGCCAGATTCTTTGGGGTGACATTGTTCAAGCTTGAATGTGTTTATCCCCGGGGGTTTAATGCAGACTTTTAATGGATCCAAGGGCACAAATGTTTTTTAAGAGAAGCAATGTTCAGATCCTCAATGGCCCCAAGTTCCCCTTCCCAAAACTGATCTGACTGCAAACCAGCCTGCCTTCTTGGTTGTCCATCCCCCTACACTACACCTGCCCACCTCACCCTAAGGAGCACTGCTTAGGGGGTGTGTAAGCCTCTAGGACGCCAAACAACACAAAACATGAAAATAATGGTTTGGAGGAAGTAGTCTTTAATGAATAAGGAAGCTCCTTAAACCCCCAGGCTTGCCTGTCCTTCACTGACTTACACATCTTTCTGTTAAATATGAATCTTGGCTTTAAAAACAGGATATTCTGGCCCGTGCTGGGATTCCCTAAATTCAGAATACTCAAAGCAGTATATATAGGTTAGTGGCCCTGGTTCGTTTAAAGGGAATGTTTTGCAGGACCATCAAAATTTTGATTCCCCTAGAAAAATATTCCCAGGGGAAAATGTATGTGATTTTTCTTTCAGATTCTGTGTGCTTTATACAATAAGGTAGTGAAAAACCTACTTTAACCATATTATAAAATATTTCAATTACAGTCAATCTCCATCTTATCTCACCTTACAAAATATGTACTACATTATTTCTCCCACAAATAACATTTTACAGTTACCATACAATTATTTTAGATGTTAGCTTTATAATGCACGAGGAGATACGGTTTATCAAAATTCTTTTGAGGGAACACAAAAATATTTGAAGATGATCAGTTCAAATTGGAATAATCCTGGCCAGCCCAGCCCTAATTCCTGGTGGCTGAGCTACAGGAACTCAGCATGGGGTACAAATCCTGAGGGGGAAAAGACTCCAGACAATGGCAAAGTCACACGTGCCTGGGGTTAGAGCCAAACAGGACAGTCAGTCAAGCTCTACACCCTCTTCCTCTCAGCTCTCGGGGGCCTCAAAAGCAAAGCTGCTACAAGACAGTATTTGAAAAGGGATTTTCTGGCCCAATGGGTCAACTCAAAAGATTCCCTTTCACCCAAGTAAAAGGGCTGTGGCCCTTCCTTCACCTCCAAGTAAGTATGGGCGCACACAAACACACACACACACACACACACACACACACACACACACACACACACGTGAGGGAAGTATTCACCATAAATTACTCGGGATTGACTCAGTAATTACCCTCTTAAATAGTTTCCACTATTAGCAAAACCCTTCTTCAAGAGATGACTTTGTTCTGAATCTGAAGCAACATTTCACCATGCACTGTATCCAACTTTTTCTAAGTTAGCAGAGGGGCTACTACACACAGGTAAAAACCATTATGCTAATAAAGGTCCCATATCTAACCAAATTTCCCTTAAAGCACGATATAGTGTGCAAGACCGGGTAACAGGCAGGAAAGGACTGTTGTCCAGAGATTTAACTCATACTACTTTCATTCATTTGAGAAAGACCCTGGGTCCCCTCTGGGGGTAAGGCCCTAGGCTGAGCATGATCCCTGCACTGTATCAGAGTGGTTCTCAAACTCTGAGGTACGTCTAGTCACCCAAGACGTTGCTCAGAACTCAGATATTCCCAAGCCCCAGATCAGAACCACCAGCAGTGTGGAACAGAGCCTCTATATTTTTAACACGTTCCCCAGGCCAAGTCTGTTGCTCCCTTAAGTCTCAGGACCACCACAGAGAAAAGTCTAGCAAAGTGGTTCACAAACATCTGAATCATACAAACCATTTACGGAGAATTTTAAAGTACAGATTCTAGAGCCCACAAGAACTACCAAATCACTTAAAGGACTCTTGGTTGCAAGTGGCAGAGACCCAACTCAAACTGGCTCAAGAAGAAAATAAAAAGCAATTTTCTGCTTCACATTACTGAAAAGTTCAGGGGTCATTCCAATTTCCAGTTACCCAAAGAATTTATCAAGAACCAATCACTTCCAGTGTTCTTTCCATCTGACCCTTTGGGCAAGGATGGCTCCCAGCAACATTAGGCTTATGCTCCACAACTCAGCACCCCAGTAGAAAGAAAGCACCTCTTTCCTGGCAGCTCTCGCCAAAGACATGTATAAATTCTGAGCAGACTGATGTGACTCATGAGCCCTTTCCGGAGCCAGTCACTGGGGCAGAGAGGAAGAGAACACTCTGAATGGCCCAGGACTGCTCCCGTTCCACATCCAAACCACATGGACCAGAATGCTCCGCAAGGCGGAAGAAGGTGGGGGAGGCGCTTTTTAAGTTGTTTTTATACTCCTGTTTCTAAAAGTTCTTTCCAGAAATTGAAAAATACAAATATAAAGAAAAAAATGAAAACAATCTATAAACATTCTACATACTAAAGTTTTCAGAATCTTTATTTACTTTTTAATGTTTATTTTTGTTGAGAGAGAGAGAGAGAGAGCGAGCATGAGAAGGGGACGGACAGAGAGAGGAGACAAAGAATCGGAAGAAGACTCCAGGCTCTGAGCTGTCAGCACAGAGCCCAACGCGGGTCTCGAACTCATGAGCTGTGAGATCATGACCTGAGCCGAAGTCAGATGCGTAACCGACTGAGCCACCCAGGTGCCCCAGAATCTTTAAACTCAAATTGTGAATGTAAGTACTGATTTGTTGAGTAGAAACCTATTCCGTACAACAGAGCATTTCGTTAGGGCTGCCTTGATGACAATACCCCCAAACTGAAAAAAGATAAATATCTTAGCCATTTTTATGACTGTTCAGCTAATAGTGGTTTGCCTCCCTTTTTCCATGAATTTGTTCTTGTTTTTAACCCCTACAGAAATCAGTGGGTGTCTACTAAGAACAATGATATTCTCTCAATTACAGTGTAATTACTGAAATTAGAAAGTGTTGGTGCTATAATCCTGCTAGCTAATGTACAGTTATCTATTGCATAACTTATAATTTATAACTTATAAGATAGTTAGTTACCCCCATTTCATTTTCAAGGGCAGGGCTTTTGATTCATTGCCACCCCCATCCCCCTCCCCCACCAGAGAAAGTAGTATCATACATACAGCTGGGCTCAGTGAATGAATGAACTGGATGGTGGGGGAGCAAATCCTCAAAAGGAAAACCACAAAACAATCATGAATGGTTGTTGGGCCAAACCAGCAGATGATATCCACTACACCTGCCCCAACAGATGCTCCAGGAATAAAGCCAGAGAATCCCAACTGTTGAGAAGAGTCCCTAGGTGATGCCAATTCCCAGCCAGGTTTCAGAGTGCCACTGTCCAGGGAACAGGTATGATCAGACACAAACACGACACTTCTTGAGCTGTTTTTCAGATGTCTTTGACAAGACAAGAAACCTGATGAAGGTGTTTCTGTGCTCCCACTCAGCACAGCCTGCTGGGGGCCTGGGGCTGGGTGGGTCAGACCTGGTTTGCTCTTACAGAGCTCAGCCTAAGAGGTGAAGGACATGCTTACAGGGAGCATTGTGCTGCCATGCCACGTAGAGAAGGGCCCTGCACGAGCCATTGTGAAGGAGGTGAGGCAGGTCCAAACATCACCCCTGCCATCAGTTCACACTCATAGGGTGAGACCTGCAGCCAGGGCTGCACTGCGCCCAGACACCTGGGATCGCTGGCATTTCCACGAGAACCCCAAACCTTAGACAACACACATCCACGCAGTGAACAAGTTCTGTCAGCTTGTGATTCTCCCTACGAGGCAGAGAGAAGCTACTCACTTGGCCGAGATCACAGACCTAGTTGGGGTGGTGCTGGGATCAATTCCAGACTCTGTTCCCAGGTCCTAGCTTGAACTACAGAGCACTATCCAACTCTGGAGGAAAAATAAGGACGATGATAAATAATATTTCTTGAGTGCTTATTATGGCTCAAACTACTTTCTTTTTTAATTTTTTTTGAAGTTTATTTATTTTGAAAAAGACAGTGGGGGAGGGGGAGAGGGAGGGAGGGAGGGAGAGAGGGAGAGAGAGAGAGAGAGAGAGAGAGAGACAGACAGACAGAGAAAGAATCCCAAGCAGGTTCCACACTGTCAGCACAGAGCCCCATGCGGGGCTTGAACCCACAAAGCTGTGAAATGATCCAAGCCGAAATCAAGAGTCAGACGCTCAATCAACAGCCAACCGGGTGCCCCAAACTAAATTCTTTACGTAAACTTATTTAATGCTCTGAATGGCCCCTTGAGGTAGAAACATTTACCATCCACATTTTACAGGTGAGGAAACTGACGCCCAGAGAGGTGAAGTGATAAACCCAAGGTCACACAGCTAGCAAGCAGCTGAACTTTGAATCCAGGCCTTCTGGCCCCAGTTCTTCACCACAAGGTGATAATGCTTCATATGTAAGAACAGGAATGATGCCCCAGGCCAGGTGGGCAAAGAAAGTCTTCATTTTATGAGAAGTGTGTGTGTCATGCTTATTGCCTTGCCAGAGCTCACTGGAGGAGAGATAGCCAACAGACCAAAGCTGGGTCGGACCCCTGTTCCAGGATGGAAACAGCCAGTCAAGTCTTCAACTGTGGCTGGGACCTGGACACCCCATTAAGGGAGGAGCCTGGGGACACCCTGATGCCTGGAGAAGCCTAGAGAGGGAAGGAACCAAAGAGAATGTAGAAGCAGAGGTGGGAAATGGAGAGGGGAGACTGGCTGGGCCCCAGGTCTGCTGATCACAACACCAGCAGACAATGCCTGTCCCAAGCTCCAGGATGCATCTCAGAATTCTAGGCTTGGCTGGATCGGACATGGGCCCCTGTATTTTCAACCCAAAAAACCTAGGCCAAGAAATTCCTACCTGGCTCCCTCTCTAAGCTCATCTTCTGCCATTCTCACCTTCCCTTCCCTCATAGCCCTCTGGCCACAGGGCCTCCTGGTACTTCTTAGAATGCACTCTGTAAGCTCCTGCCTCAGGGCCTTTGTGTTTACTATGCTGTCTGGAATGTTCTTTCCCAGATGTTTCCATGGCTGGCTCCTCATATCCAGGTCTTGATCAAAGTCATCTCTTCAGAGGTCTGCCCTGATCACCTCTGCTAAAACAGTAGCTTGTGCCACTCTCCAGCCTTCCCCCTGGTCGGTTTTCTTCACAGCACATCTCACTATCTAACATCACATTATTTATGTTTGTTTAGAGTCCAGTTCCCCGCGAGAATGTCAGGGCCAGAAGTGTGGGGACTGTGTCTATCCTGGGCCCCGCTGTGGCCCTAGCATTTGTGTGCCATCTCGTAGGTGTTCAGGAAATACCTAAGTGATGATATCTGCCTACACACGCTTTTATACATCTCCTGGAACCTTTATCCCCGCCCTCAGGAACACAGAAAAGGGGACAAGGAAAGAAACAATGACTAACCTTTGTTTGAGTGGTTACTATGTGCCAACCACAGTTCCAAGCACTTTGCAGGGATCATTTATACCTCATGAGAACCTAGGGTAGGAGCCATTATTACTCCAGAAGAGGAAGCTGAGGTTCATCTTAATCACAGAGAGGTTAAGTTACTTGCCCAAGGACACCCAGCCAAGAAAAGGCAAAGCTGCAAAGCTTAGCAGTCTGATGTCAGGCCTCACGACACACAGGTGGGCAACCAGTTCTACTGATCCAGCAACAGAGCTCCAGATCTTCTTGCTGAGCTCCCCATAACCCCACTGGTAGACCTCTGTCTTTTTCTTTTCTTTTTTTCTTCATCTCAATCAAGGCCCCAGAATGTTGTACTGCATGTACTGCATGTATGTACTCAAGTTGTCACCCTTGACATCGGCTTTTTCCCTGGTTGGGCCCAGCCATGGGGGACAGATGAGTCCTTCACTGACATGGCCACACACTGGCCACCGTGGACTTCTCAGGAACTCAGAAAAATTCTGGGCCCTGCCTAAATGGGCCCCTATCAAGGGCGGTCCTGCAGGATAAAACATCTGAGGCACCCACACCTGCCTGTGACCTCCACTGGCATTTATCATCATCGTGGAAGCCCTGGCTGGGCAGTGAGGCAGGGGGCAGGCCTAACAGTCAGCTGCAGCAGAGGGGCCATCAGGACGACAATCACTCATGGACAAAAGGAAAGTTTGCCAAGGAACTGCAGGAAAAGCCGCTGAAAATACGTTAGCAATAAGGCAGCCAGTTACTGACTAAATCCACTCTATTCCAAACCAGACTCTGCCTCAACCAAGTTGCTAGACAGTAAGCAAGGTCACCTCTCTGTGCTTCAGTTTCATCACTGTGAAGTGGGTATTACCAACCTGCTTCGCTGACTTATGGCAGGGGCTGAAGGTGAACAATAAAACACTCAGACCAGGACCAGGCTTGTACTAAGCTTTTCAAGTCAGTGGGAAAGGACAGATGATTCAATCAATACTGCAAGAGATAACTGATTAACTATTGGCAGGGCGTAGGTTTAAGATCTTTATCCCACCTAACACCAGAAAAAAAAAAAAAATTCCAGATGTTGGATGTGAACAATGAAGCTATACATGTGATTCTTTGTCGTCTTCTTCTTCTTTTATTTTGAGAGAGAGAGTGCAGTGGGGGAGAAGTGAGGGGGGGAGAGGGGGGAGAGGGGGG
>NW_024412425.1:2109982-2152242 GCF_014898765.1 Herpailurus yagouaroundi
TGGACGCCTAAGCAACTGAGCCACCTAAGCGCCCCTATACATGTGATTTTTGATCTTAGGGTTTTGAATTTAAGCCCCATGGTGAGTGTAGAGATTACTTAAAATCTTAAAAAAAAAAGAAAAAAGAAAAAGAAAGAAACTATAAAGTAGGAAGAAAATACAGTATTTATCTCATCTTAAATTAAAGGCCAAAGCATAAAAGCAAACAACAACATTAACAAAAAAAAACCTGAGTGTGATATTTAGTAACATTATAAAATTAAAAGGTAAACAACTCACTGGGGATGTAAATCTGCAACCTGTAACAAATGATTCCTACCTTCAGTAATATAAAGATACCTTTTACAAATCAATAAGAAATAAAAACTACCCCCTAGAAAAACAGGCAACAAGGAAATACCTATGGTTAATAGACAAGTCAGCAACAAATATCGCAAGTCTTTAAACATATTTATACACTTTGTATCAGTAATTGCAACTCCAGAACTTTGTCTAATAAAAATCTAAGGAGAAAACAAAGGTTTTTGTGTGTGAGATGTTCAGAGTTACAATATGGAAGGTGGAAGTGAGCAGTATGTCCAGTAACAGGGCACTGACAGGATGGACCACTATGAAGTCATCAAAAAGAGCGTGACTGACCTTGACCCACTGCCACAGTAGGCTTTCCAAGGCAGACTGTTAAAGGAAAGTGCCGTCTGTAGAACAACATACCTAGAGAGTATGTTTGTACAACAAACAACTATTGGCATACGTATGTGTAATAAAAATAGCTAACATGTGAGTGCTTATCACATGCCAGGTGCCACTCTTAACTTTTTTACCTATATTAGCACGATGAATCCTTACAAGCCAAGACATTAGGACCATCACCACCATTTCACAGATGAGGAAACTGTGGCACAGAATGATTAAGTAAAGGCCCAAATCAGTACATGACAAAGCTGGGGTCTGAACCGAAGAACCGTGGCCCCAGAGCCCAGGCTCTTCAACACGATCTACTGCATGCACAGCAAGAAGAGCGCATTTAATGTCACTCTGGGCAGGCGAGAGACACTTGGGGGAGGGCCAGGTGCCAGGGACATGAGAGGAACAAGGAAATGCCATGCTTTGCTTTACATACTGCTCCACTGCTTGAAATGTTTACAATCGGCATTTGACTGATGTAAGTTTTAAATCAATAAAAAAAAAAAAAAAAAGATCAATATGAAATTTCTGCCAAGCGACCTAAATGCAAGAAGGAGTAGGAGATGATCAGCATCCATCAGTGCCACTGACAGGGGAGCACCAAGCAGGACCAAAGTCAGCACCTCCTTTCACCTGCTCCACATGCAGATGGAGGGTGGGCTCACACCCGTCTCCCAGAAGATGCCAAGGAAAGCCATGTGGCTGGCTGAGGTATCACACAGGACACACACCCCGTGGGGGGGGTGAGCTCCCTCTACATGTGGATCGCTGGAGGAGGAGATAAGAAGAGTTTGATGGGCAAGGAGGCTTTCAGCCCAATCAGTTAAGCAGGCTCAGGAGCTCCAAGTCCCGGGCCTATATACACCTTATCTGGCCCAAGTGTCAAGTTACGTATGTGTCGGCACCCAGAAAGTCCCTGTTTTCTGCCCTGTAATAAATACTGTAATAAAAGGCACGACAGGATCTAGGTTAGTGGGGATGGTGGAAGGGCCACTGATGTGGACTTGATCCCTTCCTGGTTTCATAAATGTAGGACATTAGCTCCTCCTGGGCACAAGCTGTGTCAACATCATGAATTAACAGCTGTGGCTGGAGCGAGAGAAAGGGGAGTAAGGTCAGACTGTGGGTCAGGCCACCGAGGTTCCAAACCAGACCCAAGTAGCTGAGTGACAAGGATCAAGGGCTTCGCTTCTCTGGACCTCAGTTTCTTCATCTGCGAAATGGGGAGTAAGAGTCTACGGTAAAGAGGGTTACAGGAGACGTGTGTGAGTAGGACACCCCAGCCCAAGTTAAAGGGGGCCGGGGACTGTCATTACTGCCATCCATCCAAACCTGCAGCCCAAAGCCTGAAACCCTGGAAAATCTACTCCCCTCCCCATGCTCTGACCAATCCCTTAGCAACTTGTCAGGCCATGCACTTCTGTCAAGCACCAATGCCACTCTGCAGGCAGGCACCTCTCCTCCCTCCAGGGAAGGCTGCCTCCCTCCTTGTTCCACTGCCACTCCTTCAGAGGCACTGACAGCAAGGACACTCAGAATAAACACCGAACCCTCTCCCCGGCTCCCACCCCTGCCCACCCTTCCACCTCCTTCTCTACAAGGCTCCAGCCACACCACTGTTCTGCTGTTCCTCCACCTACCAAACTCCTTCCTGCCTCAGCACTTATGCATTTGCTGTTCCTTCTGCCAGGACCTCTTCCCGCAGATCTTTCGAGAGGCTGGCACCTTCGTACCATTACGGTCTCAGCTGCTATCACTACCCGGCAAAGCTCTCCCCCAGCCTCCCACAGCCCTCTCCGCCTTCCAGGTCGCTCTCTCATCAGTCTGCTTCATCACTTCACAGCATGATTCGGCCCCACTTGAAATACCTTATTAATTTGTTTACTACTTTCTCTTCTGTGTCCTTCAATGTGAACCAAAACCCCAGGAGGACAGGCCTTCTCAGGTTCTGACCCGAGCACTGGGAACACATGTGATGCTCCATGAATATTTGCCAAAGGCACAAGTCAGTGACTGAATGAATTAATGAATTCTACATCATCCTACATCAAATCTCTGCCCTTCCCACCCCCCTCCCCCCAGGGAGTAAATGTGTTGTAATCTCCAGAAGAAAAGAAAGTCCTTAGGTAGTGTGCAATATAATGCGTAACTGATCCCAAGGCATCCAAATGATTTCATGCGTGCTAGTGCTCTAAAGAATTTATGACCCAGACAACAGTGCCTGGGGTCAGAGCGCGCCCCTGGCCAGGCTACTAGAAGGAGAGCCTCTCCGTGGAGCAGAGCCAGTTTTTGTTCTTTTGTCTAGGAAGAGAGTTTCAGATCAGAAGAAATCCAAATGCTCAAAAACCTCTTGCCCCAAGCATAAAGGCTTAATCCCCTGGCATGGAACAAGAACTCTCTAGAGGCTATAGGTTTGAAAAATTCATGGCCAGGGAAAGAGAACAAAAAATGGAAATGTCAACAACGGCCTAGAGTCGTCTCTCCCTGGTTACGGTGGGTGACACACACGAACACAGGGCCCCACCTGGTCAAAGGTAAGGCCCGAAGCAGCTGCGCCCGAACAGTAAGATGACTGTGGCGGTTCATCTGTTTATTCCCAAATCCAAGATGAGGTGTGCCAGCGGTAGAGGCCCGTATACATCGAATGAATGGATGCAAAAACAAAGAGGATTTGGATCACCGAAGGAAAAACCCACAGATCAGAAGCCACCAGCCCAGTCGTTCAATACTCATTTCTAATGTAAACAAAAGTTCAAAAGAGTCAGTACCCTCAGGGTAACTAAATAATGGATGAGAAAGGTTGCTCTCTAAAGGAATACTCCAGCTAATAAGTGAAGAGGAAGACAGAATTACAAGTGTCACAATTTCTGCAAACCCTAAGTAAAATCACAGGTGTCAGAAATGGTTATTTACAGCCATTAACTACAGGACGTCACTGAAAGAGAACACAGGCTTTACCCACCTGCTGAGGATAGAACACACAACAGCCAGGAGAATGCCCTGCCATCCCTACCCAGAGCACACACCAATATGCGTGTGTGTGCACATCTCACACCTGAATCTGATCCAGTCTCCAAACCCAACCACCCATTTGCAGGAAGCACAGGGACAGAAGAACTTGTTAGCCACCACCACAGAAATACAACCCCAGACACAGGCTGTGGGAGATCTACAGGGCAAATTACGTGGCTTTTCTCAACAAATAAACTATCCAAGAAAAAAGGGGGGAAAAACGGGGATGGCGGGGGGGACCCACAGATTAAATGACACTTAACAAGCATGTGAACCAAATCCCACAGTGGACCTTGATTGGAACAAATCAATTCTAAGACTTTTATGAGAGGATCTGAAATGTACTGGATGCTAGATGATGTCAAGCAATTATTGTTAGTTACCTTAATCATGACCATGATATTGTCACTGTGTCCTTAAAAATCTTATCTTTCATAGATAAAAACTGAACTATTTAACTATAAAATAATCCCGTGGGGGTGGGCAGCAGCCTATACAAATAAACCCAGAGTGGTCATGAGCTAAGAAGAGCTGAAGCTATTATTGACTTTTCTCAAACAGTGTCTAGAGGTGATTAAACCGAGAGGGTGGCTGAGAAAGCAGCTCGTGATTACTTTCACCGCCAAGGGCTAATGATCAGATGACATCTTCCTCCTGCAGCTCCGTGTCAGTCTGGGTAAAGCCAAAGTCCTCACTGTGGCCCCAAGGCGCCACACAATCGGCCCCCATCACCCCTCTCATTCCCCCCCGCCCCCGGCCACTGCCCCATCTCTCCCTCACTCACCACTCTCCAGCCCTGCAGGCACTCTGAAGTTCCTCAAGCATGCCAGGCACCTTCTCACCTCAGAACCTCTCACTGGCCCTTATTTCACCCAAATGCTCTTCCCCCAGATACCCACATGGCTTTGCGACGCCCTCTCTTCACCTCTGCTCCAATGTCATCTTCTGAAAGAGGCCTTCCCTAACCCCACTCTCTCAAACAGCACCAAAAGTCTTCAAATTTTAATTAAATAGGGGCACTTGGCTGGCTCAGTAGGAGGAGCATGTGTAGAGATTACTTAAATAACCTTAAAACATGTTTTGAAAAGGGGCACCTGGGTGGCTCAGTTGAGTATCCAACTCTTGATTTCAGCTCAGGTCATGATCTCATGCTTCATAGGTTCGAGCCCCACATCGAGCTCTGTGCTGACAACTCAGAGCCTGGAGCCTGCTTCAGATTCTGTGACTCTCTCTCTCTGCCCCTCTCCCGCTTGCCCTGCCTCTCAAAAATAAATAAACATTAAAAAAAATTGGGGGGAAATTTAATTACATAGCATAACATGCTACTTATTCTCACTGCATGTACCCACCTTCATTTTTTTTCACACCGATTATCTCTTTTGGACTTACTATATATGTCTTTCTTTACTATCTGTCTTCCCTTTTATAATGTAAGCTCCATGAGAGTGGAAATTTCATTTGTTTTGTTCACTACAGTCGTCCCAGCTCCCAGAACAGCATCTGTACAAAATAGGTGCTCGATTAATATTTGTGTAATAAATCAAAGAACCAAAGCGACATGACCTTCAGGTACCATCCTAGTGCCTGGCAGCTCCTTTAAGAGCCATTTTTAGGGAGGGGCACCTGGGTGGATCAGTTGGTTAAGCACCAATTTCAACTCAGGTCATGATCTTGCAGTTCGTGGGTTGAAGCCCTGCGTCCAGCTCTGTGCTGACAGTTTGGAGCCTGGAGCCTGCTTCAGATTCTGTCTCCCGCTCTCTCTGCCCCTCCCCCACTTGTGGCTCTCTCAAAAATAAACGTTAAAAAACCAAAAAAAAAAAAAAAAAGCCATTTTTTAAGGAACACTTCAGAACCAGAACTAGTAAAGCCTCTGGCTGCCTGATCCAATGTTTAGTCTCCCCTTTTAACTTAGAATCTGATCTTTAAAGATTTTATTTTTAAGTAATGTCTACATCCAACGTGGGGCTTGAACTCACAACCCTGAGATCAAGAGTGCCATGTTCCACTGACTGAGCCAGGCCAGGTGCCCCCAGAATCTGATGTTTAGCTAAGGACAAGGGCATGTGAAATAAAGACTACATTTCCCAGACTCCTTGCAACTATGTATTGTACCCTAAGTTCTGAGCAAGAGTCTATATAAGTAGAATTATCGTGTGCAACTTCCATTAGGTCTTTTTTTTTTTTAAGTTTATTTATTTTTGAGAGAGAGACAGAGAGAGCAAGTGGGGGGAGGGGCAGAAAGAGAGGGAGAGAGAATCCTAAGCAGGCTCCGCACTGTCAGTGCAGAGCCTTATGCAGGGCTTGAACTCACAAACTGTGAGATGATAACCTGAACCGAAATCAAGAGTCAGACACTTAACTGACTGAGCCATCCAGGCGCCCCTCCATTAAGTCTTTTTAAAAAGACAGGGGTGCCCATCTTCATTCCTTCCTTCCTGCTGGCTGGGATGCAATGGCTGGAGCTTGAGCAGCCATATTGAATCATGAGGTGGCAGGACAAGGATGACAGATCCAAGAGGAAGAAGGAGCCTGCGTCCAAAATAAGAATGTAGCCCTGGCCTGCTTATATCACTGGGCTCCTTTATGTAATAGAGAAAGAAACTTCTATCTTGCTTAGACCATTGTATTCTGTTTTATATATGGTTTTCTATTATATGCAATTGAACCTAATCCTGATACACTTGGGATCAAAAGACCATTCAGAGTGAGTGGAACAAGTCCTATATCTATACAAATGTATAAAAACGTCCATAAATTGAGAACTATTCCAAAGAAGAATCACTGTGAGCTTGCAAATACACAAAGAGCTATCATGGAGCTGGGGAGAGGGTAAACGGGTGGGAACAACCAAGGAAATAATGACATGAGAACCACATTTTCAATTAGGTTAAATAGGCTGCTGCCTCAGGATTAGTAACCAGAGCACAGCTGACTCTTAAACAACACAGGTCTGAACTATGCAGGTCCATTTACATAGTTCATACAGTATTATAAATGTATTTTCTCTTCCTTATGATTTTCTCAAAAACATCTTCTTTTCTCCAGTTTACTTTAAGAATATAGTACATAATATGTATAACATACAAAATACATGTTAATTGTTGACACTATCAGTAAGGCTTCTGGTCAACAGTACAATTAGTAGTTAAGCTTCTAGGGAGTCAAAAGTTATATACAGATTTTCAACTATGTGGGTAGGTATGTGCCCTTAACTCCCACACTGTTTAAGGGTCGAGCGTATATAAGGAACACCTACAGGGGCACCAGGGTGGCTTAGTCAGTTCAGCATTCAACTCATGATTTCTGCTCAGTTCATGATCTCAGGGTTGTGAGATCGAGCCCCCCTGTGTTGGGCTCTGCACTGGGCATGGAACCTGCTTAAGATTCTCTCTCTCATTCTCTCTCTCTCTCCCTCCCTCTGTCCCTCCCCTGCTCATGCAAGCTCTCTCTCTGGGGGGAAAAAAAAAAAAAAAAAGAACACCTACAAATCAATACTAAAATGCCGCAAAGTGATGAGCAAGTTTTATCCAGAAGAAGAAAGATAAAAGATATTCCGCTTATCAGTCTTCAGAGGAGTATAATCAAAACCACAATGAGATTTCATTTCATATCTGGCAAAAAATAAAAAAGTTTTACCAAACCAAGCCCTTGGTGGCCACGTTCAGAGACCAGTCTGACAGTATTTGGCGAAGTCAAAGATGCTCACATCCTACGACTCGCCAATCTCGTGCCTAGTAACACCCAAAAGAAATTCATGTCAATACGTGCTAGGAAACATGTGTAACAACATTCACAGCAGCCCATGAATCGCAAAAAATCTAGAAACTAATGAAATGTTCATTGGCATGCAAATGACTAACATAAAAATGTGGTACATTCAGCCAGTGGAATATTATATAGCAGCAAGAAAAAAACCAGAATGAACTACAGCTATACAAAAATAGTCTGGATCACTCTTAGATCCACAATACTATGGGAAAGATGCAAGTCCCACCAAACTATATACAGTACAGTATCATTTGCATAAAGTTAAAAAATAGTTCTTTTTAAGACAAAGAATGATAAATAAAAAACTCACGATGGTGGTCACCTCTGGGACAGGAGGCAGGGTATGGAATGGGAAGTACCACACAGGTTCATGTGTTATTAAAATGTCCTAATTCCTGGGCATTAAATTCCTTGGACATTAAAATGTCCTAATAGCCTACTGTTAATTATAACAGACAATTTTGCATGAGCCAAAAACACCAGTGTTTCATGCACCAAGAATTCCGATTAATCTGATTTTGCGTGCCCAAAGGCCATCTTCAAAAAAATGGAATATATTTAGAAAGAGGTGAGGGAGCATGTACACCAAGTTACTGACATATGGGACCAATGAGGCAGGAGGTAGGAGCGGAGGGGATGAAGCAGTAGGTGGTTTCTGCTTCATGTTTTGTTCTGCCATCACTTAAATATTCATTTCAACAAGAAATGTTTCCTATAACGAACTCACACAATACAGCGCAGTGGTTCACGGACTCCGGAGCCAGACCACCAGAGATCACGCGTTGACTGCACTACTTCCTGGCTGCGGTAAGTAGGCAGGTAGGTTATTTAACTTCTCTGTGCCTCTGTTTCTGTATCAGAAAAGGAAGGGTGATCACAGTGCCTACTTCATGGGGCCACTGTGAAGACTGAATGGGTTGGTTCACAGCTCCTCTGCACAAGGGAAGCCCTTAATGAGACTGGTTATTATGATTCTCACTAGTCTAACTTCTAACATGTACATGGAGGACAGCCATGAGCTGAGCAATGATCTAGTGAAGGCCTACAAATGATCCTGGTCAGTTTAACCCCCAGCTGTGCTTCCTTCCCTCATACCTGCAGCCTCTGTAAGAAGCCTGGTGCACTGCTCATCCCAAGTACTTACTGAATAGATGATAAACGAATACAAGATGCCACCTCACCACTTCTCTAGCTGTCTGAACAGACCCCTTCTAGATGCCTCCTCTCATGTCCATTCTCCCTTCTTCAATACTGACCCTTCATTTAGGGCGGTGGTTAAGTCCAAATTTAAAAACTGCATTTCCATGACTTCCCCGTAGCTAGGGGTGGTCACGTCATGGAGTTCTCTAGCCAAAGTGACACAAGCAGAAGTCAGCTAAAGATTTCAGGGAAGGCTTTGGTGTCCTACAATAGAGGTACTGTCTCCCTTCCTTAAGAGGTTTGCTGCTTCCTGCCTGTGACAAGGATGTGGGGCTGGAGGTGGAACAGCCTTCTTCTCGCTACAAGGCTAAGGGCAGCAGCAGTGCAGATAAAGAAGGGCCTGGGACACTGGAGAGATGGTCAGCTGCAGCACCACCTTTCCCTGCTAACCTCTGCACCTCTCCTTACATGAGAGAACGAAGACGACCCCCAGTGGGCACATCTCTCGGAGCTCAAGTCTTCCACTGTCCCTCCCACACTGAATCTGGGCTGACCTGTGACTCACTTTAGCCAACAGAATGAGGCTGCAAGTGAGCTGGGCCAGTTCTGGACTATGCCTTACGAAGGATCATCAGAAGCCCTGAGCTGCCATGTTGTAAGTCCAGCTACTGGCTGGCGAGGCCACATGGAAGAAGAGATCCTGAGACTACAGAGAGAGGGGCCCAGCCATCTCCAAGGCACAATGTGGCCGAAATATCTTGAGTGCTCCAGCTCCATCTACCCTTTGTCTGCTGCAGCCTAAGAAACTCCGGTCAAGCCCAGGAGAAGAGCCGTCCGCATGAGCCTCAGTAAAGCAGAGTCTGCACTTTAAGGCATTTAAGTTTTAGGGTGCCTTGTTATGTAGCAATAGAGAACTAGAATAAACCTCTATCTGGGCACACCACTGTACAAGTTTCACAAAGCCAAATATATCCCATAATTAAAGTGCCACCTAAAAAGGAAATGTGCCCATCGATCAAAGATCCCAACAAAATCTCTTGCATATTGATAACAAAGATCCTTAAAATGAAAAAAAATATGAACCTTCTGTTATTTTGTTAATGAGTACTCATAAACACAACTAACCCGTATTAAGGGTGATGAATCTATTATTTACTTTTATAATTAAAAAGCATTTAAAGTAGAAAGTTCAACACTGTGCTGGACCTGGTGAGAACCCTCAGAAAACACATCTTCTATCTGGGCAAGAGGTATCATTATACTAATACTACTTCATACTCATTTTCAAAGGCTTAGAGCTTAAGTTAACAAGGTGGCTAAGCAGGTTGGATGCCTGCAAACTAATTAAAGAAGGCTATCAATAAAAATAATAATTTGAAAAAAAAAAACAGAAACAAAGGGAATGCACATCAGTGATGGTCTAGCCAAATTAATTATGGTACACCCACACCACCATGTGTTACACACATCTTTTGCTATCAAAAAGAGCAAATCTGAGTGCTACCTGAGAATCTGGAGGCATATCTATATGGTTTTGCCATGTTAGAAAAACAAAATGCAGGGCACCTGGGTGGCTCAGTTGGTTAAGCATCCAACTTTGGCTCAGGTCATGATCTTACAGTTTGTGGGCTCCTGCCCCACACTGGGCTCTGTGCTGACAGCTAAGACCCTGGAGCCTGCTTTGGATTCTGTGTGTGTGTGTGTGTGTGTGTGTGTGTGTGTGTGTGTGTGTGTCTGCCACTCCTTCACATTCTCTCCCTCCCTCTCTCCCTCTCCCCCCCCTCAAAAATAAAATATTCTTAAAAAAGCAAAATGCAAGAAAATGAGGGTAATATTATCCCTTGTAGGATACTATTTCTCTCCACAGGATTATATAACCATGGGAGAAAAGGTAGAAAGATACGCACATAAGTACTTGATCGTTACTATGGGTGAAGGACTGTGGGAGGATGCTGACATGGGGGTGGGGCAGAGAGGAGTCCACAAACTAGGGACAGAAAAAAATTGAAGAGGAGCTTGGAGTTAATTCATGATCATCACCCCCAAGTAGCGAGTGCTCTCTATGCACCAGATACAGTGCTTGACTAGGTCACCTGATCTCACCTGAACTTCTCATCTAATGTGGGAATTATTAATTATTCCCATTTTCCAGATCAGGAAACAGAGGCCCGGAGAAGGTAAGCACTGTGCCCAGAGTGCGGGCAGTGCTGGGACTTGAGCATGAAGAGCCACGGTCTTTCAGGAAGGGCACTGAAACTGCACCACTGCCCCTGGGGCTCAAAGGGCACAGTTAACTGCTGGAGGAGCAGTTCCTTGGACACCTGGCACATTCAGGCCCAAAGGTGTGGCAGTGCATGATGCAGCCGGCAGTCCATCAGCACCTCGGTGCCTCGGTTTCTCATGTCATCCGGAGAAATCTGCGAGGGCCACTGACCTCGCTCCGCAGAGCCTGGGGAAGCCCCGCCCAGGACACTTTTACAGAACCAACTGCCGACACCCGGAGCCAGAGCACTGACGAGGTGGGATCAGCCACGACACACTCTCTGAGTTCACCATTTAATTACAATGCGTTCAGCCCCCGAACGAGAATTATTGCCTGTTAAAGCAGGGAAGACCAATAAACCATGCCTGGCCAGTTAATTCGGATTTCCAAGGCATTCCCTGACCTTACTGCAGGAACACTGAACAGGACCTGGCGATTAAGTGGGCTCTCCAGATACACGCAGGTGTATGCACATGCGGGCAGTGTCTTGGACAAAGCTTTCCCCACCCAATTTAACCTGCACGCAGCCTCAACTCTCACCAGGGCAAAGGCTGTCTGATCCCGGCACATGAATCCAGGCTGCCCGGATGAGCCACTGGCAGGCCCCGTTTTCTCCAGACTGCAGGGGATGAGGGACAGGAAGCCAGAGGCCCTGATGCCTCAGACAGGCCTGATGAGAATCAAAGGGAGGGTGTGGGAATGCCACCTCCCCCACAGCTGCAGGTCTGGGGGCATTCTAACTCAAACCCCAAATGGGGACAGTCATCCATCCTCAGACAATGTTGCACCTGATATCATAAATTTATTCATAAAATAATTTATCCCACACCTACCACATGCCAGGAACTGCTCTACAAGAATAGAGACCGAAGTCCCTGCCCTTTTATGGAGCCTACAGGTGGGGGGAAGGGGCAGATAATAAACAAGTATGTCAAGTAGTAATAAATGCCATGAAGAAAAATAAAGCACAGTGAAGGACTAAGAGTGGTGGAGAAAGTGCTATTTAATAGGGACAGAGGCCCCACGGAGAGGGTGACATCTGAGCAGAGACCTGAAAGGGGGTGGGGAGTCTTGGGGAGACTGGGGGAAGTGTTCCAGGCCAAGGGAACAGCCAGGGCAAAGGCCCTGAGGGAGAAACAGAAGGAGGCCTGAGCAGCTGGAGTGCGGCCAGCAGTTGAGAAGTCAAAGATAAGGCCAGGGAATTTGGGGGGCAGGGGCACAGGGCTAGCTGACACTGAGGACGACTCCCTGCCCAGGCTGTGAGCACTTTACATAACGATTCACTGGAAAGATGAGTGGGTACTGCTCCTACTTCCCCTTTCATCAGATGGGGAAACTGAGGCCCAGAGAGGGAAAGGAACCTGCCTGAGATCACACAGCTCCCCTGTACCAGGCTGGGATGTCCCAGAGCCCCTGGCACAGAAGTTTGCATCCCACAGGAGCTCAACATCCACCAATTGGTTCCTTCTCCGGGGAGAAAATATCCTCCATTTTCTTCTCACTCCCTCGACACTCCGCCCACCGTTCTTCACAGTTAGGAGCAGACAGGTAAACACTTCATGCCAGAGGAGGGGAGGAAAAGAAAACAAAAAAGCCACCAGTCTAATTCCCGAAAAGAAGAAACACATCATTACCTTTCTCTCCTCTACAAGTTACTACCAAACTTAGCAAACATCACTCACCCAAGAGACGTCCTGAGTGCAGCCCTGATCACAGAGCTGGCAGGTGACTGGCCGGACCCGGCAAGGCCACCTGCCCGAGCTCTGCAGGCTGCGCCCCCGGCCGGTGCCTCCCCCGCTCGGCCTACTGTGGGTGTCTGGAATGCGGAAACGGGAACCTGCCGTGCCAGCTCCTAACAGCGACTTATTCAATAGCCTCAATAGCCGCGGGAACACGCCAGCCACTGGAGTTCCCCCACGAGGAGCTCCGCGCAAACAGGCGTGCTCCCAAAGAAGACTGTTTCGCCAGCAGCCCCTTTGGGGGAGGGAAAAAAAAAGGACTCCTTACTCACCAGACACGTGGTCTGAGGAGCCTGAATGGGCTTAAGAGAAAGCTCCAAGGTAACAAAGACGGCTCGCCTGTTACTGCTGATCCAGGAACGGGCCACCTGTTCACTGACTGAGCCAGGGCTGGATCCGTGCCCACAGCCTCCCCTGCCCTGGGCTGGCACCTGCCCGCTTCATTCACAACCTCACAATCCAAAGGTGGGCTCCGTTCCCGGTGCGGACTCCCGGTCTGCTCACTCAGGCAGAGGCAGAGGCAATGTAGCTTAATGATTAAGCACCGCCTCTGGGCCCCTCTGGCCAGCTTTGGAAGCACAGGCCGGAACGGCTTTGCCTGATATTAACCACCAGAGCCTGGGTGCTCACTCTGCACAAGGCACCCTTCTAAGCACTCCCTAGGAGTTATTTCCCCTAGCCCACACAGCTACCCTCCTAGGATGTACTATTATCATTGCTACTTCACAAGCGAGAAAGTTCAGAAATAGAGAAGTCACAGCGTGGAGATCACATAGCAAGAAAGTGGTGGGGCAGAGAGGTAATCCCAGCACAGCGACTCTGGGTTTCCAGTTCTTAACCACTATACCCAGATCCCCTTTCAAGATGAGAGACTGCCCCCCCCCGCCCCAACTGGGTCCCAGTTGCCACATCTGTAAAATGGGATGTGTGTGAGAGTTGGTGAGCTCTGTATGGGGGAACACTTAGCCTAACCCACAAAAAATGCTCAACAACTATCAGCTATAGTCATGACATTCTGCCCTCAGATTCAATCAGATTCCGCTTATACCTTAAAATAGGGGGTAATTGTGGGCAGCTGAAGGGAAGAAAAATAAAGATTCTTGCTGCCCTTTTCACCCACAAAAAAATACCACTGACCCTTGAACATGGGTTTGAACTGTGCAGCTCCATTTATGTAGTTCTTATGGTACAGTACTATAAATGTATTTTCTCTTCCTCATGACTTTTTCAATAACATTTCTTTTCTCCATCTTACTTTACTGTAAGAATACCATATAAAATACATACAATATACAAAATAGGTGTACGTTCTCAGTAATGCTTCAGGTCAATGGTAGGCTATTAGTAGTTAAGTTTTGGGGGTGTCAAAAGTTATACTCAGATTTTCAACTGTGCAGGGGGTCAGTGCCCCTAACCCCTGACCTGTCCAAGGACCACCAATACGGTGTGTATTAAGTGCTCACTGGGGGCCAGGACTGCAGCGTTCTAAGTGCTTTACACACTTTAATGCACGGCATCCACCCAACTACCTAGGAGGTCAGTATCACTACCAGCCCCACCTCAGCTCAAGCCCACGCTCCATTCCTCAGTCCCTCTGTAGTCTGGCGGGGCAGTAACTTTACACTGTGTCTGTCCGTAAGTGGGACTGATCGGCATCCACAGGAAACTTCAGTCTGCAAAATGAATGTTCACTTTCACAGGCTGTTAGAAGGAGGGGGCGGGATCATTAAATAGTAATTTAATTATTCAATTAATAAATCTCATGTGTCAATAGCAGAGATCATATTTGTGAGCAACCACGTGCCGGCAACGGGGGTAAGCACCTGACCTGCATCCTCTCCTTTCATCCATACAACCACCTTCCGAGCCAGTCCTCAGGAGGGGAAACTGAGCCTCTGCGAGGAGCACTTTGAACAGCAACTGGTCAAGAGCAGAGAGAGGAGGGGGAGCCAAGTGTTTCTGAGCAGAGAAAATGCTCTCAAACACATGCACACTGCCCCTCAGACTGCTGCCTCATCACTCAGCTTGGGTTTGCCTCTATTTTCAAAAAAAATATTGGGTTTCTCGATAAGACCGACAGCTCCTACAGCACAGGGACTCTGCGTACATCTTCTCGAAGGTGGACATTAGTAGAGAACAAAAGTGATGTCCTGATTCAGGTAACAACAAAACAAAGTGGGTCAGTACAATGACATGAAAATGTATGAGTGCAATGCTTCCACTTTGTTTTACTAACTTCTGCAGCAGACCCAGGTGTTTGCCTACCAATTCCATCCCTTTCTCCAAGTCCTTTCCTAAACAGTACTCAAAAAAAAAACAAAACAAAAAACAAAACAAAAAAAAACACATAAAAACAAAAAACAGTACTCCAATTTTATTCCTGTAGCCACTCTCTTCCCAGCAGTCATGTGCTTCAGGTAAGGACAGTTCCAGCCTCAGCCCTGAGACTACATCATGATCGGCTCTTACCTGTGATTTGCCCAGGTGTGGTCACGTGCCACAATGCTGGCCAATGAGATATGAGGGGAATCTGAGAGGCAGAGTATCTAGGAAAAGTTTCCTCACTTGTTGGAGATAAACAGTGAGTGATAAATAGATGCGCTCTTTCTACTACTAGATGCAGCCTTGTCGGGATGTGACAGCTGGAGCTGGGGCAGTCATCTTGTGGCCATGAGGAGAGTCTGAGGACACAGACGACAAACCAAGGATGGCAGAGTGACACAACAGAGGGCTTGCTTACAGGCACTGTGGAAGTGCTTAGTCAATCAATTAAGGTGGTGCCAACCTATGGGCTTCTTTGTTGCATGAGATCATAAATCTGACTTCAGGCCAATTTCATCTGGGTTTCCTACTGCAATATCAGTGGTACTCCAGATGTCCTCTCAGGCCCAGGAGCACCTAGTAGCACCTGAGTACTTGTTAAAAATGCAGATTCTCAAGCCAGACCTACTGAATCAGAAACTCTTGGTGGGGTCTGGCAATCTGTAATTTAACAAGCATTCCAGGGGATTCTGCTGTCTGCTAAGGTTTGAGAACCACTGCAGAAGCACACAAGTCATTTCAGAGCAAGGCCTCTGGAGTCAAGAGTCCTTGGGTCCAAATCTTGTCACTACCATTCTCTAGCTGTGTGACCTTGGGCAAGTTATTTAAATTTAGCTGCCTCATCTGCAAAAGAGGAATAAAATGAATGCTTCTCTTACAGGATTGTTGGGAGGTCTGGATGAGTCACTCTGTGGGATGTGCCTACCTAGCACAGTGCCTAGCACAGGGTAGACATTATATAAATTACCTATTCGGTGCTGCTTTTGTTGCTATTACTATTGTTTGCAACCAAAGGCATACCAACTGACACGACTTCCTAACGGAGCTCCTCCAAAGCTGGATCCAGAACTCCTTTACCTTTATGTTACTACACCCAGAACCCAGCCCAGGGCCCTGGGGCTTCTAGAGACATGAGACTGTCCCGGTCAGTGCAGGGATGAGACACACAGGAGGGGCTGAGGCCTTTCTCCATCACTCCTCAGACCTCCTCCCGCAGCCTGAACCTCCGCAGCCCCAGCAGATACCCCACGGACACTCTGCCAGCTACTCTGCCCAGTTACTGATCCAGAATGCCCACCAGCTCTGCCCGGCCCCAGAGAGCACCCCCACCATGTGAGTCATGCCAAACATCTGGCAAGAGTCCAGGGCTGCCCTTCCCTCTGGGAGTTATCTGTGATTTCAAAACTGGTGGCACCAAGATGCAGAAAGCCAAAGAATGACAAACGCCACCCCCAGGTACGGTCCCAGCAGGAAGAGGCAGCCTCTAATCAGGCTTAATAGCAAGACTGGGTAGGGGGCTGTGGGTGGGGCCAGGGTTCTGCATTCGCTGGCACTGCTGACACTGTTGGGCCGGTCACTGAAAGAGCAGTGTGGGTTACAGAAAGGGGGAGGGGAGTCTTGGCCTCCGACCACTAACCCCGGCAGCAGGAAAGCACTGGTCAGATTTCTCAGGCTGTGCAAAGGAAGCTAATACACCGAACCTCATAAAATTGCCAATATTCACACATTCTTGGACGGCAAAAAGGTAATTTCATATGGCTCAACCTAATACAAGCCAGGGAACTCACTCCAATAATGCGGTGTCAAGAAGTTGGTCACCAGCAAGAAACTGGAATGGTGGTGGCCTCTGAGCAAGGGAGGGGACTGTCTTACTTTTGCGCCTTCGGTTTCATGCACATGTGGCCACTTTTCAAAATTTAATGAAATTTAATAAATCAATCAACCCTGCAATATCTCCCCATCTCAGAGAAAAGACACACTTGTACCAGATCCTACAAGATCAGCAAGCCTGTCACTTCTCTGCCCTCATCTCCTGCTCTGGCCACACGGGCCTCCTTGTGAGCTCCTCAATCTTACCAGGCCCATGTCTCAGGGCCTTTGCACTGGCTGCTCCCTCTGCCTTGACACCCCCACTGCTGACACTGCCTCACCTCCTTCAGGCCTGTACTCAAGTCACCTCCTAGGGAGGCTATCTCTGGCCCTCCCGTCTAAAACCTCAACACAACACCTTCTACCAACCTAATACTTCATATCCCCCTTCCCTGCTTAATTTCTTCTGCTTAGCACTTACTACCCTCTTGTTTACTGTCTGAACCCCCCCCACTTGAAGGACAGCCCGAGGAGGGGAGAAGCTTGTCTGTCTTGCTCACTGCCACATTCCCAGTTCCTGAAGGACTGCTCAGCTCAGTGAACACCTGCTGAATGAGTAAGCTGAAAAATCAGATGTAGAGTCACTATTTGGGGTTTGGCACCCTCAGATCCCACACGTGCAGGTCTACACTGGAAACATAGGAAAATCAAGCTAAGTTGGTGACAGCGCTCCTAGTGGTTTCTCCATACTGGGCTCACCTCAGAGCCTTTGAAAGAAAAAGAAAGGGCAGAACCGAAGAGAATGCTGGGGGCAAGGGTTTGAGGCAGGGGCTCTCCTGCCTCCCCTGCCCACAAACCAAGCATGTGGTGTAGAGACACGGGGCACCGGAGAAAAGAACTCATCCTGAGCTGGAACATGCCAGCCTCTAGCAGGATCAGAGCCAGAGCAGGTTCACAACAACCATCTCTACCCACCTGGGAGGCAAACACCAAGCAGAAACCCCCAAACAAGGGTGTCCTCTTTTCCTGCCATTTCCACACAAGGATTCAGGCTAAGTGAGAGTCCCCAAAAGAACAAATGCGACAGGGGCCTCTCTACTCTTGTGTCATGAAGGAGTTCTAACCGTAGGCTTGAAGAGGAATACCATCAGGTCCCAGGCGCCGTCTGTCTGTCACAAGCTGCATCTTGCCCCTTTCCTTCTGTTGGCAAAAGTCAGAACTGAAAGGGGGCACCTTCCCTGCCTCCCACTGCAGTGCTAGAGGCAAACCAAATGCCGGATTCTGGTTCCATGTGGGGCTTTAACAGAGACCCATCAAAGGAAGGATTGGGTGCAGGTTTGTCCTGAGGGGAGGATTGGGGGAGGATCTGATGCCTCCTGTTGAAACATGTCTTTGGAAAAAATGTGGGAGGGGCCCCACAGTCAAGGTGCTGCAGGGAGACATTTCTCAGGGAAGCAGGACCTCTGGAAACTGACTCACAGAGCCGATGCCACTGCAGCCGGCGCTCAGAGCAGCCGGAGAAGCGTGTGGCCGCTGGAACCTTCCAGAGTCCTCACTGCTCCTGGACATTGCTTTACCTAAGGGGTTTCCAAAGCCTTGGGCCAACCACTGACTCCTGTAACGAAAACACCAACAAGAAAACCAAAAAACCCTGTTTTTATCACACAAGTGGACTGGGCAGGGGCAGGGAACTCCCCACACCTACACTTGAGTTCAAAATACACAAATTCTGACTTTTGTTGTCCTTATTTCTTACTTTTCAGGATGAGACATTTCAAACATACAAAGGTGAAAAGAGAATATAAGAATCCCCCATCGGCCGGCTTCAACAGTTATTAACTGGTGGCCAATCTCACTTCATCTCTTCATTCACCCATACACACAGTCTCCCTCTACTCTCGGCCTGCCCATATTATTTTGAACCAAATCATGGACACCTTAACAGTTCACAGGTATTTCAGAATGTATGCTTAAAGATCAGGCCTTTTTTCTTAAGCAGAACCACAGTATCATTATCAGATTTTTAAAAAATAAGAATTCCTTAACAATATTGAATATCCAGGTAGCGTTTGTTAGAGAAAGGGGAAGCGCCAGGTTCCAGAATCATAGAAAAATCTTGTGCCCAGAGAGGTGTTCAAGCCTCCAGGCACGAAGGGGCCTGAGACCTGATGAAGGGCTGTCCCAGAACAGGAGAACAGAGACCACACATGGAGTGGAGAGGCTGGAACTAGTCTGTATGGTCTGCTTGCCCACCCCGTTCATCCATCTGTCCATCCACAAGAGACCGCACAGTGAGTGTTTAAGAGCCTGGACTCTGGAGCCAATGGCTTGGGTTTGAATCCTGACTTTGACACTCCAGCTTTAGGACATGCACTTCTCAGGACCTATCAGGGAAAGGGGGATGATAACAGTACCTACCCTATCGAGTCATTCTGAGGCTTAAATGAGAAATTACAAGAAAAGCACTTAGAGCAGGGCCTTTATACACGATAAGAGCTTGGTGAATGCTGGCTAGGATCATTACTTCAGCCAGCAGACACTTACTGAGTGTCTTTTACATACCAGGCACTGTCCAGCAGCAAGAGAGGAGAGTTGTGGAGAGGTTAAAACCCTCATGAGTCACCACCAGGGGACAGGGACTGGCACCAGGCCACTACCTGGGGACGTGAGCAAACTGAGAATCTCCAGTACCTGCCATACTTGGGTAGGAGGTCCAGATTCATCCTGCCCCTGAGATGGGGAACCCTGAACCAGGAGAGTAATTAGAAGTCCAGAACAATGACTCTCATGGATGAAAGAGGGAACCACTGCGGCATCGCTCCCCCCATTCCCCCCATCCAGCAATGCGACTTTTGATCAGAGCAAAGGCAAGATTCACGTGCTGGGTAAGTACGGCTGTTGCTGAGCTCACTGGAAGATGCCACACAGCTCCCACAGAGGGCCACAGCCTCGGGGAACAGAGTCCACAGCAGTAGGAGAAAAGAGCCCTCGTGCCCAAAGAAGCGGTTTAGAATGGCCTTTCAAAAGGCTGGGCCCTTTTCTTGCCTCCCTCACTGTCCCTGCCCACCCTGCTCCTCAGTCTCCAAAGTCCTCTCTCTTTCCTAGGAGATAAGACCTGTTTCCACCAAACCGGGAGCTCAAAGTAAGGAGTGCAAGTGTCAGTCACACAGGTCTACACCAGCACCCCAGCACCAACATAAACTCGAGGATCGTTGCTGACAAACTCTGGGGATCCATTTTGTGTGATGAGTCCTTCCTGTGGCTTCTATTGCTCAAAACTCAGAGCCCATCCCCCTCAAACACAAATACAGCATATCCAACAGAGATTTAAGAGTATGGTCTCTGGACCAGAGTTCAAATTTAGCCTCCATCACTTCCTAATTTCGAGCAAGTGGCCTCTCATTGCCAGAGCTCAGCTTCCTCACGTGTACAACAGGGATAACCAGTCCCTGCCACCTCGGAACATAAGTCACACACGTCGAACAATGAGCACAATTCCAGGCCCATAAGGCACCTTTGATGGATGACAGCTGTGGGGTTAGCTATACCTGCCTGTGATTAATATGCTTTTCATCACTCACCCACCTTTATTCACCAAGATAAAACAGGGATAGTATCTTTGATCTGTCACTGTGAACTACCACCCTTGATTTACGTGAGTCTCATACCCCAGGCCCACGCTGTCCAACACATGTGGCTACTGAGCACCTGAGATGTGGCTGGCGCGAATGGAGATGCATTAAAGGTGTAAGATACACTTTGTATTGTGAAGACTTAGTGTGGGAAGAAAATTTAAAACATCTCAATAATTTTTACACTGATTACATATGAAATGATAGTATTTTAGATCAAATAAAATATACGATTAAAATTAGTTTCTTCCATTTCTTTTTACTCTTATTTTTTTAATGTTTATTTATTTTTGAGAGAGAGACAAAGCAAGAACAGGGTAGGGCAGAGAGAGAGGGAGACACAGAATCTGAAGCAGGCTCCAGGCTCTGAGCCGTCAGCACAGAGCCTGATGCAGGGCTCGAACTCACGAACCGGAGATCATGACCTGAGCCGAAGTCGGATGCTCAACCGACTGAGTCACCCAGGTGCCCCTCTTTTTACTTTTAACTGGCCATTATAAAAATGTAAATTCTGTATATGGTCCACGTTGGTAGCTCACAGTGGGTTTCTAATGGACATTGTTGTTGCAGACCTCTGACATCCAGTGTCTTCTCATTCGACTCCATACTGTTAGCGTCTGGCACGGTGCCTGGCACACAGGCTAGGGTAGAACAAAACGTTTCATAGATGGCTGGATAAAGATGTTCTCCACATTTCTCCTGGTCTGAAAATGCATCCACCGCTGTCTTCACATCTAGCCAGGCCTGGCTTTAGTTCAACATATTTAACAACCCACAAGGCCAGGCTACATCAAGTCAAAATGGACACAGTCATGGTGGCTGGAACAGGGTGCTAGGGCACCTGCAGAGCCAGGTATCTTTTTAGCTACTGGACCATATTTGATATTTAACAGTCAAAAATGCTGGTCTGGTGCTCAGAAACACCCTACCAGCCCAAGTTCCCCATCAAAGCTCACCCAAATGGGACCCTCCCCTTGTTCACTCTCCTTCAGCACCACGCCTCAAGCAGTCAACTTTGCCTTATTTGAGGACAGGCCTTCAGTTCTGAAACAACCAACCAAACATCCCGACAGAAAGTGACCCCCTCATGTCTTACTGTCAGTAGAAACGATGCCACAGCATCCCCAGACCACCCCTGCTGTCTGTGAATGATGAACTAAATATAGTCCACAGTGCTTTGCAGGTCAGACAACTTCAAAAGGAACTGCTGAATCCACTTCACAAACTTGCCTCAGCCTAGTAAACAGCGCCTGGGAAGAGCAGCAGTGTGGCATGTGGGCAGAGTCTGGAGTCCGGAATCGACTCCTTATCTGTAAAGTGAGTCCCATAAACTTATCTACTTCACTGGACTTTGGTGAGGACTGGCTGAGAAAAAGTGTGACATGCTTACAAGAGCAACTAGTATAGATGAAGCACTAAGAAATGTAAGGTGCTGGGGCGCCTGGGTGGCTCAGCTGGTTAAGCGTCCGACTTCAGCTCAGGTTGTGGGCTCATGGTTAGTGGGTTCGAGCCCCGTGTCAGGCTCTGTGCTGACAGTGTGGAGCCTGCTTGGGATTCTCTCTCCCTCTCTCTCTGCTCCTCCCCACTTGTGCTTTTTTTCTCTCTCTCTCAAAATAAATATATAAACTTAAAAAAAAATAAGGCGCTATTATTATTATTATTTTACAAAAATTAAAGTAGCATGAACTTGAAAAATGTGATTTCATCCTTCTCCAGCCACACCGATCCTGTTTTTGTAGTTAACTCGTTCTCGCCTTTGGGCCTTTGCATTTGCTGTTCCCACTGCCTGGAATGTTCTTCCCCCAGCTCTTGGCACAGCTGGTGCCTCTTGCTCCTGCAGGCCTTCCCGTACCATCTGAGGTAATGTAACCAACTCTTCTTCACCACCAGCCTGCCCTATCAGCCACTCTCTATCCCCTCAGCCTGTCATTTCCTCTAGAAGACTTAAACCATCTAAAATTACCTTGTTTGGGGCGCCTGGGTGGCTCAGTCGGTTAAGCATCCGACTTAGCTCAGGTCACGATCTCGAGGTTTGTGAGTTCGAGCCCCGCGTCGGGCTCTGGGCTGATGGCTCAGAGCCTGGAGCCTGCTTCCGATTCTGTGTCTCCCTCTCTCTCTGCCCCTCCCCCGTTCATGCTCTGTCTCTCTCTGTCCCAAAAATAAACATTAAAAAAAAAAAAATTTAAAATTACCTTGTTTATTGCATGTCTCCCCAGCTACAATGTACACCCTAGGAGAGTGAGGATCTCGTCTGTTTTGTTCATGGTCCAAGAGCTTTTAGCCACTAGATGTACCAGAATGCTTACTGGATGTGTTTTTGCAAAGATAAAAGACATCCCGGAAACAACCTAAATGTCCAGTGACAGGGGAATGGGGGAATAAAGCATGGCCTCTTCATACTGAAGAATGTGAATGTGGGTCTAGCTGTTAAAAAGAATGAGTCAGGGGCTCCCAGCTGGTTCTGTCGGTGGAGCATGCGACTCCTGATCTCAGGGTTGTAAGTTCAAGCCCCACGTTGGGTACAGAGATTACTTAAAAATAAAATCTTAAAAAAAAAAAAAAACGAGTAGGATCTGTACGTAATGACTTGACTATCATCAATTGAGAAACTCAAGTTACAAATATGTGACACTTGATCCCTACCCCTCCTTTTTGGGGGAGTGGTGAAGGAGAAGGAAGAAAACAATCAGTATGTGCATCCTTAGAAGCACAGAAAAAGGCAAGGGAGAGCAGCTACCTAAATTGCCAAGGGCAGAAGGCATATCCATTGTGTTTATCTACAAAACCTGA
This sequence comes from Herpailurus yagouaroundi, assembly GCF_014898765.1. Classification (NCBI taxonomy): domain Eukaryota; kingdom Metazoa; phylum Chordata; class Mammalia; order Carnivora; family Felidae; genus Herpailurus; species Herpailurus yagouaroundi. The sequence continues at coordinate 2,133,142 of NW_024412425.1, forward strand.
CAGTGGATACGTAAATACTCACTGCCTGCATAAATGGTTATCTTTGGGGGAAGGGATTTTAGAGTGGAGGGCAGCACCTGTTATTTTCTTTACACATCTGTATTGTTTGACATGTTACAACAAGCGTTGTGTATCGCTGCATAACTTTTTTTAAAGCAAAATTCAACCCATTCCCATACAGGCAAAGTAAAAATAAGTCCATGACCAGAACAGTCTTCAGCAATGAGAACAGTATCAGTCTTAAACAAAGCACAAATGCACGAACTAGTCCAAAAGTTTCTCATTCTAAAAGCTAAAAACAAACACGTTAAAGGAGATGACTGTTTAATTCTCTTATTAAAACATAAATACATTCGGGGCATCTGGGCAGCTCAGTCAGTTGCGTGTACGACTTTGGCTCCGGTCATGATCTCAGGGTTCGTGTTCAAACGCTCTGTGTTGTCAGCACAAAACCCATTTTGGATCCTCTATCCCTCTCTCTCCCTGCCCCTCTCTCACTCACAATCTGTCTCTCCAAAATAAACAAAAAAAAACCCCACATAAATACATTTAATTTAGATTATTAGAGTTAAACAGATCAAGGTCAAACTGTTACCATAACCTGTATCACTTCAAAAAAGACTTTTTTGGGGCGCCTGGGTGGCTCAGTCAGTTGGTTAAGCGTCCGACTTCGACTCAGGTCATGATCTCGCGGGTTCATGAGTTCGAGCCCCGCATCGGGCTCTGTGCTGACAGCTGGGAGCCTGGAGCCTGTTTCAGATTCTGTGTCTCCCTCTCTCTCTCTGACCCTCCCCCATTCATGCTCTGTCTCTCTCTGTCTCAAAAATAAACGTTAAAAAAAAAAAAGACTTTTTTTAACCTTTATTTTTGAGAGAGGGAGCGAACAAGCATGAGACTAGGAGAGGGGCAGAAAGAGAGGGAGACAGAGAATCTGAAGCAGGCTCTGTGCTGTCAGCACAAAGCCCAATGCAGGACTCAAACCCACAAACCATGAGATCATTACCTGAGCCGAAGTTGGATGCTCAACCGACTAAGCCACCCAGGCGCCCCAACCTGTGTCATTTTTTAAACCTAAATTTGAAATATATCGGTGAAATGTGTTTTATAGGAAAAAAAAAAAAAAAAGGTGCCAGTATCTACGCATCCTAAATTCCATTTTTGATTTACCACCTGACAACTGCAATCTCTGAAAAACAGGCTCACATTTAACTCTTAGACCATTCTGCACAGACTGCTAAAAAACCATGTGCTGTTGTCACTAAAAATTAAGACCAGGATTTCTTTAAGTCACTGCTTTATTTCCTCATATTAAAAAAAAACATTTAGAGGACGCCTGGGTGGCTCAGTCAGTTAAGTGTCCAACTTTGACTCAGGTCATGATCTCGCAGTTTGTGAGTTCGACCCCGGTTTGGGCTCTGTGCTGATAGCTCAGATAGATCCTGGAGCCTGCTTCAGATTCTGGGTCTCCCTCTCTCTCTGCCCCTCCCCCGCTCACACTCCGTCTTTCTCAAAAATAAATAAATTTAAAAAAAAAAACACTTAGGTAAATTTGGTGGCCATCATAAATGTGATTGAGACCATGGGTTCCCATCATCAAATGAAATCACAATGACAGGTTTCTGCCAACAGATTTAAGCCTACACAGGGATGTAATAAATTCCCTTTCCAGCCTCTTCTCTGTTGTGTGCACTGCCTCAAATGCTCAGGATGGCCTTCTTCCCAAACAGGATATTCAATTCACTGCCACGGTGTAACTTTTGGGAAAGAAACTGACCACTCATCCACACTGGTAAAAATGGGCCCCCTGGAAACCAGGCCTTTATGCTACACTTGTGGCCACTGCAGTCAGGCCAAGTCCATAGGGTCTTCTCTGCCCCTTACTAATGTTTTACACACATTAATCCTTGGTGATCTAAAAGAAACAACTCAACCTTATTAGAAAAGCCATCTTTAGTGGCCAAGGTGCACTTTCGGTGCCCACGAGATGGGAGACCAAACCAGGCCAATGAAATGGTGCTTCTATGAAATGGCATCCTTCTTCCCCATCAGCTGGACCTGGAAAGGCTGGGGAGAGGAACAACGCTCAAGTTTCTGCCTTGGGCAACTGGGTCAGTATTGGCCCATTTGCTGAGATGGTGACTACTGGGTCTGGGAGGAGAAGGAGTTTAGGTTAAATACATTGAGTTCATGGTGCCCAAGGGAAAGTCACCAGAGGACATCAAGGAAGCTCAGGCCCACATGTGGAGCTGGCTAATATGGCTTTGAGACAGAGTCAAGTGCTGGCAGCACTGGAGTGGTACAGAAAGCACTAGAGTGAATGTGCTGGAATGGGGGGGGGGGGGAGGGTGGGAAAGGTGAGCAGGGGGCTGATGACAGCCAGCCAGCACCATCTCTTCTCAGGCTCTAATACTACACATGTGCCACAATTTAATCTTTCGTGAAAAAAAATTAGGGCGGAGGGACACTAACCTCATCCCTGCTCTGCTCTGTAAATAAATATAAGCAGCAAAGGCTTATTAAGAGAAACAAGATACATTTATTAAGTGCTTACTATGCACCCTGCCCTGTGCTGAACACTAAACGTGAATTATCTCCTGGAATCATCAAAACAACCCTGGCACAAAAACCTATGACTACCATTTCACAGATGGGACACTGAGGCTGGGAGTGAATGTGTGGGGGAGCTCAGGGCTGTCATGTCACAGCCCACAGTTAGACAGTCTCTGGGCCAGATGGAGAACATTGAAGAAGAACAATTATAATACATAAGAGCTGTTACTTAGTAAGAGATGGCTCTGGACTAGGAATACAATCTCAGCAAATCTTTACAACCTTCTGAGACTGACACTATCATCCCATTTTACAAATGAGGAACCTGAGGCTGTAGAAGAGGAAATCAACTAGACCAGTGGTCTCCCCAGTGGCCCAGACCTAGATCTAGTCAGAACCCCACCCTCAAAGGGTCTCTGGGACGCTGGGAAAGGGCTGAACAAATGGTACCATTTATTGAACGCTGACTATGTGCCAGCTGCTGCTCTAAGCATTTTACACATAGTGTTCTCACTGCATCCTCCAAACAACTCTATGAGGCGGCTGCTATTAAAATCCCCATTTTACAGATAGGGAAACCGAGCCACAGAGAGGTGAAGTCAGTTGCCCAAGGTCACACGGCTGGTAAATGGCAGAGCCTAAATTTGAATCTGGGTCTCTGCCTCCCAAACCAAAGCTCTCAAAATAATTTCTGTTAACGGCAGCCATCCTGCACTGAGTGCTAACTATGGACCCGACCCTTTACACGCACACCTCCAACTAACCCTATGCTTATGGATAATACCCTCACCCTATTTCTTGGGAGCCAACAATAGCGCAAACACGTAGTAAGTGCATTCTATGTGCCAAATGCTTTACTCGCCATATCTCAACATCTCAACAGAATCCCCCACCAAAAGACACTCTTCTCCCCATTTTACCGAAGGGGAAACTGAGGTTCGGTACGATTTCCTCAGAACGCAGCTCCCGAGTGGCAGAGGCAGGACGCGAACCCATCGGTACCCGACGCCCACTCCATGCTTTCATACAGCGCTGGGTAGCACGTCTCGAAAGTTGAATCATGTGGGCACAGGTCCGGCCGGGTCCGGAGGGCGCGAGTCCGGCGCCGCCGCCCCCAACAACCGGTGCCCACACCCGGCCGTCCGCCGGGTCCCCAGCCCGCGCTGACCCTCAGGGTCCGAGTGGACCCCAATTCCCCGCCACCCGTGCATGAGGCCACCCCTGCACCCGAAACCACATACCTGGGCGTCCCGGCTGCCCGCCCCGCGGGCCCCACGACCGCGGCGTTCGGCCCCGCGCCGTTCGCTGGAGACGCCGCCAGCTCCGGTGGCCCGAGTGACTTCCAGGCTGCCCACTTCCAAGCCGCTTCGCGCGAGGCCTCCTGGGAACTGTAGTTTCGCCCTAGGAGGCAGCAAACTGAAAAAAGCCTGGCGCGCAGGCACTGCCGGGAGCAGTAGGCGCAGCCCCGCGCCGCCCTCTGGGAATGGTAGTCCACCTGTCGCCTCGGTGCCGCTCCAGTCTCCAGAGCACTTCCGCAGCCCCGAGGGGCGTGAGAGATGGAGGCGTGTCTTCTGCAGACTCCAGCCCGGTGGCCGAGCTCTTCGTTCCGCGAGGGCGCTTTTTCCTTTTCTCCCAGCCCTGTCCGCCTCCAGCCCTCCTTCGGCGGATTCACCACCCCCCCGCCTCCGCAAGGCGCGAGGTACTTACCCCGAGGGCGCGAGCCTCAGGAGAGGCGGGGACAGCGGAGCTGTGCGCTAGACCCCCAGTGGAGGGGAGCGGCGGAGGAGGGCGTCTGTGCGCGCTCGCGCACGCGCGCTCGCCGGCCAACTCCGGCCTAAACGCCGCGGGCTCCCGCGGGGGAGACTTTTTTTTTCCCCCTTTCGAACGCGCGCGCGGAGGCGCGCGCTGGGCTTTTTCCTACGGGCGCGCGCCAGTGCGCACGCGCGCTCAGTCCTCTCCCTTCGGACACTCTGCGGAGCGCGGGGTTGGGGGGTAACTGCTCTGTCGGGCGAATCCTCCCGCAACATCCCCAAGGTCGCTCCTTAGGCGCTCCTTCTAGGTCTAGTGCTTCACATAGGAGCTCCCGGGCGTCGCCACACACGCCGTACCCGTCCCTTGTCGGGGGTCCTGTCGTCACAGGTAATAGGCACAGCCCCAGCCTCGAAGAGTAGGACACGCCCTCCTCCCTGTCCACGCGGATGGCAGGGATGCCCGAGTGTGTAGGGACTCGGATGTGGTGGCCTCTCTCCTGCGCAAGTAGCTCCAGAGCTCTTCCTTCGACGGAAGCCTCAGGACCACCACCCACAAGGCTGCCCTGGAGGCGCTGTTAGCCACCTTTCAGTCGTTGATCACACATTCTGAGGGTGTCTAGTGCTTGTTGGGTACCTACCGCCTAGGAATTTTGTTCAGATTTAGCCCACCTGCTGACATAATCTAGAATCCGACCCTTTTTTTCAAAAACTGGATGATACCACTCCAACTCCATAGGGGTTACCGAGGGAACTGGCTGGAAGTGCAAGGTCCTCTGTCAAGAATACCCATCCGATACCTTTCCCACCTCATTCTTTCTTCCCAGAAGATGCTCAGTAAGACTTGAAGCAGGGAAGCACATATTCCTGGGGGACGGCAGAGGGTCACTCATTTGCTCATTAATTCAACAGAAACGTATTAAACACCTACTTCATGCCAGGTTGGGTGACTGTGAGGACACCGAGAAGACAGTGTGCCTACCTTGAAGGAGCTAAGTCCGGTGGGCATATCAGACCACCGCCAGACGGTGACAATCTAAAGCGGGACTACCCAACAGAAATACAATGCAACCATATTTGCCATTTTAATTATTACATTAAAAAAATAGAGGAAGGTGAAATTAATATTTAACCCTGTATATCCAAAATAAGTTATGTTTAAAGAGAAAACATTGGGGTGCCTGGGTGGCGCAGTCGGTTAAGCGTCCGACTTCAGCCAGGTCACGATCTCGCGGTCCGTGAGTTCGAGCCCCGCGTCGGGCTCTGGGCTGATGGCTCAGAGCCTGGAGCCTGTTTCCGATTCTGTGTCTCCCTCTCTCTCTGCCCCTCCCCCGTTCATGCTCTGTCTCTCTCTGTCCCAAAAAATAAATAAACGTTGAAAAAAAATTTTTTTTTAAATAAAGAGAAAACATTTACATTGCTTCAATTTTAAAATTTCATTTAACCAAAACAAATAAAATTAAAACTCTGAGGCATTAACAAAGACACTCATTTGTGGCAGAGGTTGTCATAGCAAAAGGCTGGAAACTGCCCAACGTCCATGAATAGAAGTTTGGATAAATAAATGCTAAGTACCATGCAGCTGGCAACTGCTGAAAAATGAGACAGAGCTATTGAGTATTAATACGAGTTAATCTCTGAGACATACTAGGTGAGAAAGAGGTACAGGACAGTGTATGGAGTGTACTACCATTTCTAAGGATATTTTTTACACATACACTTGAGTATGTATAGAACACCTGCAAAAAGACGCAACCAGGGTTACCTTTGTGAAGGGGAAACAAGAACAAGTTATCAGGTGTGAAAGGTGGCGTTTTCATTATATGCTTCTTAGTATCTTTTGGTTCTTTTTTACTATGTTCATTTTTTTTTTAAGTTTTTTCAATGTTTATTTTTGAGAGAGAGACAGAGCACAAACAGAGGAGGGGCAGACAGAGAGAGACTACCATGTCCTTTTTAAAAAGTTGTTTAAAGGGAGGATGCTAGCTAAGTCATAGAATCATTATAAGAATTAAAACAAAACAATATATTTTAAATGCCTAGTCAGTTCCCAGGATTACCTCTGGCATTACAGCCCCCCTGCCAAATTAGGCCCTTCTGGTGCCAACTTTCTGCACCCCTGTTCCCTAATGTGAGAGCCACCATGCAGGGACCACCTCAGTGTGTGGAGGGCACATCACTCTTCTTTTGGGTGGCCAAGTCTCCTTGTTATATGTACTCAGCACTGTGTTCCTTTCCTTCTTAAAACTGCATCTATAGAATAATTTAAGTTTGAGAAGATTAAAAGTTGCAGAGAAGTTCAAAGAATGATATAACCCATTACTCAGAATTTCTCATTGTAATCAATTTTATGACAACTCTTTGGTGTCTGCCTTCCCTGCTGAACTATAAGCTCTACAGGGCAAGAACTGTATGTCCTCACCTTCCTATAACAGAGCATGAATGACCCGCAAGGAGCCTAGGGGCCCAATGGTGTCATGGAGTGCAGTGCCCTCTAGAGCCAATTCTCTTTATTACAAAGGCAGAGCTTGCCGAAACCATCCCACCACCACTGACAAAGTAGCTTGGAGTGGACTGCAGCTAAGAAAAGTATGTGGTGCAGTGCCAGTCACAGACCTGGTTTGTCTCCATAGCAGGGCATACCAAACCTTGGCCCCAAGTACAAACTCCCCTAAATTGACTGCAGGGCTTGAATTCTCCCATTAGATCATCTTTGGGTTACCAAGATAGTAAAAAGTCAAGACTACTGGGATTAAGGCATCTGGAGCTCACTCCAGATTTGCTTGGAAGGATAGATAATGGGACTAGGGAACCAAATGTGGGTGAACTTTAGGAGAGAGGTATCCTCTGAGGGTAACGGGAGGAAGCTGGTATGTGGGTTAGGAGAGAGTGGCAAAAAAAAATACAGGTTTAGGGTTTGAAGGCCTTCCTTCTCACTGACCCCCAAGGAATGTTGCCCCCAAAGGGTCCCAACCGCTTGCTTTTTGCAGGCTAGTCAAGAGAAGTTGGACCAGAGCAGATATTATAAACAATGGAAACTGATGACAGTGACTACAAATTTGTTACAAATGACTACTCTCTCCCTAACTCTGGGGCGTCGAGGAGCCAGTGGGGTAAATCTGAGCTATGGGGACTGGCCCACTGGGCCATCCACTGATGTGCAGGATGTGAAGCAGCTCACACTGGATCCTGAAATGTGGTCCAAGAGAGCAGCAAATATACGGTTACAGGGGACTAGAATAAGGAAAGATACGGCAGGAGGGCAGCATGCAGCCTTGGGGACAGTAGAGACAGAGGCACACTAGTGCCTGACAGTCACCAGTTCCCATTAGGTTTGTGGGTCAGAGAGCTTCCTGAGCACCAGCTGACAGAACCTCTTCCTCCTCTGATATGATAGAAGAATCCTGAACTATGGATTGGATCTGAACTGTGGATTGGATCTACCCTGTGTAGTCTTCAACAGCTCCCTTTTCCCCTTTGAATTCACGTTCCTCCTAATGTATAATGGAGATGAATATTATCTCCCTCTCAAAATTCTTTTGAGAACTAATCAAGTGATTGGTGTGAAAACTTTTGGGGGAGGGGGCTCTAACCCACTCTACACATGAGAGGATGATGACAAGTTTTGCCTACTGTTTCCCCCCAAAGCCAGCCACCAAGTCTCTGTGGCAACACAGGGTCTAGGCTTAGCCATGCCAGAGGGTGGATTCTGCTGACCTTGCCTCAGGAGGCCCACGCCAAACTGATCTAGAACTCCAAATACTCTCCAAGTAAGCAGTTCTCAGATTTCAGTAGGCATAAAGATCAGCAGGAGAGACTGTAAAACTCTACCCTCAGAGTTACCAATTCTTTAGATCTGGTGTGGGGCCTGTTAATTTGCATCTCTAACAAGTTCCCAGGTGATAACCTACACTGCTGGCCTAGGAGATCACACTTCAGGAGCCACTTCTTAAAACTGAAAGTTCATCAGTTTTCTTTCATCTGGCAGGTACAAGGATAGCCTCTAGTGCCCTCTGCTGACCAGACTATAAATTTAGCTGTCACGTTTCCAGAGCAACTGAAAAGTACAAAGTATGGTTTGGAAAGAAAGAAATACTTGTCTGAGAACTAAACCAGTCTAAAAACAGCAATCGTTGTTTGTTGCTCCAGAGTATACTTAAAAAGGAATTCACAGGAATTATCTTATTTGATCTTTGCAACAATCCTGTGAAGTAGGCAAGACTGATATTTTCATTTTACAAATGAGGAAGACAAGCCCATCGTCAGACCAGTAATGCCACACTCCCTGACAGAGGGGGCTTATTAAAAGTAGGATTCCCAGGGTGTCTGGGTGGCTCAGTCAGTTGAGCGTCTGATGCTTGATATCACCTCAGGTCATGATCTTACAGTTGTGAGATTGAGCCCCATGTCAGGCTCTGCACTGAGTGTGGAGCCTGCTTGGGATTCTCTCTCTCTCTCTCTCTCTCTCTCTCTCTCTCTCTCTCTGACCTGCTTGTGCACACTCTCTCAAAATAAATAAATGAACTTTAAAATAAATAAAATAAAACAAAATAAAATTAAAATAAAATAGGGGCGCCTGGGGGGACTCAGTCAGTTAAGCTGAGTCTGGATTTCAGCGCAGGTCATGATCCCAGGATCGTGGGATCAAGTCCCACGTCGGGCTCTGCACTGACAGTGAGGAGCCTGGTTGGGATTCTTTCTCTCCCTCTCTCTTTGCCCTGTTTGTGTGCTCTCTCTCAAAATAAAGAAACTTAAAAATATAAATGAAATGAAATGAAATAAAATGAAAAGTAGGATTCCCAATCCAAGAAAGAAAAGTAGAGGTTTGTCCTCATGAAGGCCACGGGGAAGGGAATGAGGAAAAGGATGATGAACAGCAGATGCATCACGGGTAAGAGAGATACTTGATTCTACAAGCCTGGGAAAACCTGCAAAGTCAAATGGCTGGATCCTTTCTCCAGCAGTGGAAGGAGGGGTCGACTCTTAGTCCTGGGCTCCATCCTCTCAATTTTCTGTTTCAGTAGTCAGACTTGAATGTCCATAGAAACACCTAGGGAAGTTGTCAGAAGTGAAGGCCCTTGGGTCCCATCTCCATGGTTCTGCTTCAGTAGGTCTAGACCAGAACCTAGGGTTCTCCATGTTAAGATGGCCCCTTCCCTAGGAATCCCCATAGTGGAAGTTCAGGGACCACGCTTTGGTTACTCCTAGTCCTTGCAAAATACTCTCTTGACACACTACCAGCAGAAAAGAAATGTTATTTGCCTATGATGGTATTCTTTTCTGGCTCCTCTCCCTGCTTCCTTCACCTGTAATAACCTAGTGAGTTAGGACAGCCAATGCTGAGATTCAATCCTCCACTCTTTTATTTATCCTCCCTAAGCCTCAGTTTTCTCATCTATAAAGTGGGATAATACCTACCTTACTAGTAGCACCTCAGGATTAAATGAGAAGGCAGGTCTTATGCATATTTCCTGACATTCAAAGAGTGTTCAATAAACATGAGTTCATGAATTGATTTTTGTTTCCTAGCTCCTCAAAAAGTAGTAATGGCTAAGCTGTCCTCTTTTAGATTCCCACAGGTTTTTGAGCAACGGTCCTGACGCAGAATAATCAAGGTGATGGCTTCTTCCAGACTCATTCCCCCGTGGCAGGATTTTAAATACCTCATAAATGACATCATACATAAAAACAAGGTAATGTATATGTAGGACATAAACTTGTTATTGGCCTCTATCTGTGTTAATCGTTATGAGCACTTCACAGGAGCATAGATTTTTCCATGGAAGCAGGAAGCAGGCACAGTAGGAGATGGGCCATCAATTTCCAAATGAGTCTAGGGATCTCTTGCAAGTACACTTTGATAGTGGAAGGTGAACACTTTGGGGAGAGAGATTTTTCTCAAAGAGAAGGGAGAAGGCACCGGACAGAACATTTGCCAACCTCAGTTTTGCTATGGTTGGCTCTGTGTAAACCATCCCAGGTGCATGTTTCATAGCACATGCCCTATCACGGTGGGATAATACACACACTATCTTCCTCTGTCAAGTTTAAAAGCCAGGTAGGGTGCCCTAAAAGTCTTTATGCACTTTTAAGCTTTAAGAACTTCAAGCTGGGGGCGCCTGGGTGGCTCATTTGATTGAGTGTCTGACTTCGGCTCAGGTCATGATCTCGTGGTTCATGAGTTCGAGCCCCGTGTGGGCCTCTGTGCTGACAGCTCAGAGCCTGGAGCCTGCTTCGGATTCTGTGTCTCCCTCTCTCTCTGCGTCTCCCCTGCTCACGCTCTGTCTCTCTTAAAATTAAATAAACATTTAAAAAATAAAAAAAATAAAAAGAACTTCAAGCTGCATGGATTTTTTTGGTCACGCTCTGTTACATATAATGTAGGTATACGGTGGTGCCCTTGCCTGGGTAATGTGTTAAATGCGTCTTTTATGACATAGAGAACAGGTATGTTGGGAACATGATTTCCCCTGTGCTCACACTATGAAATTTGCCCATATAGGCCCTGTAGGGGTTCGGTTCTCTCTTGTGTTGGGTGTTGTGTGGCTCGCTTGTGAAGCGTGAGTGTCCTACAAGGGATAAAGCTGTGCATGTGGGGGGGTAATGGGCACGAGGCGTGACTTTGGGAACTGCTTCGGTTGTGACTTGTGTGAGAATATACTTAGTGCCTGTGTGCCCTGGCCTCTTCACTTACGCCATACCTCTCCCCAGCAAGCTTCAGATGACTCAAGCGAGGATGTAGTTGTGCTGAGCGACCGGTCCCAGATACTGTTTAGAGAGTCTCGCCATCCTCACAATATGCCGCTTATATGCCATTACTTCAGCGATGCCAACTTCTTTGCCTCCCTCTCTTGGGTGACAAGCACAAAAGAAATACAGGTAAAACTGCCAAGCTTTTCTTCTCCTTCTTAGCCCATTCTACAGGGGCCATGCCCACATAAGCTCTCACCCCAGACCAACAAAGGAAAATCTACCTCTTGATGAAAGTGACCTAGATCTAAGATTTCCCCCCTCATCCTTTCTCCGATTACAGTCTCCTCACGGAGTAGATTTTCTGGTTCCCCTAAAGTAGGCTAAGGTTAGGGAAGGGGTCCCAAGCTTCCTGCTTCTACCGTATTCCCAATTCCCATAACCAGGGGGTAAAAACACTCTAGAGTCTTCCAAGTCCTCTTCAGGACAAGAATGGGGGAAAATAGTGGACTATTCTGCCCTTTCCTCATCTACTATCTCTTCTAAGCAGTTTCCATCTTACTGTCTTCTAGGCTATAGTATGGATGAAGAGCAAAACTGAGGACATGGTCGAGAAGAGAGTATTCTCCATGACTGAACGGTTGCCGCCTATCCAGTCCATGGTCCACACAGGTTCCTTTCACATCCTCGTGGCCTACTGTGGCGACCTGATCCTGAGGCTCTTTGGGGACCACTTTCGGTCATTCAAACCCCTGAGTATAGTGCCCTGCCGCTTTAACATCAACTGCCTCTGCTATGACCCAGAAATGAAAATGCTTCTGTCAGGCAGCCTGGGGGCTGTTGTCACTTGGATCATTGAGCGGAGTGGCAAGGGCCTCCAGATAGCCCACATGGTTCCCATGCCTGGTGATGAGCTTGTCCAAGACATCATGCTGAATGGCCCCAATGGCTCCCTCCTGGCCCTGTGTGAAACTATGGTGAGGGTCCTCGAGCGCCAGGGCCACGGCCAGCTAGCTGAGGTTGAGAGGTTCACTTCTACCACCAGTGGCTCCTCTATCACCTGCTGCTTCACCTGTTTTGACCAGGGCTTTCTCTATGCTGGGAACAACACTGGGGAAATCCAAGTATGGAGCCTCATTCGGGGCCACTCTATCCATAGTTTCAAGGCCCATTTCTCATCAGTAGTCTGTATCCGCAGCCGGCCCGAAGCCCACACCCTGCTGACGGCTGGCAAGGAAGGCTTAATCAAGGAGTGGAACCTCACTTCCGGGAACCTGCTGCGGTGGCTCGAACTCGAGGAGGAGCTCTGTCGACTCCAGTTTATTGACAGCATTACTTTCTTCTGCCAGACTACCTTTTCTTTCTCCTTGCGCCGTCTGCCCTGCTTCTACAGCCTCTTCAATGTCTGTGGCTCTGCTCCCCAGCAGGTGCGTCGGGTCCGCTGCGGTGATAACTGCTTCCGGATCCTGTGCACTACTGACGATGGCTTATTGCGCTTTGTGTCCCCAGTCACAGGGGATCTTCTGCTCCTCACCTGGCCCTTCTCACTCCTGGACCAGGCTGTGGATTGGGCCTATGACCCAGAGAAAGAGGAGCTCTTTGTAGCGACAGGCAGCGCAGATGTGCTGGTGTTTGACACGACCCGTTGCCCATGCCCGGCCAAGTATCTCTTGTGCACCTCACCCGATTCTCAAGACTGGGTACAATGCCTGGCTTACGGGCATTTCTACCTGGGTCAGGGTCTACAAGGACTAATATTCTCTGGACACCAGAGTGGTGTGATAAGAGTGCTTTCCCAGCACAGCTGTGCCCGAATAGAGAAGTTCATGCATTTTGGAGCTGTACTGGCACTCTCTACGCTGCCTGAAGGGCTTTTTGGTAGCCGAGAAAACGCTTTGCTCTGCTCCTATGGAATGGATGACTACGTCCACCTATCAGAAGCAGTGTTTGAAGGGAAGAAAGTACGTTTGAAGCCCCTTGCCAGCATCCTCAGCAGCTGTCACCTAAAACACCTGATACTCTTACCCAATTCTGTGGGTGCCATCACAGAGACTAACTGCCTGCGTCTCTGGAAGTTCCGTGCTTTCCTGTCCTCTGAGTCACAGGAAAGCTCAGCGTTCATAGAGACATTGCCTCTGCACCAATGTACCATCACATCCTTTGACGTCTGCCTGTCCTTGAGTCTTTTTGTTACAGGTGGTATTGATGGCTCTGTCCGAGTCTGGAACTTCCACGGCAGACTTGTAGCTATGCTGGACTCATCACTGCACTTTGGCCCACTCTGCTTTGCAAATGACCGGGGTGACTTGCTTGTGACCTTTAACCAGAGTCTTTATCTGGTGTCCTGTCTCAAACTGCTTCACCCAACTCTGCTGTCTCGCCTTTCCTTTATGAGCATGCCGGATGAAGTGCTAGAGACCCCTAAGCCTTTCATGCCCAGCTTTTTCTTCTCCTTTGAGACCATGTTTGTTCCCAAGTATATGTACCTTGAAAAAGGGCAACAGGAATTAGTGGGACTGGAGGAACTGGTCAATAAGCGGGCCATTGCCTTTGACCATACGGTGCCGCATGTCATAGAAGATGAGCAAGGGAGTCCCATAGTACTGTCTGCCGTCGGACAGGATTCTGAAACCGATTCGATGGAGGTGAGAAAATCTCATCACTCCCATTACGTGGTTCCTCCCCAACTACAGCTGACTACCTGGGAGGGACTCAACCCCTACCAAATACTGAGATGCTACTTTGGTAAAGGGCGGAAATGGCTGTTGGCTCCTGACTGCTACATCCCCAACTCAGTGATTCGTGCCCGTCTTTGGCCAGAGGGCAGTCCAATATTCCTCCAGTGCACCCTGCATTCACCTATGCGGGAAATAGAATGGGACAAGTCCCAACAATTCTTCTTCTGGCACAGTAGGGCAAAATTTGTAAGTGATGGAGGAGTATATTTACAGGAAAAGGAGGATGAAGACTTCATAGAAATGAGATTATCCAAGGATGTAACCTACAGTGTCCTTACAGACTCGGCAAACCGCAGTTGGCTGGGCAAAAAGATGAGTGAAATAGCTATTAATAGCCTGGTGGAGACAATCCTCAACATTATGATCCATGCTTCTCCACTCAAGTACCAATGCTGTATTGGTGCACTAGGGCAAATCTTTGCCTCCTACGAGGTGTCTTCAGCCCTGCGCTCTGAAACAGCCCATCGTCTACTGGATGATACCACCAATTCCAATCCACTGATCCGAGAGCTAGCCTGGGAAGGGCTGAAGCGTCTAGGAATGATTACTCATCTCTTTGCCATGCCTCTGGCCCAAGGATTGATGGACAAGGACCAAAGAGTGAGGAGTAAGGCCCTGAGCCTCATGGATGACACTGGAATCCACACTAAGTCCTCACTCCTAAACTTGATCCAGCACCAAGAGACCTTCCAGGAGATGCAGTAAGTTTTTTGTGCCTTCTGCAATTCTTGACTAGCCTCTAGTTTTCTTCTCCCCTTCCCTTCCTTCACTATCTCTTTGTACCTGTGCATTCACTCTTCCTGTCCTTTTTCTCTTTCATAATCTTTTTCCATTCCTAGACCCTCCTGACAATCCCCACTGCTCACTCCTGTCTCCCATTTCTTCTCCTACTCCTGTGTGTCCCTTGCTTCTCGAAGTTCCCCTTTTCATCCTTTTCTCCTACCCCTACAGTCCCCATACAAACAACTCCATTCATTGCCACCTTGGCTTTCTAGATTTCTTCTTTCTTCTTGGACTTTCTTTACCTCAACATGCACTGTCTCTTGGCCACTTTGCCAAGCCCCTAACCTGTTCCACGGTAGTTCTTTCCTTCTCATTCTCCCTGTTGTCTCTGACTTACCATGTCAGAGGAATCTCCTTTGACTTTCATAGGCGGGAAATGATTGGGGAGGAATCCCTGGACCATCTGCTGGGGATGCAGGCAACAGATCTACAAATCCTTCACACTCAAGTGGAGCAGCGACTGAATGAAAACCTGACCTTGTCAGAGGGAGACAAAAAGCCTGCATTTTCTTTAGAGGTTGCAAGAATTTCTGAACTTTTGTCCCTTTCCAAGAAACCTGAAGTTCCTAGAGAATCTGAAGTTGCCATCAAGCCCAGCAAAGGCCAAAGACGGGGCCGAGCAGGGAGAAAAAAGCACAGTATGTATGGGGTGATCTGGTTCATGCCTCAGGGTCCCCAAGAGGCAACACAGTTAGGGCTAACATGGGTCAAGAGATATCAACCAGGTAGGACTAGAGACAAGTAGACAGATGTTTTCACCAAAAGAACTTTCCTAGGAAGAATCTATCCAAACTCAGGGAGACTTCAAGGCTTATGTTCATAGGATTTGGGAGGGGGGAGGACTGGAATAAAGTAAAGAGAATCCTTTTTTTTTTTTTTTTTTAAGCCTCAGCCCCCTCTGTTGCTACTTCTTTTATGGCAATTCCTCTTAGCTCATGCCATTAGTGGGAAGGGTGTGACTTAGGCCTTCCATGCCATGCCTTCCTTATCTATGTCTCATGATCTTCCCTGCAGCCCGAAAATTATGGCGGGCCCTCAAGAAAATAAAAGGGGCTGGCAAAGCACCAGGTCCCTTAGAGGGTGAAAGTGACCAGAGTGAAGCTGCACTATATGAGGTGAAGGATACAGCCATCCGTTCTGGAAGGTCTTCAACCGTAAGTGTGTTAAAGATTTCAAAAGACGCTGAACAACAACCTCCAGAGGAAGACACTCCAAAGGACCATACTGCACTGACCCTGAAAATGCTGAGGAAATTACATGACAGAAGAGGCAAGAAAAAAACAGTTAAGAAGCCCCTAAAGAGGCACAAGAAGAAGACAAAAGAATCTGGAGTTACAGTTGAGAAATCTCTGTCTGCTGTAAAGGTTGAACCTGTTGTGAAGACGCTGAAGGCCAGAGGGCGAGGTGCCTCTGGAGTGCCTGGCCACAGGGCCACCCCTGGAGATGGCTCACCATGGCGGGATGCTCTGTGTCGTCTTATGACCCTGAGAATATCTGGTTCCCAAACCAAAATGTCAGAAGCTCTAAACATGGAGCTAGTGACCATGGCTCAAGAGGTACTGGCAGATCGGCAGCCCAGTTGGGAACTTTTTCAGGAAATCTGCCCCTTTTTGAAGAAAAAAAGTGACGTTCTGCTTGAGGACCTCAACTGGGATGTAGCCTGGCCAGAGAAGAAACCAATTTTTATTCATGATGGGGCAATTAGAGAAGATGTAGTGATCAGGAGGGAGGATGAGATACCAGAGGCACATGAGCAAGTGCAAAAGGAAGCAAGCAACATGCCAAACTTGCAGGAAACCCAGGTGATTTCCAAAAAAGGCAAGAAAAAGAAAGTTATGTTTTTAGAACCAGGTGACCTAACCAAGGGAAAACGAATATCAAAGAAAGAAGAGAAGAAATCCTTTAAGAAGCCCTTTAAACAAGAGAGGAAAGCAGTCTGGCAGGGAATAAAAGTGGATAAAAAACAGAGGAAAGTGGCCAAAGGAGAGAGGGATGTGAGTCAGGAAGTGGAGGAAATGGCCAAACCAGAGGAGGGAGTGGTTGTACAAGAAGGAAGACCAGTTACAGAAGAGAGGAAGCTGTCTTGGCAGGAGTGGAAGAAGTCCTGGGATGAGTGGACACAGGCCCGTGGTGAGATGAGGATATCCTGGAATGAATGGAAGGAAGCTTCAGACAGGAAGCATCTTGAGGAAGAGGAGGAAGCACAAACGGATAAAAAGAAGCCACTTGCAGATGAGAAAAAGCTGGATGAGGACAAGAGGAAGCTGAGATGGGATGAGTGGGCAGAGATCTGGGAACAGGTATCAGCCAGGTCCAAGGAGCCACAGTTCAAGGATAAGGAGGAGGAATTGACCCTGGAGGGAGAAAAATTGTTTCAGGAATGGGGAGAAGGAGAAGAAGGAGGAGGAGAAGAAGAAGAGCTGAGACAAACCCAAAAAGAATATAAACAGGCCTATATCGAGAGGAAACGGGCCCAGGCTGAAAGAAAACGAGCCCAAGAAGAAAGGAAGCTGGCACAAGAAGAAGAGAAGTTAGCACAAGAAGAGAGAAAGCTGGCCCAGGAAGAGAGGAAACTTGCCAGAGAATATGGGAAACTGGCTCAAAGAGACAGGACAATGGCCCAGGCAGAGAGGATGTTTGTCCACAAAGAGGAAAAACTGGCCCAAAGAGAGGAGAAGCTAACCCAGGAAGCAGAGAAACGGGCCCAGAAAAGGAAGAAACTGGCCAAGAAATCTGAGGCACTGGCTCGAGAAGAAGAGAAAATAGCAAAGAAAGGAGGGAAGCTGGCTGAGACAAAAACAGTATTAGTCCAGAAAATGGAAAAACTGGAGCAGAAGGAGCAAGATCTGGCATTGCAAGAAAAGGAACTATCCCAGGAATTGGAGGAGCTGGCATTGGAAGAGGAGGAGCTGGCTTGGAAAGAAGAAGAACTGAGCCAGGAAGAGAAGGAGTTAGCTGAGGAGGAGGAAGGACTGGGCCAGGAAGAGAAGACACTGGCCTGGCAAGAGCAGAAACTGATTAAGGAAGAAAAAGCACTGGCCCTGGAAGAAGAGTTGCTGATCCAGGAAGAGAGGAAACTGGCCAAAGACAAGGAGAAACTGCCTGAAGAAGAGGAAAGGCTTGCCCAGAAAAGGAAAAAACTGATGGAGAACAAGTTAAAACTGGCCCAGGAAAAAGAAAAATTGGTCCAGAAGAAGGAGAAACTCATAAAGAACAAGGATATCGTAGCCTGGAGGGGGAAGTCTCTGGCTCAGGAGAAGGAGAATCTGCTTTATGAGAGAGCGAAATTTACTCAGAAGAAAAATAACTTCCTGAAGTTCAAAGAAAACCTCACCCAGAACAGAAATAAATTAATTGAAGCAAAGGAGAAACTGGATGTGTACAAGAAGAAACTGGTTCAGGTAGAGGAGACGCTGATGGAAGAAAAGGAAAAACTTTCCCAGAAGAAGGAGAAGCTGGCTAAGGCAGAGAAAAAGCTGGCCCAATTAGAGGAAAGTCTGGTTGAGAAGCGGCACAATCTATCCCTGGACAAGATGAAGTTAGCTGTGGAGAAGAGGGCGATATTTCAAGAAATGAAACTCCTCAGAGGAGAGTGGGAGAGCACCAAGGAAGAAAAGGCACTGGACATGGAAATGAAGAAACTGGCCCAAGAGAAGGTGAGGCTGGCTGAGGGAAAGCAAACTCTCTTCTCAGGAGAGACCAAAGAAGCCTTAAAACAGGGGAAACTGACTAAGAATGAGCTAGAACTAATCAAGAAGAAATTGTCACTAGAGGAGAAGATACTGGCATATGAAGATAGGATATTGGCCACAGAGCAAAGGGACATTGCCAAAGGAAAACTGGAATATACCAGAGGAGAGAGAGTGTATGCCCAGGAAGAGAGGAAGCTAGCCAAAGTAATAAGGAAGTTGGCTACAGAAAGGGAGGGCACTTCCAAGGAACAATCAAAAGCGAGCGGCAAAATCTTAACGGCACTTCAAAACCTTATCAAAGAAGAAACGAAACTGACCCAGGAAGAAATAGAGCTGACAAAGAGAAAGAGGTCATTCTTTGCAAAGGAAAGGAGATTGGGCAAGGAACAAAGTAAACTTGATGCTAAAGAGTGGGATTTTTCAGAGGAACAACTGGAAATAACCACAGATGAGAAGAAACTGGCTAAGAAGCAGAGAAAACTGGCCAAGGAAATGAAAAGAATGATAAAGAAAGAGGAAGAAATAACCAAGGAAGAAGGCAGATTGGCCAGACAACAGAGAGAAATCATACAGGAAGAAGAGGAGGGAGCAGTAACAGAGGAAGAAGAGGTAATACCATTGCTTGAACAAAGGTCGAGAAAGAGAAAAGAGCTAAAGACAGTGGTTACAACAAAGGGAGAACTTCCCAGTCAAGGGGAAAGTAGGGAGAGCTTTTCCAAGGAAGTGGAAAGCCTATTCGATGAAATAGAGGGAGAGAGCTTGCCTGATGAGGAGGAAGAGGAGGAGGAAGAAGGGGAGGAGGAAGAGGAGGAGGAGAGAGTTGTGGGGGAGGGGGCGGTAAGGGAAGGGGTGATGGAGGAGGGGGTGGTGGAGGAGGAGGTGGAGGTGGAAGAGGAGGGA
>NW_024412425.1:2152252-2194347 GCF_014898765.1 Herpailurus yagouaroundi
TGGAGGAGGAGGTGGAGGTGGAAGAGGAGGGAGAGGAGGAGAAAGAGGAGGAGGAGGTGCAGGAACAGGGTGAGGAGGAAGAGGAAAAAGAGGAGGAGGAGGAGGAGGAGGAAAAAGAGGAGGAGGAGGAAGGAGAAGAGAAGGAAGTATCCGTGGAGGAGGAGGAAGTATCAGAGGAGGAGGAAGTATCAGAGGAGGAGGAGGAAAGCATCAGTGAGGAAGAGTCAGAAAGTCTGAGTGAGAAAGACTCACTAGAGAAAAGCTCACTGGAAGAAGAGGCAGACAAGGAAAAAGAGATCTTAAAAAAAGAAAAATTACCTAAGTTTCAAGAACAAAGACAAAAAGACCGAAGAGGAAGAGAAATAATCCCCTCTATTGGAAAAAGAATCCCTGATATCAAAGACAGTGCTATACAACTAAAAGTTCTGAAAGTCCCTTCCAAGAAACTGATCTCAATAGCTCTGGACAGGAAAGAGAAGATACCAGTGCCAGTGTCAATGAAACAAGTATCCTGGGAAGAAAAGGCCAGAACACTTGAGACATCCAGGACATTTCCAGAGTCAAGGTTTTTGGATAAAAAAGAACTGTTGAAGAAACATAAGCCCATACCTCTCCAAGTTTTGGATAGAGTTTTGCAGTCCCCAGAGCCAGACTTCAAGACCTCATGTTTATCTCACATATTGAGGAAGACCATGGAAACTCACAAACTCCAAGGCAAACCACTAGGGCCCAAGTGGCAGTGGATTTTGTGGCATCATCCATCTCTGAGGAGACAGACTGAGGTGCAATTACCTGTGCCCCAAATCTTGGCTAAGAAAACAGGTGCTGAGGTAAGACTCTCAGATGTAGAGTGGCTCCACCATGTCCTAGAACGGATGGAGGCAGGAGAACAGCTTTCTAGGGATAGTTTCCACAGATTGTGTCAGCTTCTCAAAGACCTCACCTCAAAGGGAAACCTAGACTGGATACATCTGGCCCAACTCGAAGCCATTGTGAACCGTCACAAGCAGGTCCTGGAATCACGAAGTGCAAAACCCACTAAGGAGCCCATGGGTCCAAAGTACCTGAAAGTGATCCCTCCTATAAAAGGAAAGGAAAAGAAAAGCTGGTTAAAACCTCTGGCTGTCCCCCCATCAAAGCCTCCATTAGATACCCAAAGGATTCCAACCCCAAAGGGTATAAACTGGCACCTTCTAGGAGAGCCTTACAGGAGCGCACGGGCAGAGCAGATGTCCACTGCTCTCAGGGAGATGGAGATGAGACACTTTCATCCCACCACAAAAGCCATGTTCCCAGGTGCTGGGGCCTCTGTGGAAAAACAAACCCTTGCACTGATGTTTCAAAAGGACTTCTGGGCTTTTAAGGATAAAGGCAGGTTTCCCAAATTGCCCAAGCTGGAAAAGAAGGCACAGGCCGTCTCCAAGAAGAAGGAAGAGCTGCCTCAATGGGAGACGTTTGTGGCACTCTACTATGTTCTGCGGATGTTGCAACAGCGATATGCAGATGACAGCGCCACTTGGATGGAACAGTTCTACCAGCTCATGGACCTGTACCACCTTAAGTCACCCCAAATCCAGAGGCTTCTGCAGGAGCTATTACTGAAGGGGGAGCCCCGGTCCCAAGAGATCAGCTACAAGGAGGCCCTATGGGCCACGGACCTAGCTCCTGGGGAGCGGTTGTTTTACCACCTGTTTTGTGGTGGCTCTCAGAACTCTAAGGGTCCCCTGGAGTTCCAGGAGGTGGTGTCCCTCCCAGGTCAGAATAATGTCTGTACCACACTTCCCATGGGCATTGCTCACTATGGGATCTTAGAACTCGCCTGGAAGAGCCTGCCTGAAGCGGATATTCACCTCACCAAGGAAATGCCCCACATCATTGCTCCCACCCCCTAATCTGGGACTGAAGGGAGGTCAGGACTTTTCACTCCCACCTGGAGAAAGGCCTTGTCACCATAATCTAGACCCTTATCCCTAGGGCCCACATAGAGTTTGGGCCAAGCAAAAGCCCTTTCCCTACCCAGCTCCAGAAACAAGCTTCGATATATGGAATAAAGAGGAGGCTCTCATTTGCAGCAGGTCCTGTAATTTGTGTCCCTGTTCCTCAAACATTGCTTCTCCAGAAAGGTAGCCAGGGAGGCCAGATGTATATTCCTGAGAGTGGGAAAAGATCCCAAAAGGCACTGGGCACTTACCCTCTGGAGGCCTTCAGCCAAAAGAGTCTGTCCTTGTCCTCTTCCTTCCTTGCTTCCCTCCATCCCCCCCTAGAGACCACAGGAAGGAAAGTATCTGGCACAGAAATGAATGAAGATCTGGCATTAATATAAAAGGCACTGATATAGTAGAAAGAAAATGGACTTTAGAATCAGAAGACCCGGCATCGTGTTTGGAGGTTTGCAGTGGAGGCAGACTCTACTCCACTGTTCATAGCTCTGCATGCTGATGGCTGGGAGTCCCAAATGGCAGGTGTGATGAGTGTTGAGGAGACCCTGAGTGTATCTCATGATCCCTTCCCTCTAGCGATGAAGGATACAAAAGTTAAAGGGAAGGGGTGGTAAAGTGGAGGAAGTTGTCCCTGACAGTAACTGTGTTCCTTCCCTGATCTCCTTTCCCTACCATGGGAACTTCAGAGTTGCCTCTCTCCAGGTAAGCTGAACCTTCCATCAGCTTTTGGTGAGCCATCTATGCCATTTTCTACCCCTCATCCCAAGCTCTCCTTTGTTATTCTACTCTCTATACCTGAGTTTAGCTTTGTGGGAGAAGCCAGGGGTAGAGGGCAAGAGAACATTCTGAGAAGGCGAATTCACCTCAGAGGCCAAGCAGTATAGGTCCACATGGAGAGTATAAGAGTTATGGGCGGGGACAGGAAGCCCCAAAAAGATGACTGACCAAGGCAGCAGAAATAAGGATGGTCCAGCTGGCTCTGCGTGCTTCATCCTTCATCCTTCCTTTCTGACCTCTGTTTGTCTATGTCAGAAAGACAATAGTGCACATACTGCCATTATCAGGGATGAAAGAGCCATGAACATCACTACAGATCCTGCAGGCATTAAAAGAATAAGGACTATATACTATGAATAACTCTATGCCCATAATTTTGACAACATAGGTGAAATGGACAAATTCCCTGAAACTCCCAGAAAGGGAACAGCAATACCTAACTCATTTTGTAGGATATCAGTGGGTCCTCCAGTCAAAAATAAGACACCGTGACAAAACACACACATACACACACACACACACACACACACACACACACACACACACACACAATCTAGCTGCTGTGGTCCTAGAGTTAGGAATTCTATGGTTGGGTCTTTAGGGAGCCTCAAAACCTTGGTACTAGCTGTGACACTCTAGATATCCTCTTGTTGGTATATTCTTTTTATTATGAAAATTTTTCAATCTCAAAAGTAGAATAGTATTAAAACAAACCTCCAGATCCCCATCTCCTAGATTTAATCATAAACCTCTTGCAAAAACTGCTTCATCTATTTTTTTCTTTGTATTTTAAAATAAATCCCAGGGGCACCTGGGTGGCTCAGTCAGTTAAGCATCCGACTTCGGCTCAGGTCATGATCTCGTGGTTTGTGAGTAGGAACCCCGCATTGGGCTCTTTGCTGTCAGTGCAGAGCCTGCTTTGGATCCTATGTCCTCCTCTCTCTCTGCCGTTCCCCGGCTTGCATTCTCTCTCCCTTTCTCTTAAAAATAAATGAACATTAAACATTTTTTAATAAAAATAAACATAAAAAAATAAAATGAACCCCAGACA
The DNA here is from genome assembly GCF_014898765.1 of Herpailurus yagouaroundi. Taxonomy (NCBI): domain Eukaryota; kingdom Metazoa; phylum Chordata; class Mammalia; order Carnivora; family Felidae; genus Herpailurus; species Herpailurus yagouaroundi. The sequence goes on from NW_024412425.1 coordinate 2,156,021, forward strand.
TCATGACATTTAAACCCTAAATACTTTGATGCTCATCTCTAAAAAATAAATTCTCTTACATAATGATTTCACATCTAAGAAAATAATTCCTTCAAGTCATCCTATACTCTATGTAAATTTCGGTGGTGGTCCCCCAGAGGGGGGGGACACTTTGTTTAAATCAGAATTCAAACAAGGTGTGCATACTGCATTTGACTGTTACTTCCTAAAACTCTTTTATAAAAATCTTTAAATTTTATACTCTCCTCTCCCCAGTTTTTCACACTATTGATTTGTTGAAGATACAGAATCAGTTATCCTGTAGATTTCTCCACGTTTTGGATTTTTCTGATGTAGCAGAGGTTTGCAACCTGAGGTCTGGATGTGCTCTAAGGGGGCACGAAGCTCCTGAAATTAGATGAAAAAGAATGTACTAGCTACACCCCACTGACCACTGGAAAAAGTCTGTAGCTTTCATCAGGTTCTTGAAGTTCCTAAAACAAACACGTTAAGTCACCACTTGAGACAGCAGAGACACCTTGGCCTTAGCTCAAATACTGCCAGTAATCAGCTGAATGGCTGACAGCAAGGGCCTTCCCTTCACTGGACCCTAGATTTCTCATTTCTGAAGGGATAATTACATTTAGGACCTCTCCAGGACTTTGTGTCTAAAAATAGAGTTTCCAGCCCCACATCCCTCTCCTAGAATGTGTGCTCAGGGTAGTATGAGAGACTTCCCAAACTGTGCACAGCTATCAACTGCTCTGAACCAGGAAACAGGTAATAGGGAATTGAACTTGGGTAAGACCTCAAAGGGAGGAGGACCTTACATTTCCTGGAAGAATACCACATGCTCAAATTAGGGTGAGTGAATAAAGACACCAGAATGAGATTGGGAAATGGACCCAGACATCACAAAGGAACTCCGAGATGGCTTGATTCTAGGTCTGGCGCACTCCAATGTTTAGAAGGGGGAGACTTAAAAGGGAGCTGCCAAAGAGACTGACAGGAAGCAGCCAGGAGTGTGAGAGAACCATTAAAGAGTGGTGTCCAGAACTCCAGAGAACACGTTTCATAAAGGGAATCATAAACTGTGTGAAAGCTAGTGATAGGTCAAGTAAAAGACCAAGAATTGATCACTGGAGTTGGCAAACTAGATGTAATTGGTAATCTTGACAACTGTATTTTAGTGGAGTTGTGGGATAGACAGCCTGACTAGAGTGGGTTTAGTGGGGCACCTGGGTGACTCAGTTGGTTAAGCGTCTGACTTCGGCTCAGGTCATGATCTCATGGCTTATGAGTTTGAGCCCTGCGCAGGGCTCTGTGCTGACAGCTCAGAGCCTGGATCCTGCTTTGGATTCTGTGTCTCCCTCTCTCTCTTTCTGCCCTTCCCCTGCTTGTGTTCTGTCTCTAAAAATAAACTAAAAAAAATTTTTTTAATAAAAAATAAAAAGAATGGAATAAAAGCAATGAACTCTTTGGGGTTTTGTTTTTGTTTTTATACTTTTCATTTGGAAATAATTTCAAATTTATAAAAAATTGAAAAAATAAAATAATGCAATAAACCTATATAACCTTATTCACATTCAAGTATTGTTAACATTTTACCTCATTTATCATTCCTCCCAAGCTCCACCCCCACCTCAATCTGTATACACACACATACAGGTATGTGTGTATGTATGTGTATTAATTAATATTTGAACTATTTGTTGGTAAGCTACATAAAACACTTCAGTGTGTATTTCCCAAGAACAGGGATATTCTCTTTTTAAAAAAAATATTTATGGGGCGCCTGGGTGGCTCAGTCAGTTGAGTGTCCGACTTCAGCTCAGGTCATGATCTCATGGTTTGTGAGTTCGAGTTCTGCATTGGGCTCTGTGCTGACAGCTCAGAGACTGGAGCCTGCTTCGGATTGTGTCTCCTCCTCTCTCTGTCTCTCCCTCCCATACTCATGCTCTCTCTCTGTCTCTCAATAATAAATAAATGTTAAAAAAATAAAAATAAATGTAAAAAATATTTATTTTGAGAGACAGTGCAAGCAGGGGAGGGGCAGAGTGAATTACAAGCAGGCTCCACACTGTCAGCGCAGACCCTCAATGCAGGGCTCGATCTCACGAACTGTGAGATCATGACCTAAGCTGAAATCAAGACCTAGACACTTAACTGACTGAGCCACCCAGGCGCCCCAAGGATATTCTCTTACATAACTACTGTATAGTTATCAATTCCATAAATTCAATTGATATAATACTTTAATCTGCCATCCAAATTCCAATTTCAGTGTTGTCCCTTGACCTGGTATCCTTTGTAACATTCTTTCCCTCCTGTTCTTGGAGCCAGTCTATAGTTATGTATTGCATTTAGTTGTCGTGTCTCTTTAACATCCTTTAATCTGGAACATTTCTATAGCCTTTATTTGCATTTCACAACATTGACACTTTTTAAAAAAAATTTTTTTTAACATTTTATTTATTTTTGAGACAGGGAGAGACAGAGCATGAACGGGGGAGGGTCAGAGAGAGAGGGAGACACAGAATCTGAAACAGGCTCCAGGCTCTGAGCTGTCAGCACAGAGCCCGACGCGGGGCTCGAACTCACGGACAGTGAGATCGTGACCTGAGCTGAAGTCGGACGCTTAACCGACTGAGCCACCCAGGTGCCCCAACATCGACACTTTTTTACTGTGGTAAAATACACATGACATAAAATTTACCATTTTAACCTTTTAAATGTACAGTTCTGTGGCATTAAGTACATTCACGTCTTTGCAACCATCACCATCCTCCATCTCCAGAACTTTTTCATCGTCCCCAACCGAAACTCTGTATTCATTAAACACTAGCTCCCTATCTTCCCCTCCCTGCAGTACTTGGCAACCTCCATTCTGCTTTATTTTCTCTTTCTTTCTTTCTTTCTTTCTTTCTTTCTTTTTCTTTCTTTCTCTTTCTTTCTTTCTTTTTTTTTTTAGTAGGCTTCATGCCCAGCATGGAGCCCAATGTGGGGCTTGAACTCACAACCCTGATATCAAGACCTCAGCTGAAATCAAGTGTTGGATGCTTAACGGATGCAGTCACCCAGGCACCCCACCATTCTATTTTCTGTATCTAGGATTTTGACTATAACATTGCCATTTTTGAAAAATATAGTCTCCCTACCTACCCATCCCCACACTTAGTTGAACATTTCTTGTTTTGGATTCATCTGGCGTTGCTTCATAAACAGATCAAAGTTATGCATTCTTGAGAATACTGTATAGATGATGTTCATCCTGCTAGTGCATCATATCTGGAGCATATGATGTCCATTTACTCCTCATTGGTAATGTTAATTTTGATCACTTAGTGAATGTGTTGCCCAATTTTTCCACTATATTTTATTGTTTATTCTCCTCCAAGAAAATCAAATATTTGGCTCCTCATCAAAATTTCTCCTTGGATTGAACATCCATTCATGATTCTTAGTTAACTGGTTAATCTAATCATTGCCACGATGGCTGTAAAGTGGCTGACTGCAGCATTCCCACCAAATTTTCTAGTCAGCCCTCAGCCTCTTGCATCCTTGCAACATGCCCCCCTCATTTATTTTTTAGCACTTCATAACTTCCTGGAATAACAAGATATTCCAGGTTCATCTTATATCCACCCTTCTCCAGCTCTGGAAATAGCTATTTCTCTGGGGTGACCTGGTTCCTCTTAATGGGGAATGGTATTAGAAACTCTTTTGTGAGTTGAATTATGTCCCCTCAAAAGATATATTACAGCCCTAACCTGCAGAACCTGTGAATGTGATCTTATGTGGAGAAAGTCTTTGCAGATGTAATCAAGTTAAGATGAGGTCACACTGGATTAGAGTAGATCGTAAATCCAAAGACTGGTGTTCTTATACAGAGAGGAGATTTGGAGACACACAGATGCACAAGGAAGAAGGCCAGGTGATGACAGAGACAGAGGCTGGAGTGACACAATGATAAGCCAAGGAGCACCTAGGACTGCCAGCAACCATAAGAAGACAGGAGAGAGGCACAGAACGATTCACAACCCTCTTGGGAGCTTCCCAGGTATAATCTGAAATGGGTCCCTGTACACAGAGGGCAGAGAGAGAGTGAAGAAAGACGGCACTCCAGGTTGGTAGGTGGCAAAAGGAACTTATATATGAGGCTTGTCTTGGCAGCAGCAAGATGAATGGATCCTGCCCACCAAATCCCCAAAGTTTAAAAGTTTATAAAGAGGCCCTGAGCTCAGTCACATAAACCATGCAGCGCCTTCAGCACCACATCATTATCTCAAGGCTCTGTCCTTGGAGCAGCCTCTGGGAGCCTCTGGGAAAGACAAGCAGAGCCCGCATTCCAAGAGTAGAGGAGGGAGTGAGAAGCCTCCGAATGCCTGGGTCCAGTTCATGGGTCAATCAGCTGTCACATCTTTTTGATGATGTTCCCCAACAAACAGATTCTCCCTCAGAGCCTCCAGAAGGAACCAACCCTGCTGACATCTTGATTTGGGACATCTGGCATCCTGAGCCATGAGAGGATACATTTCTGTTGTTTCAAGCTGCCTGGTTTGTGATAATTTATTAATTGCCCTAGGAAACAATTAAGACTTGGGCACTAAGTGTGCTCATTGCTACTGGGGTGACTTTGTGGCCCTTTCAACAGACACAGCTAGGAAATACTGTATGTGTATGTATAAATACATATAAATATACATATATGCATGTGCACATAAACATGCTTATCTACATAAACATACATATTTTAGAGACCATGAGTTCACACCAATACCTTCAATTTCAATCCATCTCCAGAGAGGTCATTTTTGCCTGTCCCTATTTCATATTAGTATGTCTTTTCTTCTACAGTCAGTACCCTGACTTCTAATACCATAAATACACTTACTCATTTTTTAAAAATTTTATGGTAGCATTTTCTCTTTTTTTAATGTTTATTTTTTTTTTATTTTTTTTTAATGTTTATTTATTTTTGAGACAGAGAGAGACAGAGCATGAATGGGGAAGGGTCAGAGAGAGAGGGAGACACAGAATCAGAAGCAGGCTCCAGGCTCCGAGCTGTCAGCACAGAGCCCGATGCGGGGCTCAAACTGACGGACCGTGAGATCATGACCTGAGCCCAAGTCGGACGCTTAACCGACTGAGCCACCCAGGCGCCCCTTTAATGTTTATTTTTATGTGAGAGAGAGAGAGAGAGAAAGAGAGAGGATTAAACTCTCCAATCAAAACACAGAGATTGGCAGAACGGGTTAAAAAAACATGATCCAACTATTTGCTCTCTACAAGACACTTGCTTTAGATCCAAACACACAAACAGACTGAAAGGAAAAGGGTGGGAAAGACATTCTAGTCCATGAAAACAGTAATCAAAAGAGCAAGTGTGGCTATCTATATATACTTACTTATTTAGTTAATTATTTATTTTTTATTTTTTAAAGTAGGCTTCATGCCCAGCATGGAGCCCAACGCAGGGCTTGAACCCAACACCCTGAGATCAAAACCTGAGCTTAGATCAAGAGTCAGATACTTGAGCCACCCAGGTGCCCCTGCATCAGACAAAGTATACTTTAAATAAAAAATGGTTACAAGAGATAAAAAGGGATAGTATATATACTAATAAAAGTTTTAATACACAAAGAATATATAGTAATTATAAACATGTATGCACCTATGGGGCGCCTGGGTGACTCAGTCGGTTAAGCGTCCAACTTCAGCCCAGGTAATGATCTCACGGTTCATGGGTTTGAGCCCCTCATTGGGCTCTGTGATGACAGCTTGGAATCTGGAGACTGCTTTGGATTCTGTGTCTTCCTCTCTCTCTGCCCCTCCCCTGGCTCATGCTCTCTCTCTCTCAAAAATAAATAAATGTTAAAGAAAATAAACAAATAAACATTTATGCACCTAATGATAGCCCATCAAAATATATAAAGCAAAAAGTGACAGAGCTGAAGGCAGAGACAGATAGTTTTACGGTAACTGGAGACTTCAACTGCCTACTCACAATAATGGCTAAACCACCAGACAGAAGATAAGTAAGGAAATAGAGGACTTAACACAAAAGACCAACTAATCTAACAGATACATTCAGAACACTCTCCCCAACAACAGCACACACATTCTTCTCAAGTGAAAAATGGAACATTTTCCAAACAGACCATATGTTAGGCCACAAATTAAGTCTCAATAGATTTTTTTAAAAATGTTTTATTTATTTTTGAGAGACAAGAGAGAGACAAAGTGTGAGCAGGGGAAGGGGAGATAGAGATGGAGATACAGAATCCCAAGCAGGATCCAAGCTCTGACAGCTCAGACCCTGACGCGGGTCTTGCACCCACGAACTGTGAGATCATGACCTGAGTTGAAGTCGGACGCTTAATCAACTGAGCCGCCCAGATGCCCCAAGTCTCAATAGATTTTAAAAGACAGATGTCATACAGAGTACCTTCTCCAACAAGAGAATGAAGTCAGAAATCAATAACAGAAGGAAAAATGAGCATTGGGCTCTGTGCTGAAAGCACAGAACCTGTTTGGGATTCTCTCTCTCCCTCTCTCTCTCTGCCCCTCTCTTGCTCTCTCTCTCTCAAAATAAGTAAGTAAACATTAAGAAAAAATCAATGTAATACACCCATTAACCGAATGAAAGAAAAAAAATACACACGCTCATCTCAGTTGAACATAAAAGGCATTTTACAAAACCCAACACTCTTTCATGATAAAAATACTCATAAAACCAGATATAGAAAGAAACTACCTCAACATAGTAAAAGCCATATATAAAACACTTACAGCAAACATCATACTCAATGGTGAAAGGCTAAAAGCTTTTCCTCTAACATTAGAAACAAGGCAAGAATGCCTGTTTTCACTACTTCTATTCAACCAAGTACTGGAAGTTCTAGCTAGATTAGGCAAGAAAAAGCAATAAAAGGCAACCAAATTGAAAAGGAAGAAGCAGGGGTGCCTGTGTGGCTCAGTCAGTTAAGCATCTGACTCCTGATTTCAGCTCAGGTCGTGATCTCATGGTCGTGCGATTGGGCCCCGCATTGGGCTCTGTGCTGAGTGTGGAGCCTGCTTAAGATTCTCTCTCTCAAGGGGAGCCTGAGTGGCTCAGTCGGTTAAGTGACCGACTTCAGCTCAGGTCATGATCTTGCAGTTGGTGAGTCCAAGCCCCACATCGGGCTCTGGGCTGACAGCTCAGACCTGGGGCCCGCTTCAGATTCTGTGTCTCCCTCTGTCTGCCCCTCTGCTGCCTGCACTCTCTCGCATTGTCTCAAAAATAAACATTAAAAATAAATAAAAAATAAATAAAAAGATTCTCTCTCTCTCCCTCTGCTCTTCTTCCCAACTCTTGTGCATGTGTTCTCTCTCTCAAATTAAAAAAAAGAAAAGAAAAGAAAAGAAAAGAAAAGAAAAGAAAAGAAAAGAAAAGGGAGAAGCAAAATTATCTGTTTGCAGATGATATGATCTTCTATGTAGAAAATCCTAAAGACACCATACACAAAATAAGCTGTTATATCTAATAAATGAATTCAACAAAGTATCCTGATACAGAGTTAACACACAAAAATCAGTTGCTATTTCCATACACTAACAATGAACAATCTGAAAAGTAAATTACAAAGGAATTCAATTTACAATAGCATCAAAAAGAGTGAAATAGTTACAATCTAACCTGAACCAAGGAGGTGAAAAACTTGTATGTTGAAAATTACAACACATTGCTGAAGGAAAGTAAAGAAGATGTAAATAAATGAAAACACAGTCCATGTTCACAGATTGGAAAATTTAATATTGTTAAAATGTCAATACTACCCAAAGTGACCTACAGATTCAATGCAATCCCATGAAAAGCCCAATGATGATTTTTGCAGAAATAGAAAGACCTATCCTAAAATGCATATAGAATCTCAGGGACCCCAAATAGCCAAAATAATCTTGAAAAACAAAACAAAACAAAAAACTAGAGGATTCATACTTTCTGATTTCGAGACTTACTGCAAACTACAGTAATCAAAATAGTGTAGTGTTGGCATAAAATATACATATAAACCACTAGAAGAGAAAGCCCAGAAATAAACTCTTGCATATATATGGTCAAATGATTTTTGACAAGGTTGCCAAGACCATTTAATGGGGAAATGATATTCTTTTCAACAAATGGGGCTGGGAAAACTGGATATCCCCATGTAAAATAATGAAGTTGGAACCTTACCTAACACCATATACAAAACTCAACTCAAAATGTATCAAAGACCTAAATGTAAAACCACAATAAAACTATTAGAAGAAACCATATGATAAAAGCTTCACAACCTTGGATTTGGTGATGATTTCTTGGATGACACCAAAGATATAGGTAACAAAAGAAAAATACTTTAGGGGCGCCTGGGTGGCTCAGTCAGTTAAGCATCCAACTTTGGCTCAGGTCATGATCTCACAGTCCGTGAGCTCAAGCCCTGTGTCAGGCTTTGCGCTGACAGCTCAGAGCCTGGAGCCTGCTTCGGATTCTGTGTCTCCCTCTCTCTCTGCCCCTCCCCTGCTTATGCTTTGTCTCTCTCTGTCTCAAAAATAAATAAAAACATTTAAAAAATTTTTTTTAACTTTAAAATTGGACTTCATGAACATTTTTAAATTGTGTGCATCAAACGACACTATCAACAGAATAAAAAAGCAACCTACAGAACGGACAAAAATATTTGCAAATCATATATCTGATAAAGGCATTAATATCCAGAATATAGAGAGAACTCCTGTAACTCAACAACAACAAAACACAAATAGCCCTGTTAAAAAATGGGCAATGGACTTGAACAGATCTTTTTCCAAAGATGATAGACAAACGGCCAATAAACACATGAAAGGATGCTCAACATCACTAATCATTAGGGAGATGTAAATCATAACTACAATGAGATACCACCTCACATCCATTAGAATGACTACTATCAATAAAAAATGAAGAGAAAAAAGAAAGCAAGCATTGGCAAGGACACGGAAAAATTAAAACTTTTGCACATTGTTGGTGGGAATGTAAAATGGTAAAGCCACTATGGAAAACAGTATGGCAGTTCCTCAAAAGATTAAAAATAGGATTACATATGATCCAGCAATTCCATTTCTGGTTATAAACCCAAAAGACTGAAAGCAGGATCTTGAAAAGATATTCATGTTCATAGCAGCAGTATTCACAATAGCTAAAATATCCAAGAGCCCAGCAACAGATGAATGGATAAGCAAAAGGTGTTACACACATATAATGGAGTATTATTCAGCCTTACAAAGAAAGGAAATTCTGAAATATGCTACAAAATGGATGAACCTTTAGGACATTATGCTAAGTGAAATAAGCAGCCGCAAAAAGACAAATAGTGTATGATTCCACTTATCTGAGGTACTTAGAATCATAAAGACAAAAATCATAAATGTCAAAATCATAAAGACAGAAAGTAGGATGGTGGTTGCCAGAGGCTGAGGGGCAGATGGAAAGGAAAGTTATACTTTAATGGGAATGGAATTTCAGTTTAACAAGACTAAAAGTATGGAGATGGATGGTGGTGATGACTGTACATTATGAATGTACTTATAATGAAGTGTATACTAGAAATGGTTAACATGGTAAATTTATGTGTATTTTACCATAATAAAAAATGTTGAAAAACAAAGGGAGCAGAGAAAGAAACGGTGTGCAAGCTGGAGAATATGGGCTCAAGAAACGGACTTTTTTTTTAAAGATGAGGGATATCAGTGTATATGTATATGATGATGGGACTGATCCAGGAGACAGGAGGAAATTACTAGAGTAATAACCTTGAGAGGGTTAGTAATAACAATCGGTGTGCAATCACAGGGGTGGGTCCTAAATAAGAACATCGAGTAAAATGTTCACCTATAGTAAGTGAGAGAAGGATGGATAGGGGAGTATAAATGTCACAGTGGGAGCATGAAGAATTTTCTTCTGGTTGTTTCTCACTTCATCACTGAAATGGGATGCAAAGTCATCAACTAAGGGAAGGAGGAAGGAGGTACTAGAAGTTTCAGGAGAAGTAACGAAACGGAGATCTAGGACAGTGACAGAATGAATCGACTTGGAACATGTGGTAAAATTGCCAGGCAGCAGTATGTTCCTATTTGAGGTTAGTGGTCAAGAATTTCAATGAAACAAGTCAGCACGGTCAATATTTCTCCAGCTGTTTATCTGCACAGATGCAAGCCTGCAGTAGGCAGGGAATTGAATTTAACTAAGGCGGAGGTTTTCCTAGTTCAATATTATGCAGGGAAAGAGGGGCAACTTTGTTGAGGGGCTATTCCAGAGAGTGGTTACAATGATGGATCATGGACCATGGGCAAGTATGATAAAGAAGGATGTGAGGATGTGAGGGTGCTAAAGCACAGTGAAAAGTTATGGGATCAAAAAATAGTTTGTATTGGGGTCCAAGAGACACTAGATTTGGACAACTCCAGGGAGTGAGCAGTACGAATAGAGAAATGAGGAGGTGGCGCAAAGGGGCTGACATCCCACCTCTTGAATACTTTCATATTCTGATCATTCCAAATTTCTCTCTCCAGCCTGAATCTCTACTCTGAATCCTAGACTAGTATATCGAATTGCCTTTTTAACATCTCTATGTAGATGTATAATAGGCACCTCAAACTTAAAGCATCCTGATCTGATCCCTCTAAAGCTACTCCACCCCAGTTGTTCTCATTCTCAGTAAATGGCAATTTCTATTCTTCCATTTGTTCAAGCTACGTGGAATCATTCTTTGCTCCTCTTTTTCACATATACCCCACATCTAATCCATCAGTAGGCCCCATCTAGCTTTACCAGCCCAAGTTCCATCTTATCTGGATTATAAAGAACTCACTTGTTGGGGCACCTGGGTGGCTCAGTCGGTTAAGCATCTGACTTCAGCTCAGGTCATGATCTCACCATTTGGGAGTTTGAGCTGCACACATGTTGGGCTCTATGCTGACAGTTTGGAGCCTGGAGCCTGCTTTGGATTCTGTATCTCCCTCCCTCTCTGTCCTTCCCCCGCTCACATTCTCTCTCTCTCTCTCTCTCTCTCAAAAATAAATAAACATTAAAAAATTAAACGAAAAAAAAAAAAAAGAACTCACTTGTCTCACACCCTGGACCTCTTATATTCTATTCACATAGCAACCAGAAGGATTCTTTTAAAATGAACATCAGGGGCGCCTGGGTGGCGCAGTCGGTTAAGCGTCCGACTTCAGCCAGGTCACGATCTCGCGGTCCGTGAGTTTGAGCCCCGCGTCGGGCTCTGGGCTGATGGCTCGGAGCCTGGAGCCTGTTTCCGATTCTGTGTCTCCCTCTCTCTCTGCCCCTCCCCCGTTCATGCTCTGTCTCTCTCTGTCCCAAAAATAAAAATAAAAACGTTGAAAAAAAAATTAAAAAAAAAAATAAAAAAAATAAAATGAACATCAGATCACATTGTTTCCTTTATTCAAAATCCTCCAATTGTGCCCCACCCAAGAGGAAAAGTCAAAGTCCTTACAATGGCCTAGAAGGCCTATGTCATCCAAAGCAAAAGTCCCTCTTCTCACCTCTCTTAAGTACATTTCCTGTCACTCTTCCTCTCACGCTGCAGCAACCTTGCTCAAACGTGACGTGCAATTCCCAGGCAGAGCCTTGGCACTTATGATTCCTTTGCCTAGAATGTTCTTCCCCCAGAAAAACACATGGCTAATTCTTCATTTCCTTTAGATTTCTGTTCAAATATTGCCTTATCAGAGAGGCCCCTTCTCTTTCTCGCCCTAACATCCTCCGTCCTCCTTACTCTGCTTTATTTTTCTCCACAGTACTTAGCAACTGCCGTTTCTGTATTTATCATCTATCTCTCCCCATTTTACGTCAGCTCTATGAAGAAAATCACTTTGTTTTGTTCACTGCTTACTCTCAGTGCCTGGTACAGTGCCTGTAACATAGTTAAACTCGCCAGAAGTATTTCTTAAATAAGTGAACGTAATATGCATCAGCTGCCAGCTTCCGTGTGACCAAAGACAAGTCCCGGCTCTTGTGGTTTGGGAAAGTGATATACCAAGCTATTAATGCAGTGAACACCAATAAATTTAGTTCTAAAACTATGAAATCTATGCACTCATCATAGTGGCCATTTTACCAGGAGAAATGCTATAGCTTGTAACTTAGTAACGCTGTGTCTTGGGTTCCCTCTAGCTATAATCTTTTTTTAAATGTTTATTTATTTATTTTGAGAGAGAGTGTGTGTGTGTGTGTGTGAGCAGGGGAGGGGCAAAGAAAGAGGGAGACAGAGAATCTCAAGCAGGCTCCACGCTGTCAGTGCAGAGCCTGATGCAGGGCTTAAACTCATGAACTGTGAGATCATGACCTGAGCTGAAACCAAGAGTCAGATGCTCAATGGACTGAGTCACCCATGCTCCCCTAAAACTGGATTTTAAAGTGCACAGATGGTGGAGTGCCTGGGTGACTCATCTGGGTAATCATCGACTCCAACTCAGGTCATGATCTCACAGTTTGTGGGTTTGAGCCCCCCATGTTGGGCTCTGTGCTGACAACTCAGAGCCTGAAGCCTGCTTTGGATTCTGTGTCTCCCTCTCTCTCTGCCTTTCCCCTGCTTGTGCTCTGTCTCTCTGTGTCTGCCAAAAATAAATAAACGTTAAAAATAATAAAATAATAAATGAAATTAAATAAATAAATAAAATAAAATAAAGTGCATAGATGGGCCAAGGAGAAGATTCAGGAGCCTGACAAAGTTCGGTCAAGCAAAGAATCTTGCAAGAGCTCCCATCTAATAATACATTCACTTTCTTGACAGAAGTAAAAAGTCATTTGCTGGGAGAGTACAGGGAGTGAGAAAAGACTTGAGTCTGCAAGGCAACAATCTCCAAGGATGTGCAATATTCTCCAGGAGTGCTTAATAGAAGCACGGATGCAAGGGCAGTAAATGCGGTTAAATCAGATAAAGGCTTTTTCTTTATAGGGAGGACTGACAGGAACTTTTATGGGGAAACTGGCAAGTAAGGAGGTAAGCAGCAAGCATGATCAGGTTCATCTGACAGGAAATACTTCTGTGTTCAGCTGATAGACGATTCGCAGGAAGAGCTGTTAAGGGAGGATGTTCTGCATTTTAGTGCTTGCTCAGAAATGAGGTCAAGTTAAATGTCAGGGGCTGTCTGGGAGAGAAGAGAAACCTCGCTTAAGTTTGGTCAAGTCAAGGCAGAGGGTTAAAAAAATGGGCAATTGTCAACACTTGGTCAATGTGCAGAGCTAGGCTGATCTACTGTGGAAGGTTTTGCTGAGTGGGAGGAAAAAGAGGCAATGAGGATTAAGTACACTGGCAGAGGAGTGGATAAATCAAATGCTCATGGTACCTAGGCTGGATAGAGAAGGAAATGAAGCCAAGCGGAGACTGATGAATAGGGAGAAAGGTCAATAATTGGAGACCTTGATGCAGTTGAAAAACAGGTATGTAGTAATAATGGAGAGAGTAAACAAAAGACTAGGAGGCACTATTCTTCTGGCTTAAATCATGCCAGGGACAGTTGCCAGGCAACGGGGGACCACCTCTTAGGTCCAAAACCTAATGAGAACATTTAAAGTAGCCAATCTTAAAGTGTTCATCCTGCCCTGCCCTGCCTTTCCCTCAGAATCCCCAACAAAGACTACGGCCTAAGCCTTCCCCTGAGTCCTGTCTTCTGCCTCCTAGCCACCCTGGTGTGTTCCTCGCGTGGCTCTGTGTGGTGTGCCATGCCTCCCATCTCTAGGAACTGTGAGTATAATAAACTGGTTTCCTGAGCCTCTCCTCCGTCTCCTCTGATGGCTGCACCTGACCAACCATCTTATAGAATACAAAAACACAGAGACACAAAATAGTCACAGTTCCCGGTGATCTCTTGGGATCTGACCACACGCTTATTGTAAGTCAGTAATTGGTGGGTTTGGAGGCTCAAAAATGTAAAGGGGCACCTGGGTGGCTCAGTAGGTTAACCATTTGACTCTTGATTTCAGCTCAGGTCATGATTTTACTGTTCATGAGTTCAAGCCCTGAGTCGGGCTCCGTGCTGACAGCATGGAGATTGCTTGGGATTCTCTCCCTCCCTCTCTCAAAATAAATAAATAAACTTAAAAAAATTAAAAGTAAAGATATTAGCATGTGTCTGATATCCTGTGCAGTCTTCAGTAAAATGCAGTTGGAAAGAAACAGACTTTAGTCCAGTAGAACTTTAGAAAGCAGTATAGAGTCTAGAACTAGATTGCTCAGATTAAAATCCTAGCTTTGCCAATGAAGTCAAGTTTCTGCATCTGTAAAATGGGTATTTAAAAAATGTTTTTTATTTATTTTGAGAAAGAGAGCATGCCAGTGGGGAAGGGGCCTAGAGAGAATCCCAAGCAGGCTCTGTGCTGTCAGTGCAGAGCTGGATGTGGGGCTTGAACCCACTAACCATGAGATTATGACCTGAGTTAAAATCAAGAGTAGGATGCTTAACTGATTGAGCCACCACCCAGGCGCCCCAAAATGGGTATATTACTAACACCTACCTGTATTAGTTAGGGAATGGAAGCAGAGAGGCAAATGAGGAGGTTACTACAATAATTCACAGGAAAGAGGTCAGCTGGTTTGAAACACGGAGAAAGAAGCAGCAGAAGTGAAGACTATTGGACAGATCTGGACCTAGCTACTATAACATAAACACTAACATTTCAATGGCTGAATGAAATTAAAGCTTATTTCTCTTTTGCATACACGGCAAATATCCCTGATCATACATACTCCATCCATCATTCAGAGACCCTGATTTCTTCCATCTTGTGGTTCTACCACTTGCTAGGGCTTTGGGAGTCCTCTGCATGCAGGAAAGAGGAGGTGAAGAAAACAAATCTGTTGGCCTTGATGCAACACTTACCATTTCTGTTTATATTCCATTGGCAGGAATGGTTAATAGTCTCACTAAAACGCAAGTGGCTGAGCAGCCTTAGCTAGGCAGTCCCTTCCTCACCTCAGTTCTCTACTATGGGAGGAGAAACATGAATTTTGATGGACAGTTAGTCATCTTGTGAGGATTAAATGACTTAAATGTATGCTTAAAAAATCTAGAAATTTTCTAGATTCTCCCTGAGGGTTTGAAGGTGACACACTGATCGAGAAGTTTCCTAATGCAATATCAACAAATGGGGATAATCAGTACTGGCTATTTGGGGCCTGTGGCACTCCACTCTAGGTCTCTTTCCTCTCCTGTCCTCAAACTCGCCAGAACTGCCAACAACATTCCCTAGTTTTCAGTCCTTTCTCAGTACATGTTAATAGGTAGGGAGGTTGATTGCCCCAAGAGAACATGAGCTCCCAGGCCAAAGTAGACACAAACCTGAGGAGCACAAATTCCTTAAGAGGGAGACAACATGATGGAAAAACACACCATCTGGAGCAGAACTATGTGAACACAGAATTTTCAAGAATCAAGATAAATACTCTTAAGCAAATCAGGGAAGAGATCTGCAATATAAAACACAGAATAATATAAACTGAGGCAGTGCCTTGCCATTCCCCTCTGGTTTGCACTCTCCCCACATCCCTTCCAACCGCTGATCCTTCCAATTCCCGCCATTCCTGACCTATGGACAAAGGCAGTGGTTCCTCTGGCGGTGCAGGAGTTCTGGAGGTTAGGTCTGCGAGTGCGGGAGTTTTCTTTGTTTCTTAAGAGCTCACAACAGGGCTTCAACGAACAGCCAGATTTAGAAACCACTAGACATTCTACCCATTCCATTTTTTATCAGTTGTAGTAGCCTAGCCTACCAGTTAGTGCTTCTGAATATCCTACACCCACTGCACTTGGTGGCAGTTTTAGGTATTAAAAATGTAATAACTGAAATAAAGAACAAAATAGATGAGAAAGTAGGATAGATACAGCACAGAAATTAGTAAGTTGAAAGATCAGTTTGAGAAGCTCTCCCAGAAGACAGCCAGAAACGTACAAAGAAAAAATATAAAATAAAGGCCATTTAGACATAGAGGACAGAAATAAAAGTGCCCACAGCCAGACAATAAGAGTTCCAAGAGATAAAAATGGTGACAAATACTTGAAGAGAGAATTATAATTTCCAAGAAGTAAAAAAATTAAAAAAGATTGCGAAATAGAATAAAAACACAAATCTAGACGCATAGTGCATTTTAAGAAAATCAAAGCAAACTCTGCCAAGATTAGATTATCTTCAAAGGAACAAGGTTCAGGTTGACATTAGCTTTCTTTGTAGTAACTCTTGGATGCAAGAAGACTGTGGAATAAAATATTGAAGGGAAATAAATTTATACCCACGTTTATAGCCAAATTGGCGATCAATGAAGACTTTATAAAAAAAATAACTTCAGGGGGCACCTGGGTAGCTCAGCTGATTGAGTGTCTGATTCTTGATTTCTGCTCAGGTCATGATCCCAGAGTCGTGGGATCAAGACCCACATAGGGATCTGTGGTGAGCATGGAGCCTGCCTGAGATTCTTTCTCTCTCCCTCTGTCCCTTTCCCCAACTTGTGCATGCATGCTCTCTCTCTCAAATAAAAATTAAACAACAATAATAACTTCAGGCTCACAAGGCTTCACAAGGTTTGTCACAGAAAGTCTCACTTTGAAAACGGTTTTAGAAGAAGGATTAAAAATAAGAAAAGAACAATCCTACAAGAGAAGTGGAAAGAAAGGAGTCACCAAATATTTTGATAATTGTTCATTGTTTCTTATTATTATTGCATTAAAAGGCTAGGTCAAATAAAACAAAGAGAACATCCATTGGACAATATCAACATGAATGGAGGGGGCAAGGATAGGAGAAGACCAAAGGGACCTGAGCACATGCTAAAGTACTTGTCATGTTAGAGACAATGCTGTCAATGGATTGCCTCTCAACTTCAAATTGACCCTTCAATATATGCTCTGTCCTATGGAGAGAGTTCTTTAAGCATCTCTCCTTTGCATTGAGCATAACATTAAACTTTCTCAGTGGAGGTCTCTGGAAGAACACTGGAGGATGGGGCTCTCTTGCCATTACCAGCTACTGAATAACGTGTCAGCAGTATAGAAGTGAGGATATCCAAAGGAGCCCTGCCACTGCCAGCCACCAAGAACATGCCGTCTCTCAGTGACCTTGCAGCCTTGGTCTGGTCTTCCTGCACTAATGGGAAAACCAGGGCCCCAACCTGTGGATCGCATTCTGTGCTGTTGGCCTGCAGCTTAGACGGTTCCCAGCAAGCCTCTGCTTCCTCTGCACACCCATGCCACTGGCTGTTGACCATCTGTGGACTGTCTGCACTCCAGAGGGTTGGTTTCTATCTGCCCAGATATTGTAGACCAGCTCCATCCTGGGAAAACCAGCAAAATTCTTTGCTACTCAGTGAGCTGAACTATATACTTTCTCCAATAAGGTCTAAACCCCCGTCGTGGAAGAGGGACCATCCTTCCAAGTTTGTCCTTGTTTGGGTACTCTCTCTTAGTTCTAGGGTACCATACAGATTTTCCTGATATCTTATAATGGCTTTTGGGCCATTTAAGGCCTTTGGCTTTTACCCTGCATGAGATGGGAACCATAGGTGGGTTCTGAGCAGAGGATTGATACAATCTAACTTACATTAAAAAAAAAAAAAAAACACTCTGATGGAGAATAAATTGTAGTAATAGAGTCAGAGGATGGGGGCAAGAAGAAGCAGGAAGATAACTGAGGAGGTTACTACAATAATTCAGAGGGTCTAGAGGATAGCGGGTTTGAACCAGAGAGAAGCCAAAGAAGTGAGAAATATTGAGCAGATCTGGATCTGTCTAGATGTAAAGCCATCAGGATTTGCTGATAAGATTGGATATAAATGTGAAAGAAAAGGGTCAAAGATGATTCCAAGGTTTTTCGCTTGACCAGGTGGAAAGCTGGAAGCACCATCAAGTTAGTTAGAAGTTGATACTGGGAAGAAGATTAGAAATTCATTAGTTCAGTTTTGGACAAATTGAGATTGTGATGCCTATCAGACACTGAAGTGAAGTGGTCTAGTAGGCAACTGGATATGGGAGTCTACAGTTCAGGAGACAGGTTCAGACTGGAACTGTAAATTTGGCAGTATATAGATGATATATAGATGATACTTGAAGCCACAAGGCTGGATAAAATGACCAAGGAAGTGAGTGTGAATAAGGAAGAGGACCAAGGACGGTAGCCTGAAGAACTCTAACATGAAGAGGTCAGGGAAAGGTCAGGATAGGAAACAGAGATGGCTGGACTGACTACTGGGTAGGAGAAAAAACAAGAATGTAGGTTACAGAAACTAAGAGAGTCTATCAAGGAAGTGGTAAAGATCGACTCTGTCAAGTGCTGCTAATAAGTCGAGTAAGAGCTGAAAGTCAACCATTAGATTTAGCAAAATGAAGATCACTGGTAATGCTTTGACCAGAGCAGTTTTAGTTGAGTGATAGCTGCAAAAAAGTCTGATTAGAGTGGGTTCAAGAGAGAACAAGAGAAAAGAAATTGGAAGCAGGAAATATCGATAATATACTCCAGTTTTTCTAGAAAAGGGGCAGTTGAAGGCAAAGGCGAAACTCCCGTAACTTGGAGGGATCATGCTGGCAACTGCAGTTTGCAGGACACGACAGCACCCTGTAAAATCTAGTCGGTAGCCCTCGCGTGCCTGGCAGAGATGGATAAAGGGAGGGCTTAGGGAGCATCTCACCAGGGACGTAGGAAAATGTAGTTCCGCCTCCGCGGCCCAAACCGGGGGTGGAAGCCGCTGGCCGCTGAGTGCCTTTCCATCCCACTGCCCGGAGAGACGAAGTCTCCCGCCTCAAAGCAGGTGCCGCACTTTTCCCGCCGGGCCACCCTTTCACGCTGTTCTCTCAGTCCCTCCCTTCCAGGGTCCAGCTCGGAACTGCACACGAGCCGCGAGTCCTTCGAAAAAAGGAACCGAGCGCGTGCGCGACCAAGGAAGGCAGCGGCGAAACTCCACGGAGGAGGCGGAGCGAGCTGCGCGCGCTCCCGGGGTAGGAAGTGGGGTCCCGTGCAGAGCCATCTGGGATGGCGCCATCTCGAGCCAGCGCGCGCACGCGCATCTGAATCCCGCGCGCGCCCTAGCTCCACCCGTGTGCCCGCCCGCACGCACGCACGCGTAGCGGATGGGTCTCGCGTGCTTTCCCGCCAAAATTTGGTAGTGGCTTTTACCAGCCCAAGCAAGGCGGCGGTGCGGCCCGCGCGGAGGATTTCACGGAGGAAAGCGCCGAAGGGAGCGATTGCTGCCGCTCAGGCAGCGTGCACGCTCTAGACCAACCCGCTCAGACATCGGTTTCGTCAAGGCGTCTAAACCGAAGGCAAAGGAGAAGGAGGGAGGCGGGGCGGCCCAGGTGATCTCTTTCAGGTTTGCCTTTCAGTGGCCGCCCTGCCCACCTACTTGCCTCTGTGAGAGGTGGTGCAGAAAGAAGCCAGAGAAATATTTAGGTACTGACTGCTCTGTTTCCTATCACTGTTGCTTTTTATTAACAGGTTTTGCTTTGCGGCTTCTCTGGGCATGATGTGGCCCCGGCACTCCCCTCGTACAGGGCACAGGGACACCCTTTATCAGCACACAGAGCCAGCTGCACACGCAGGCCGCTGATGCAGGGCCTCTGTCATAAAGGCCAGAGCCTCACGCGCGCATGCCCGCATGTCCGGTGACTGGCATAGCAGCCAAGGGCATGCCTGGAGTGTGTGGCCCTACCACGATCTAGCTGTGTGGCTGCAGATGTGTATAATAGTGCTTTCAAGGAGGGCTGCTACATTCAGCGCATAAAAATGCAGAACATCCAGTCTGACTTTCAGTTAAAACACTGATACTTTTTTAAAGCATAAGTATGTCCCAAATATTGTTTACCTGAAATTCAAGTTTAACTGGGAATCAAATTCAAATTTAACTATTTTATTTGACAGCCCTGGTTTAAGGCATTATGGGAGACGATGCAGCAACAGTCCCTTCAAGCAGTTCCTGGCAGGTGTAAACAGGCCAAGCGCCTCCCACTGTACCCTCCCCCCACCCCAACACAGTAGTGTGTCTTGTAATCTGATGTAATATGACCGAATGCCACTCTGTCATACAAGGTCAGTTTTTAAGCCCTCTCCATCCCAATGCACTGTAGTGACCCCACTCCACTATAACAAAGGGCCAGATTCCTCCTACGTCCTGGCACTTAGCACATTCATATGGGGATTTTCAGGTTCTTAGTAATGTTAGTGCTGTATCACTAGACATGTGTGGGGGGTGGGGGTGGGGGGGGTTATTGAGGGAGTCTGAACCATTATGATGTTGGAGCTAGTGACACTCTTTCCGTGGAAAACTGTGATGAGAGTCTGCCTCTTCTAGAATAGGGGCATGTTCTCTTCTGTGGAAGATAAAGGTGTGTGAACTAGGAGGGAATGAAGAGGGAATCCGGAAGCCTGTGATTTTGTACGACGTGAGTCATAGGTTTTTCCCAACTTGGAGAATGTATATTGAGTGGCAGCGGTCCCACTGAGCTCATTAAGACATGTGGCTGTAGGTGAGATAAGACTTTGTTCAGTCTGAGAAGTCTAAAGGGCAAAAGGAAACATCGAAGTGGCAGAATCTAGGATTGTAAAGGTAAGTCTATTTGCGAAGTTTTGCTTTTTTGTCTGTCCTATACCTCAGTCTCAGCATGGCTCCTTCACTTCTCATAGTAATAGCACCCTGAAGTTCTGTTGCACTTCTTCATTATAAAACCTTTTGAATTTCATTATTTTACTTTATTTTTTAAAGGCATGGCCTGGGGTGCCTGGGTGGCTCAGTCGTTTGAGCATCTGACTTTGGCTCAGGTCTTGGTCTCAAGGTTCGTGGATTCGAGCCCTGCCTGGGGCTCTGTGCTGACAGCTCAGAGCCTGGAGCCTGCTTCGGATTCTGTGTTTCCGTCTCTCTCTCCCCTCTCCCCACTCACGCTCTATGTGTCTCTCAAAAATAAACATTAAAAAAATTTTTTTAAAGGCCTGGGGCACCGGGTGGCGCAGTCAGTTAAGCATCTGACTTTGGCTCAGGTCTTGATCTTCAGTTTGTGAGTTCAAGCCTCAAGTTGGGCTCTGTGCTGACAGCTCAGAGCCTGGAGCCTGCTTCAGATTCTGCATCTCCCTCTCTCTCTGCCCCTGCCCCGCTTGTGCTCTGTCTCTCTGTCTCTCAAAAATAAACATTAAAAAAAAAAGGCTTTAGTAGAGGGGCGCCTGGGTGCCTCAGTTGGTTAAGCGACTGACTTCGGCTCAGGTAATGATCTCAGGGTTCTTAAGTTTGAGCCCTGTGTCAGGCTCTGTGCTATTAGGCTGGAGCCTGGAGCCTGCTTTGGATTCTGTGTCTCCCTTTCTCTCTGCCCTTCCCCTGGTCTGTTCTATCTCTCTCTCTCTCTCTCTCTCTCTCTCTCTCTCTCTCAAAAATGAATAAACATTTAAAAAATTCAATTAAAAATTAAAAAAATAAAGGCTCTAGTAGGGAAAAAGAGAAGAGCATTCCTTTCTGAGGCCAAGACTGGTTAAAGTGAAATGCCTCTCACTGCAAACCTGGTGGAAAGGAGTGTTAGCTCAGGTTTTGGGCAGAAGTGTCAGGCATTTTCCATTTTCCCAGAGCTCCTAGTCCTAAATTACCAGAGGAGGTTTTAGAGAGTCTTTGAGCTTGTGCAATCTAACCCTCATCTCTCATCACATTAGCTTGGTGTAGCAGCCTGCTCTCTCTTTTTTGTATTTTCACTCTCCTTCATGGTTTCTTCCTCCTGACATTTAAACACGTTCAATGATCTCATTAAAAAAAAAAAAAAAAAAAAAAAAACCTTCCCTCCAGGGGCCAATCTTTTGGTTTTCCCATGAATGTCCTTGAGAATTGTATCTAGGATTCTGGAGGGTTTAACCTTTCTTGTGGTAGAAATTAAAGTGAGGTAGTTGACTGTTGCTAGATGGAAGAAAAATGCTTGGAAATGTTCAGCTAGAGATAGGAGTCGCCACCGTGGTCCTCCCAAGCACTCTGGGGCCAGCTTGGGAGCTGTTTGCCCTGGTCCTCAGCAAGGTAAGTGCAGAAATTCAGAATAAGCAGTTAAGAACTTTTATAGCAATTTGACAGAATAATTTGATGTCTGTTGAACTTAATGAAAAATCTGGAGTTAAAAATTTTTTTCCCACATAACTCTTCTATCCCTCTCCTCTCTAGCTTTCTCCTCTTACCCCTCTCTTCCCTTCATCCTGAAGCTTTTCTAAGGTTCTTACTTTTCACTGATTCCTCAGCTCCTTCCAGGCTGACTTCAGGAATAACTGCTCTGCTGATATTGTTCCCTTAATGGACACCGGTACCGTTCGCCAAATCCACTCTTCGTCTCACTTGGCCTCTCTGTTACAGGTGACCTCCCTTCATGAAACTCTCCTCCTCAGGTTTCTGGAAGAACGTCTTACCTCTTTATAGTTGTTCCTTCTCAGTGTGTGCCCCCTTAATTGTCTGCTTATCAAGTCTCCTTCTCATGCAGCATAGCCCCCTGTGAGCAAGCTGCTCCAGATCCCCAGCTTCAGCAATCCCTACAGACTGGTCATTTCGTAGATTTGTTTCCAACCCAGACCTTTTACCCAATCTCCAGACCCATTCATTTTAGTTGTCTTTATTCAGATATTCTATAACCACCTCAACAAATCCAAAATGAAACCGATCATTGTTCCTCCAAAGGAACCTCCTCCAATGGAACAACCCACTCCTACTCTTCTTTAGCCCATTTGAATATATCAAATTTTATTCAAAACCTAACCCAGAAACCCAGGAACCATTCTAGATTTCTCTTTTCCTGACTCTCCATACCCAAATAATCTGCAATATCTATAAATCCTACCCCCCAAATATTTTTATCCTAAATATATTATATTGTTATTGTCATTTGCTTTTCCTTTCCCACTGCTCTCCATCAGAATATTTAATTATATTTCATCTCTACTACCACAGTAGCCTCCTGGCAGGTTGTCTTGACTGTTTCCCAATCCAGCTCCAGGCTGGACAAGTACATATTCTGAAAGGTTAATCTGACATCCCTCCCCTGCTAACACTGTTTTTCAGTGTTTCTTTTTTTTTAATTTTTAAAAAATGTTTATTTTTTGAGAGAGAGTGAGCATGAGCAGGGGAGGGACGGCGGGGTGGCGGGGGGGGGGGGGGGGGGGGGGGGGAACAGAAGATCCAAAGCGGGATCTATGCTGACAGCAGAGGGCCCGATGTGGAGCTCGAACTCACAAACTGTGAGATCATGACCTTCCTGAGCTGAAGTTGGTCATTTAACTGACTGAGCCACCCAGGCGCCCCTGTTTTTCAGTGTTTCAATATGAAAATTGAACTCCTTAGTATGACATTTAATAGTAACTCCTAACTGTCTAGCCATTTTTCTTCTATCGCCTTCTTGAACATTGTGCTGTAAGAATATTTAACTCCTATGTAGTTTCTGGCACAAATCATACATTTAAGTGTTTGTGCCATCCTCTCCTCCTGGAATGTCTGAGTAAGCCTTATCTGCCTGGCAACCTCCTCATGCTATTTCTGTGGTGCCCCATCCACCTTCAGGTGCTCCATTACAGCAATTATCCAGTTTTAACAATCTGAAGTTCCATGAAGACCGTGTCTACTTTTGAACTTAGGATCCCCAGTTGGTAGCAAAATACTATAAAGCAAAATGTTACAAAGTAGAATCTCAACAAGTATTTGTTGATTGTTTGCGAATTAGCAGTTATGAAACTAGACAAATGAGGCTCACATTTGAGCTCAGCTGATGAGATACTGTTCCACCTTGGACACCCTTAATATAAGTTCTGTGAGCTCCATTGACTCTAGGAAGGTTGTGTAGCTCAGTAGTTCAAGGTGTGCCTTCTGTAGTCACGCATTCTGGGTTGGAATCCTGGCTTTGTCTCTTACTAGCTGTCTGGCTATAGGTAGACTAATTAACTTCTTTTGCAGAGTGGGAATATAGCTAGCTCCTACTTCAGAAGGTTGTTGGTATTAAATGAGACAATACACAGAAAGTATTTGGTGCATAAATTTTCCCCAAAAAATTGTTAGTGCCTGATTTCTCTATTGCTGCTATAACAAATTACCATAATTACCATTCCCTCCATCTCAAATTTGTCTCCATAGTTTCTTATTTCCAATTCTTTTGTCATAATTGCCACTGATTTCAGCTGTTTTTCTCAGCCTTTATAAGTAATTTATTATTTACAGATTATACTTATCTCTTGGTCTTGCTGAAGTTGAGTTTGCAAAGATCTTTGATTCTCTTTATTGATTTTAGATGCTTTCAGAACAGAAGGCCATGGTAATAATGATACTTTAATGTTTCTATGTTTTTACATTTTATTTTATTTTATTTATTTTTTTAGCGTTTATTCATTTTTGAGAGACAGAGACAGAGCACAAGTGGGGGAGGGGCAGGGAGAGAAGGTGACAACAGAATTCAAAGCAGGCTCTGGGCTCTGAGCTGTCAGCACACAACCCGATGCAGGGCTCAAACCCATGAATTGTGAGATCATGACCTGAGCTGAAGTTGGACACTTAACCCACTGAGCCACCTAGGCACCCCTCTATGTTTTTACATTTTAGATTCATCCCTTATTAAAAGCATGCAACTATACTTCATTCATTAAAAAAAAAACTAATCTGAAAATTTGTCTTCAAATGAGCTTAGTCTGTATTTATTCTATAATGACATATTTTGACTTGTTTCTATTACTCTGTTTCTATTTGTCATACCTCTTTTTTCCTTGTGATGTTTCATCGTATATTTCTTTCATTGGATTGATATGTATTTCTTTTATTTCATATCCCCTTCCTCAACTGGTTCAATCTTACATTCTATTTGTTTCTTTCTTTTTGGTAGTTTTCTTAGTATTTTTTTAAATTTTAAGATCTAATTGACTTTATTAAGAAATTCATGAATCCAGCAGCATCCCTTCTAGCAAGTAGAGGAAAGCTCTCTTCCTTAGCATTTTTAAAAAAAATGTTTATTTATTTTTGAGAGAGAGAGTGTGTGTGTGCAAGCAGGGAGGGGCAGAGAGAGAGGGGGACAGAGGATCGGAAGCAGACTCTGCGCTAACAGCAGACAGCCCAATGTGGGACTCGAACTCACAAAACATGGGATCATAACCTGAGCCGAAGTCAGACACTTAACCGAGCCAGCCAGGTGCCCCCTTAGCATTTTTAAAAAATAAGCTCTACACCTAACATGGGGCTTCAACTCACAACCCTGAAATCAAGAGTCACATGCTGTACTGATTGAGCCAGCCAGGCACCCCTCTTCCTTAGCATTTTTAATATACACATATAACAGGTTATTAAATGTGACTCTCAGTGTTCTGGGAATTTCATTAGAGAACAATAGATGTCACATAAGTCATACAGAACATGCTAAGATTGTAAAGGAGATTTTTGTGACCCTTAGCTTATTGCCCTTTCAGGTCTAGATTTTACATGATTTCTTTAGAGAGAATGGTTGGTGTGCTTTGTGGTATTTCTTCTTCCCCCCCCTCGCTCCTCTTCCTTGTCAGTCCAAGTGAGGTATATGTCAGAGAACCACTTCGGAGAACTTGATGGGTATCTCCTGGAATTTGGAGGTATGTAGGTTCCTGACTCATGCTTGGAAAAAAGTTTAAAGGTGTGTAAGCTTTCAGAGAGTGGGTCATAAGCCAGCTCTGTCCATGGAAGTGTCTGTTTCCAAGGTAATGAAGGGGTCTCAGTTCTGGCTCCCTATCTCCTATGAGCCCAAGTCCTATGTCCTCTCTTTGTCAGGGCAACACTACCCTAGCCATTCTAGCCATTACAGTCATTTTGGGGTTCTGATAACTATACCTCCTCAGAACTATCACAGAGGCAGCTTTGCACTTACTTGCTTTTTTCTCCCCTCTTCATTGCTGGCTCCTGAAATTCAGCCTCTTGTTATCCACAATTTCTAGAAGTTCGTAAGTGGGAGACTTTCAGGTTATTTTAGTCTGGCATCTGGCCAGAACCTGACATCTATTTTAACTTGTTGAGTATCTGCCTTCCATATTAGATAGTAAACTCCAGGCGGGCAGATAATCATTCTTGTTCCTCGCTTTATCTCCAGCTCTAGGTTGAGAGGCCTGGCATATAATGAACATCAAATAAACATTTGTTGAACATGTGAGTGACTTATATACATAAAGTCTTCAGTAGTAAAGTAGGATAGATATAATTAAGTCTAAAAACTGTATATACAACAATGAGCATCACAATGAAGAGAATTAAGGAAGGTGGGGCTCCTGGCTGGCTCACGTCCATGGAGCATGCAACTCTTCATCTCAAGGTTGTGAATTCTAGCCCCATGCTGGGTGCAGAGAGTACTTTAAAAAATAAAATCTTAATAAAAAAAGAAAGGGCGGGGGTGCCTGGGTGGCTTAGTCGGTTAAGTGGTTAAGCATCTGACTTCAGCTCATGATCTCATGGTTTGTGGGTTCAAGCCCTGCATCAGGCTCTGTGCTGCCTGCTCAGAGCCTGGAGCCTGCTTCGGATTCTGTGTCTCCCTCTCTCTCTGCCCCTTCCCCTCTCACGCTCTCTCTCTCAAAAATAAATAAACATTAAAAAAATTTTTTTTTTAGAAAGGAAGGGTTGCAAAGCCAGGGTCATGTATTCTTTCAACTGTGCTGCAACTGATTCACCTAAGCTCACCTGACAGCTTTCTTTTGCCACATTTTTTCCATTTCTAGACTTCCTAAAACTCCCACTCCACTCCTATCCTCTTTTAAAAATCAATTTTATTAGGTATAATTTACATCTAATAAAGTGGGCCCATTTTGAGTGTATGTTTCGATGACTTGTGACAAATTTGTGTACTCATATAACCACCAAGATATAGAAGATTCCATTCACTTCTACAAAAAGTCCCCTATTACCCTTTCTCAGGAATCTCCCAGTCTCTCAGACCCAGGTAACCACTGATCTGCTCTGTCCCTATAGGTCAGATTACTCTTTGCTAGAATTTCATCTAAATGGAATCATGTAGTACCCGTTCTTTTGTGTCTGGCTTCCCCTCACCAATGTTTTTGAGATTCACCCCCATTGCTGCAAGTGTCAGTAGTTCATTGTCACTCCAGTCTTTCTGAAATAAGAGAGGTTCTTCTATTCCTAACGCTTTTGCTTCTCCCCTTCTCTCACTTTCCCTGTTGCTCTTCCCTCTCTCAGTTCCCTCAATTTCCAGTCTCACATCAGATGTGATTAAGTCATGTTTACGTCCCACAGGTTCTGTGAGCCATGATGTCTGTAAAGTGCTGGAATGTCACAAAGATGGCACCGTCACCCAGACTTATTCCTGAGTGGAAGGACTTGAAACTCTTCATAAATAATATGCTGAAGGATCTAAAGGTGATGTGTATGTGAGATCAGCACCTGGTGGGCTTGGACTAATTATCCCTGCCAGGGCAGCCTGTTCCTGGGCAGCATGTGAGCTCCTCCTTGGGAGGAGCCCTTCCATACCCCTAAACAATTCCTCCCTCTAAACTAAGATGATAACAATTAAAACACATTATGCTGGGAACAAAACAAAACAAAACCAAAAAGTGAGTTCACATGGATTAAACAAGCAGGAGATACCTTTGTCTTTACATGTCAAGGACCCATGTTCTTTTTCTTTCTTTTCGCTATCCTTAATATTTTAGCCTATCATCTTAAGGTTGCAGGACAGTTCCTGTACTTCCAGGTATCAGCTTTAAATTGCAAGTAGGTAGAAGACAGAAGGTCAGAAAGTACAGAGCTGTGCCAGCCTTAGAGTGCTACAGTTGCCACTCTGTATTGCCAGAATTTCTGGGGCCATGATCACCCTAAACAAGAGCTGAGTTTTATTGGGATAGAAGGAGGAGGACTGATACACAGTAGGCAACAGTACTTCTAGGCACAGATACATTACTTGGGTTTAAGATAGTCTTTTAGAGTCTTCCTGAGAAAACCCTTTATACTGTTGAGTCAGTAAGTGAATCATTTGTACATAAAAGGAGGAGAGGAATGGTAATTAATGGAGTAAGGGGTTTGTAAATTAGCCTTCTGATTCAATGAAGAGGGATGGGAGATTGAGAGCTCAGATACCAGCATCCTTTCTCTCAACTCTGCTGCTGTCACTGAACCAGCAATGGCAGTGGAAGCTGTCTCCAGCATTGTGTTCTGTATTCTCCCAGAACACACAAAGATCTGAATATGACAAATATAAAGAGATTCTAAGTTGACTCAGTATAGTCTCAGGTCCTTTGTGGATGCAGAGAAACTTGGGGAGTTAGATTCATGGAGTAGTGTTCAAGAGGCAGTATAGTACAAGCTATACTGCTGAGAAAGGGACCTCAGAAGTAGACTTATGAGCCTCGGTTTTGGCTGATCCCTACAAGGAGTTCATGTCCTTATGTCCTAGATATAAACTCTGTTATTGGAAGATAGTGTATGTTGGACATGTCCTACTGTGAACATGTTGAAAGACATATATCGTCCTTAATACACCACACACACACACACACACACACACACACACACACACACACACCCTATGGGGTTAGAATACAGAATGTTAGAGCTGAAGCACTCCATGTTGTGAATAGCACACGTTTTCCTTGGATGCATATCGGAATAGTGAAAGAGGGACATGCCAAAGTGTCTAGCTCTGATGCCCACGGGCATGCCATGGGCATTCTAAGTCTGTGAAGTACGAGTTTCCCATAGGGAGTGTATCATGAGTGTGACGCTGACAGTAGTGGTCCTTTGGGTATAGGCAGGGACTTTGAAGAGTTGTTCCAACTGAGGTAGAGTATTTGCCAAGGTTGGATTGTTTTGTCTTACTCACATAGGATTGTATTCCTTTCTTTGGAAGTACTTATTTGTTTTGTACAGACATTTGTTAATTGTTTATGTAATGCCTGTTTCCCCCACTGGACTCTTATCTTTTTTAAATTTTTTTTTCAACGTTTATTTATTTTTGGGGGGACAGAGAGAGACAGAGCATGAACAGGGGAGGGGCAGAGAGAGAGGGAAACACAGAATCGGAAACAGGCTCCAGGCTCTGAGCCATCAGCCCAGAGCCTGACACGGGGCTCGAACCCACGGACCGCGAGATCGTGACCTGAGCTGAAGTCAGACGCTTAACCGACTGCGCCACCCAGGTGCCCTGGACTCTTATCTTTTGAAAGCTAAGGCCATGTCTCTCTTGCTCAGCATCATATCCCCAGTGTGTGTACTAGAACATACCACCCTTTCTCAAGTGTTCCTCACCTGAACCATGGAAAACAGATTTGAGGGGCTATTTTCTCATTTCTCTTAAGGATGATACATAACTAGTAACATTCTAGATGCATAGGGGAGAAATTAATGCCTCATGTAGAATGGATACTTTAGGACATTAGGGCTTACTTCTTACGGAAACTTGGTTGAGAAAGGCTGGGAGGTACTTTGAATTAAGATGTGGGTGAGGGTGAGGCAGGGATGACTCCCCCAAATAGTGCTTTCCAGTGGTAGGGTAAATAAATGTTGGTTAATGAAAAAACAACAAATGTCCGCTAATCCTCAATAAATATTTATTAAATGAATGAGTGAGTGGCGACTTAGGCCTTTTAACAGGCCTCTTCTCTCTCAGTCTGCTGAGAAACCAAAGAATGAGGTGATTGTACTGAGTGACTGGCCTGAGACTCTGTACCAGGAGCCTCACCATCCCCAGAGCAAGCCTTTCATCTGCTTCTACTCCATCAACATCAACTATTTCGTCTCCTTAAACTGGGTGGAACCAGATTCAAACCAAATACAGGTAAAGCTACCTCCCTTTTTTTTTTCCTCCTTCTTAATCCACTTTATATTCATCATACCTCAACTGTCCTCATCTCAGAATGATGAGGGGGATTCTGAGTTAGCTCATTTTAATATCTATCTCCGTTTCTCAATCTGACCTGGATGCAGTGATCTTTTTCACCTCTAGTTTCAGGTCCAGAGAATTCATATTCCTTAGAAAGCAGACTGAAGGCCAAGGAAAGAGCCTTAAGAATCATGTTTCTATCCCATACCCAAATCCTAGTATTAGGAAACTCCCAAAGTTAAGTTCTTCGGTCTTTCCTTAGTCTTACAAGAGGGAACGGCGATCTAAACATTCAACCCTTCATACCCCTTACTCTTGGGAGATCATCTGCCTCCATGGTCCAACTTTCATCTCTCATCCTCTTCTAGGCAGTACTTTGGATACATAAGAAAGATACAGAAGCAGAAGGAACAATGGAGAAGATGATGTTTTGTGTGATGGATCAAGTACCGCCCATTGAAGCAATGGTCCACACAGGTTCCTACCACATGTTAGTTGCTTACTGTGGTGACATGCACCTGTGGCTCTTTGGAGATCACCATCGAGCATTCATATCTCTGGGCACAGTGCCCTGTCGTTTCTTCATCAGCTGCCTCTGCTATGACCCAGAAACGGAGGTGCTGCTGTCTGGTACCTTGGGGGCTGTGGTTACCTGGCTTATCTTACCAAATGGCAGGGACCTCCAGATGGCACAAACAGTGCCCATGTCTGGTCATGAGCTTGTACAGGGCTTTTCCCTGAATGGCCCCAAGGGGTCTCTCCTGGCCCTTTGTGAGAATAAGGTAAGGGTCTTCACCCACCAGGGTCAGGGCCAGCTGAAAGAGGTAAGAAAGTTCACTCCCATAGGCAGTGGCTCTTCCATCACCTGCTCCTTCACTTGTGTCTCTCAGGGATATTTCTATGCTGGAAACAAGGATGGAGAGATCCATGCTTGGGGTCTAGACCAGGGTAACTTCCTCCACAGCTTCCAGGCCCATTCCTCATCAGTTATATGCGTTCACAGCCGGCCAGAGATCCACAACTTACTGACAGCAGGCCGAGAAGGCACAGTAAGGGAATGGAACCTTGCTGTTGGGAACTTGCTGCGGCAGCTGGATATTGGTGAGGGTCTGCGGCAACTGCAGTTTATTGATAACACCACTTTTTTCTGCCAGACTACCCACGCTTTCTCACTGCACCACCTGCCTTATTTTTTTTTTTTTTTTTTTTTTTTTTAATTTTTTTCCTACGTTTATTTATTTTTAGGACAGAGAGAGACAGAGCATGAACGGGGGAGCGGCAGAGAGAGAGGGAGACACAGAATCGGAAACAGGCTCCAGGCTCTGAGCCATCAGCCCAGGGCCCGACGCGGGGCTCGAACTCACGGACCGCGAGATCGTGACCTGGCTGAAGTCGGACGCTTAACCGACTGCGCCACCCAGGCGCCCCATCCACCTGCCTTATTTTTATAGCCTCTTCAATGTCTGTGGTTCTGCTCCTGAGCAGGTGCACCGGGTCTGCTGTGGCCGAAATTGGACTCGGATCCTGTGTGCCACTAAGGATGGTTTGTTGCGCTTCCTGTCTCCAGTGACAGGAGATCTCCTGGTTCTCACCTGGCCTCTGCTTGTCATGGATAAGGCTGTGGCTTGGGCCTATGACCCAGACAATGAGGAGCTCTTTGTGGCAACAGGCAGTTCAGAGGTGCTGGTGTTTGATGCAATGCGCTCGCCTTGCACAGCCAAGTATATGGTATGCACTTCAGTAAACTCTAGGGACAGAGTAAGTTGCCTGGCCTATGCACAGTCCCATTTGGGTATGGGCCTAGTAGGACTGATGTTCTGTGGGCATGACAGTGGCATTGTGAGAATCCTCTCCCACTACAGCTATGCCCGAATAGAAAAGACTGTTCATTCTGGGGCAGTTTTGGCCCTGTCTACCCTGGAAGGTCCCCAGGAAAACTCCTTGCTCTGTTCCTATGGCATGGATAATACTGTATACCTGACAGAAGCTTTGCTGTGGAAGAACAAGGTAATCCTGCAGTCCATAAGCAAAATTCTCTGTAGTTGCCCCCTGCAACACGTGATACTGCTGCCGGGTTCTGTGGGTGCCATCACTGACAACCACTGCTGGCGTCTCTGGCACTATCAAGATTTTCTGCAATCTGCAGAATCAAAACAAAGCTCTATGTTTGAAGAGACAAAATGCCTGCACCGGTGTGCCATCACTTCATTTGATGTCTGCTCCTCCCTGAAACTTTTTGTCACAGGGGGCATTGACGGCTCAGTCCGGATCTGGGACTTCCATGGTAGACTCATAACTGAGTTGGGTTCAGCACTGCATTTTGGTCCACTCTGCTTTGCCAGTAATTGGGGTGACCTGCTTTTGACTTTCAACCAGAGTCTTTACCTGGTATCATGCTTAAAATTGCTCCCTCCTACTCGGCTGATTCACCTAGCTATCCTAAATAATGCAGATGAAATACAAGAAGACCCTAAACTCTTTCTGCCTAGCTTCTTCTTTTCTTTTGAAATAGTACTTGTACCCAAATTTGTCTATCTTGGACAAGGGCTGCAGGAATTACAGGGGCTAGAGGCCCTTGTTAACAAACGGGTCATTGCCTTTGACAATACTGTGCCCCATGTTGTAGAGGAAGAGAGACGTATGCCTTCTCTGATTCAAGTGGAACCCAAATTACATTTTTTGGAGGATAAGGATATTGCTTTTTCTATTCCTGACCCCAAGCATAATCATCCCCCACATGTGGTTCCTGCTCAACTACGGCTGGCTGGCTGGAATGGGTTGAACCCCTATCATAAACTGCATGGCTTCTTTGGTAAAGGGCGGCAATGGCCCTTTGCTCCTGATGGCTACATCCCCAACTCAGTTATCCGTGCCTGCCTTTGGCCTGACGGTACCCCAGTCTTCTTACGCCATGACCTGTACTCATCCTACCGAGATACAGACTGGGACATGACTGAACCCATCAGACGCCAGACACTGTCACCTATGCCTCTATCAGAAGAGAACATCTCAATGAGGAGAGAGAGGGATAAATCCAAGTGGTGGAAACGAACATTCTATGATGTTCTAACAAGCTTGATAAACCGAAATTGGGCAGGAAGAAAACTTGATGAAGGACTTCTAAATAATTTAATTGAGGCAATCCTCAGCCTCACAGTTTACTGTTCTATAGACCAGTACACGACATATATTAGTGCCCTGGCACAAATTTTTGCCACTTACCAAGTATCTCCAAGGTTGTGCTCTGAGACTGCCTGTCGCCTGCTGGAAGATACACTCCATCCCAACCCATGCATCCGTGAGCTAGCCTGGGAGGGGCTAGATATGCTTGGCATCATGAGCCATCTCTTTGCTGTTCCACTGAGTCTGGGATTGATGGACAGTGATGAAAATGTGCGGGCTAAGGCTTTGTACCTTATGATAAGAGTCACAGGCATCCAAAGTAAGAGCATGCTGGTAGGCCTGCTGAAGGAACAAGAAACCCTCCAAAAAATGCAGTAAGTTGTGTAGTGGCTTTCCCCCTTCTGTTTTTTCTAGCTCCTAACCTCCAGAATCTGGTTGCTTATTCTCCTTTTCTATAACCCTTTCTATTCTTTTCCTCCCACTATGATCTTTGTTTCTCTTTGCTTTTCTCCCCAGTGCTTACCCTTCTTCTGATCCTTAAGATTCCTCGAGACTCAAGTCTACAAACCTTCCAACCAAAAAAATATCTTTTATCTCCCTGATGACTTGATTCTTTGCTATCTTTGGTTCTTTCTTCTTTACCAACCCTTTACTTCAGACTACTCTGTCCTAAATGGCCACTTTTTCTCTGCCTCTTCAATTGTAATTTCTTCTTCTCCTCCTCCTCCTTCTCCCTGTCTTCCTTTCTTCCTTCCCTCCTCTTCCTCCTTCTTCTTCAAATCTAGTTTTATCACTGGCTTGGTATCATCCTTTTTTCCTCTTGACTTTTATAGGCGGGAACTTATTGGAGAAACCTCTCTGGACCAGCTGCTGGGGATCCAAGCTAACGACCTCCAGTGCCTGCTTACACGGGTGGAGCAGCAGCTAAATGAAAACCTGACCTTGTCACACAGAGACCAACAACCTTCTTTTTCTTTAGACATATCAATGGATGGTGAACCTGAGACCTTTGTCAAACGAACATTCATACCTGAAGAGATCACCAAACGAAAGAAAAGAATGACATATGTTCAAGAAAAGAGAGAAAGTCTTAGTATGTATGGGGTAATAAATGGGGTATATTTGGGGCCCACCTTAGGACACCAAAAGACAGGGTCAGTAAGGCCAAGATATCTAAAATGGGGATACCTGGGTGGTTCAGTCGGTTGAGCATCTGACTTCAGCTCAGGTCATGATCTCGTTCGAGCCCTGCGTAGGGCTCTCTGCTGTCAGCACGGTGCCCATTTCAGATCCTCTGTCCTCCTCTCTCTTTCAAAAATAAATAAACATTTAAAAAAGATATCTGAAATTATATCAGTGGGAACATAATTACGTAGAGATTCTTTTCCATAGAAAGTAACCTTCCTGGGAAGGAAACACATATACCACAACAAATAGCAAGGTCTTATTTCTTCAGGATATGGAAGCTGGGATAAAATGACAAGCATTTCTGTGCCATAAAGCCTCAGTCCTCTTTGCCTCTGTACTTCTTATGGAAGTTCATTGAACTGTATATTACAAAGGTTACCACTCAGGGCCTCTGTTTTTTCTTAAATATTTTCCTCAATATCTCTGCAGTTAAAAAGGACCTGAGAGTTTCCAGAAAGAAGAGAGAGACAGAGCTTGTAAAATTTAGCTCTATGTTGGTGCCTTCAGAGGATGAAGGTGAACAGAGAGAGGCCAAGAAATCAGAGCTAATTGACACTGAGGATGTTGCCTTAGAGCCAGAGCTGCCACTAAGTACTTTCAGCCCAGCCAAATCTGAAGAGGTTGCTGAATCAAAGGAGGTCATGACAGAAGCTACAGAAGCTATGGAAGCCACAGAAGAAGGAAGAGGCCACATGGCAGTCACAGAGGCAGTGGAAGCCACACAGATTATAAGGGCCATAGATCAACATGACATGAAAGATTATGGAGAGATATTCCCTAAGCTGGAAAGACAAGAACTCATGAAAAGACTCTGGGAAAGGGCAGTGGAAAAAAGCCATGAAAAAGTAGCTGCGAAGTTGAAACAGAAAGAAAATTTGAAGGATATTTCAAAGATGACTGCAGAAGAGCCCAAAGAAAAAGTCATGCAGATTGCTGAACAAGAAAAAGATACAAGGAAGAAACTTGGAAAGGGTGACCAAGGTTTGACTGGTGCCCCTGGACACACGGGTGAATCAGACACCAGGTATTGGCGGAATGATATTAGCTATCTTGCCACCTCAAGGATAGCAAGTTCCCATCCAGGAATGTTAAGGGATCTGGGTCAAGAATTGGTGGACTTGGCTCGGGTGATTCTTGCTCCCCAAGAGCCCAGTTGGGATCTATTCCAAAAGATCTGCCCCCTTTTAAAGGACTCCTCAGAATTGGAGGAAAGAGTGGTAGAAGAACCATCCACTATAACAGAAAAGGTGGATAAAGAGATTGTCGAGGAAGAAGTGACAGAGTTGGGAAGACAAAGGGGAAAAGAAGCATTAGAGAAGGACAAGGCATTTTCTCAAGTCAAGAAAAAGAAAGTTGCTTTCTTAGATAAACTAGCCTTACAGAAAAGGAAATTAAAAAAAGAAGCACGGGGACTGGCCAGGCAAGATGGGAAAATAGCTGAGGAAGAAAGGAAACTGAGTAAGCCAGAGAAGAAAATAATTCAGGGTAAGGAGAAACTGATCCAGGATATGAAGAAACTGACTCATCAGAAAGAAAAAATAGCTTGGGAGGAAAAACTACTGGCTTATCCACAAAAGACATTAACCAAGGAAGAGCAGAAGTTAGTTTTAGGAGAAAAGAAAGATACTGGAAAAGGGAAAAAAACGACTAGGGGAAAGAAAGAGAGTGACCCAGAAAGAGGGGAGGGCAGCCCTGAAAAGGAGTAAGTGGGACTGGGAGAAGATTATGATGGCCCATGAAGAAGACATGTGGCCCCAGGAAGAGGTGTTGCCTGTCTGGGGAGAGAGGAAATTGTCCCAGGAAGAGGAAGAGCTGGGTGAGGAAGACGAGGAGCTGAGTGAGGAAGAGGAGGAGCCCTGTGAGGAAGAGAAGGAGTTCAGTGAGGAAGAGCCAAGTGAGGAAGAAGAGGAACTGGCCTGGGATGAAGAGGAACTAATTCTGGACTTAAAGAAACAAGTTAAAGGTAGGAAGAAAAAGTCCCACAAAAAGAAGAAACACATTCAAGGTATAGAGAAACATGTTGAAGAAGAGGCCCAGAAAAGGGGGGAATTAGCCCAGGAAGAGGAACATTTGTCTAGTGAAGAGGAGGGACTGTCTGGGGAAGAAGAAAAACAGGCATCAGAAAGGGGCAGCTTGGCAGAGCAAGAAATTAAATTGACCACAGAGAAGAATAAATGGTTAAAAAAGAAAAAAGAGGCCTATAAAAAGAAACAAATCCAAGAAAATGAAAAACAAGTTGGGAAACAGGAGAAAGAAGACCAGAAAGAGAGGCAGGCTAAGAAAGAGGAGAAAAAAGCCAAGGACAAACAATTATCCTGGGAAAGAAAGAAACTGGGCCTAGGGGAAGAGGAAAAGCAGGGGGGAAAGGAGAGAAGGGCCCAGAAAGAGGAGAAAACGACTGAGAGGAAGAGGCAATGGACCTGGGAAAAAAAGAAAGCAGACTCAGGAGAGGAGCAAAAAGCTGGGGGGATGAAGAAATGGTCACAAGAAGAAAAGAAACAGGCCCGGGAAGAAAAGAGACGGGATCAGAAAGAGGAAAAATTGGCTCCAAAAGTGGAGAAACAGGCTGAGGATAAAAAACAATGGGCCAGAGAAAAGATGAAACTGGTCCCAGGAGAAGAGAAAAAGATAGAAGAAATTGAGAAAGTGTTCTCTCAAAAAGAGAAACGGGCCATGGTGGGGGAAAAACAAGCTAAGAAAGAGGAGAAATGGGTTGGGAAAGACAGGAAAGCCACTGACAGAAAAGAACAACAGACCCACAAAAAAGAGCAACTAGCCCTACAAGAGCAGATACAGGCCCAAGAAGAGAGAATATGGGGTCAGAAAGAGGAGAACGAGAGCGATAAAAAAAAAACAACGGGCTTGGGTAAAAGAGAAAATTTTTGTAGAAAGGGAGGAACACGCTGGTGAAGTGGAGAAAAAGTCCCAGAAAAATGAGGAAAAAGCATTGAAGAAAAGACTGACCCAGAAAGACAGTGAATTGGCCAAGGAGAAGAGGCATATTGCTAACAGAAAAAAAGCAGTAGCCAGAAAGGGGATTGGCATAACTAACAGAAAGAAAAAAACTGAGGAAGAGAAAGAAGTTGTGGAAGAAGAGGAATTGTCCCAGGAAGAGAGGGAATTGGCCTATGACATTAGGATCAAGGAGATGGGTGTTGCCAAGAAAAAAAGGAAAAGAACCAAAGAGGAGAGAATACAGGCAGTGAGGAAACTGGATATGGAGAAAGGGATTCGTTCTGAAGACAAAGAGGCTAGTTCCAGTTTAAAAGATATAAGGAAGAAAGAGAGTAACCTGTTCAGGATCCTGGCTAAAACAATTAGAAAAATGAGTATAGTGCTACCAGAAGAAACAGAAATATGTGAGGAAGAGAGATCATTCATGACAGGGAAGAGTGAAATGGATGGCCAGAAGTGGGAATTTTTTAAGGAACAGGGGGAAATAATGAAAGAAGAGAAGGAGCTGGGTCAGGAAGAGGGAAAAGTAGAAGATGATAGGCTGGCCACCAAAGAGAGAACACTGACTGATGGAGAGAGCTTGAAGGAGAACCGAAAGTTACTACAGAAGGTCCAGGGAAAGATATTATTAGATAGAGTCCAGGTAGAGAGTATATTAAAGGAAGTCCAGGAACAAAATATGTTAGGAAAAAAGCAGCTAAAGAAACTTCTGGGGAGAATTGAGAAGAATAAACTAAAAAAGACTCTGCTGAAGTGGTTATTAGAGAGTATCAGAGATACTCTGTTTGAAGGCTTATCTGAGAGTTTTATTGGGAAGGAAATGAAGGAAAGTCCAACTAAGAAGGGGAAAGAGGAGGAGAGCATTACTGAGGAAGAAAAGGAAGGGATTCTGCCCAGGAAGGAGAAAGGGAAATATGTAATTAAGAAGAAGAAAAAGAAGGTAAGCCTGAGTGAAGAGAAATTGAAGGAGAATTTGGCTAAGAAGTATAAAAAACAAAGTTCATCCCAAAGAAGGAGAAAGGGAAAGAGGTTGACTCAAGAGAATGAGAGGCTGAGTAAGAAGAAAAAAGAGGGCCCACATGAGGAGGAGAGCCTGGATGAGGAGGAGGAGAGCCTGAGTGAGGAGGAGGAGGAGAGCTTGAGTGAGGAGGAGGAGAGCTTGAATGAGGAGGAAGAGGAGAGCCTGAGCCAGGAGGAGGAAGAGAGCCTGAGCCAGGAGGAGGAGGAGAGCCTGAGCCAGGAGGAGGAGGAGC
>NW_024412425.1:2194357-2280686 GCF_014898765.1 Herpailurus yagouaroundi
GAGGAGAGCCTGAGCCAGGAGGAGGAGGAGAGCCTGAGCCAGGAGGAAATGGAGAAGATAGAGAAAAGGGAGAAGGAGGAGGAAAGACAGAAGGATGGGGAGAGCAGACTTATGGAGGTGATACTCCCAGAAGAGGGAGTATTGAAAACAGAGCTCTCCAAGGAGGAAGTGAGCTTATCAAAGCTAACAATAGAAGATGAGTCTCTTGCTGAGAAAAGAAAAGGTACAACTATAAGGAAAATGCCTTTTAAGAAAGAAAGATTGCTTGATGGAAAGAGAGATCCCACACTTAGGGATAAAGTCATGTGGCCAACAGTTCTGAAAAGCCCCTTCAAAATGCCACTCCCAGTAGCTCTGGAAAAACAGAGAATGCCTAGGAAAGTGTTAGGGGATCATTTAGATTTGAAAGGTCAGGAAAGTCAACTTCTTGGAGCACACCCTGAGACAAGTTCTTGGAGAAGACAAGAGGATGTGCTCTTGAAGAAAGCTAGGGGTATGTTTTTACAAGGGAGGGGAACAGGCTTACAGGCCCAGATCCCAGAAGGGCTCCATAGGCCAGAGTCCCATTTATCTGATATGATCAGGAAACCACAGAAACCTGAACATAGACCCAAAGGTGACATGTGGAAGTGGTTCTTGAAGTCCCGGGATTTGCCAATGGGGAAAACTGAGGGCCAGGTCGTAGGCCCAGCCCTAGCCTCAGCCCCATCCCTTACTTCTGCACCAGCTGAAAGGCCATGCTACTCAGAAGCAAGCTTCTCAGATGAGGACTGGATTAACAATGCCTTAATAAGGCTGGAAGTGGGAGAGCAGCTTTCCAGGAACAGTTTCCAAAGACTGCACCAGCTCCTCAGAAACTTCACTTCAAAGGGATACTTGAAATGGATGCATCTATACAATCTTAAAGCCATTGCTAAACACTTCAGGAAGAACCTAGAAGTAAGTCATACAGACATATCACAACCCTATAAGGATGTTTTGAGTCCAGTGCACTTAAAAGGGATCCCTCCAATTAGAAGAAAAGAAAAATGGAGCTGGCTAGAGCCATTCCCTGTTGTTGAAGCAGTGTTACCATTGGCTGCCACAAGGCCTCAAACCCCACACCGTCTCAGTTGGCCTCTCTTAGATGAGTCCTACAGGAAGAAGCAGGCACAACAGTTATCTTCTGCTGTTAAGCAGATGTTGAACCTTTATCCAGTCAGAAAGGATGTTCCTACAACTGTCTATCCCTCTGTGGATATAAAATCCCTGGACTTGATATTCCAGAAAGACTTCCAGGTCTTGAGGGAGAAAGGAGAGCTCTCCAAATTTCACAAGGCAGAGAAGGAAGCACTGCCCATCCCTTCACCAGTATTCCCATCAACCATCAAGAGGATTCCAGTCCCAAAGGCTATAAACTGGCATCTTTTAGGAGAACCTTACAGGAGTGCTCGGGTACAGCAGTTATCCAATGCCGTCAAAGAGATGGAAATGCAACACTTTTATCCTACCGCGCGCGAGATTTTCACAGGTGCCCATGACTCTGTGGACAAACAAACTCTAGCATTGATGTTTCAGAGGGATCTCAGAGCTTTTAAGGGAAAGGACAGGCCCCTCACATTGCCCAAGTTGAAGAAGGCGCAGCCCGTCTCTAAGAAAAAGGAAAAGCTGCCTCAATGGGAGACATTTGTGGCACTCTACTATGTTTTGCAGACATTGCAGCAACGATATGCAAAAGACCGCACTGCTTGGATGGAACAGTTTTACCAACTCATGGATCTGTACCAATTTAAGTCCCCCCAAATCCAGAGGCTCCTACTACAGTTGCTGCAGAGAGAGGCACTCCAACCTGAAGAGACCATCTATAAAAAGGCCCTGAAAGCCAAGGAGCTGGTACTTGGTGAACGGTTGTTCTGTGGCCTGTTTTGTGGTCATTCTTGTGCCCCTGCAGGTCCTCTCAAGTTCCATGATGTTGTACCTCTGCCTGGGAAGAGCAAGGTGCATACTATCCAACCTGTGGGCATTGCCCAGTATGGGTTCCTAGAACTTGCCTGGAAAAGCCTACCACAAGTCAGTCCTTACCTTATTGAGAGGCTGCCCAACATCTCTACTCCAACTCTATGATTTGGCCTAACATTAGGACTTTGGGACCTTGCTGGGGAATAAGCCTGGCCATAGATTTTAAGCCTCCTGTACCCACTTCAAGGTGGGCCTAAACAAGTATTTGTATTCATTTGGCTCCAGAAACCTGCTACCTTGTACTGAATAAAATGACATTTCTCATTTGTAACAAACATTTTGATTTCTCTTTCTTCCCCAGCCTAGGATCCCCATAGAAAGTAGACAGAGAAAACAGATAATCTTTGTCCTCACAGGACTGATTGTTTTTTGTCAGTGGGTACATCCTTTGGAGGGTAGGGGCCAGCATTTGATCAACTTTTGATAGAAAAGTCTGTCCTGGAACTCTTTTTTCTTTGGTTAGTATTTCCTCCCTCAAAAGTTCCTAGGAGGAGAGTGTCTGGTGCAGCTGGGCTTTTATTTATTTAGCATTAGTCTGAGACGAAGCAGAGAAGACCCATAATTTTCCCCCTTCATAAACTTTGATCTGTAGTTCCTGAACATCTCTAAGCCTTAGTGTTCTCATCTATATAATGGGGAAATATAGTGAAATAATGATTAAGAATGCCAACTTTGAATTCAGAAAAACTCTCCTTCCAGTTCTTTTTCTGCCATTTATTAGCTCTTTAATCTTAGCTTTTGGTTTCCTCAAAGTATAATGGTGGTAGTAACAACTACCTTAGTGAAACAACAGAATTCCTGGAATACAGTTCTCTCTCCCTCCCTTTCCCTCTCTCTCTATCATAGGTAGCTATTTTAATGGGAGTTAAGTGTGTGAATGAGAATGTGGGTTATAAGATTCAAACAGGATTTGAATCCCTGCCTTTCAATTTGACATATAATCTTGAGCCAGTGATTTCACCTAAGCCTCAGCTTTTTATTTTTTATTTTCAATTGTTTATCGTAAGCCTCAGTTTTATCATGTGCAAATGAGGCTCACTGTGAGGCTCAAATGTGATTCTGGCTACACCCATTTTAGTGTATTGGGCTAAAGGAGGTGCCTGGGACCTCAAGAGAGTTTGAGGATACCTTGAGAAAGGGAACAGAGCTCAAGGAGACAGTCTGCAAGAGTAGGGGAGGAGTTCAAGCACAAAGGAGGTGCTTGGAAGCCCAAGAGATCTTGGGCATCAGAAAACAGACTGCTGAGGGAAGTGACAAATTCTGAGGAAAAAAAAAGTTTGGGAGTCCAGATCAGAAGCTTGGGAGTAAGAGACAGATCTCAGGGGAGAGGTCTGAGAGCCCAAAGGGAACAGCTGGAGTTGACAATGTACAGAAGCTAAGAAGTCCTGGGAACAGATCCCATGCTCAGCAAAGGCATAAAAGTGATGAGCAGAAGAAGCAGATTTTGAGGTTAGAGGAGCCAGGAAGCCCTTGAAGGAGCCAGAGCTCAGGGGAGATCCCTGAGCTTAAGAGAGGTGCACAAAGTGCAATGGGGAAGGGTAGGATAAAAGGGAAGAAACAAAACTTTGAGAAGACTGCAAGCTTCCAGGGAAGGAAGTAGATCCCAAAAAGCAGTCTGCAAGGTCAGAATAAGTTGAATAATTCCAAAGATTTAAAACATATACTTACACATGGGGGAATTCCCTCCTGTGAAACAGTAAATTATATATAGATGTTTTTTGCTTCCGGCTCCTGCTAATATTTGGTCTTTGACCCTTGTTTCTGACACAGAACTCCTAAGTCCCTTGGAATCTCCTGGGAGATAGGAAACGCTTTTTGTTCTAATGAGATGATTCTTGGTGGGCTCCTAGAAAGGGGCTGGTCACTAGAAAGACCAAGCCATGTATAGAAGCTTGGGGCTTTCAGCCACCTCTCCCATTCTCTAAATAAGGGCTGGAGATTGAGTTAATGATCAGTCATGCTACATGATGAAGCCTCCATAAAACCCAAAGTGTGGGGTTCAGGGAGCTTCCAGGTTGGTGAACACATCTATGTGCCAGAGGGTGGTGCACCCGAACTCCATGGGGCAGAAGCTCCTTCACTTAGGACCCTACCAGAGCATCCCTGATGTATCTCTCTGGCTGTATGCTTTAACATATTCTTCATAATAAACCAGCAATAGTAAGTAAACTGTTTTCTTGGGTTCTGTGAGCTGTTGTAGCAAATTATGGAACTTGAGGAGGATTGTGGGAGCCCGTGAATTCTATCCAAGTCAGACAGTTCTGGGTAACCTGGGTACCAACTACTTGCGATTGGGGTCTGAAGCAGAGGGCAGTCTTGTGGGACTGAGACCTTGGGGGTCTGTGCTTACTCTGGTTAGTGTCAGAATTGAACTGCAGGACACCAAATTCATATTGGAGAATTGGTCTGTGTGGGGGAAAAAACCACACATCTGATGTCAAAAGTGTTGTGTGAGTAAGAAGACAACACCCCCCCCATCAAATATCTCCTCAAATATCCTATGTATTTCCAGAAGAGGGGGAAAACAAGATGAAAAGTATTAAATTGTGTTTACTGTAAGGAAAACCATTAATAGTTTACTAAAAGGTTTGCTACAGCAGGGAAATGAAGAAATTTGTTTTTCTTAAACACTAGGGAATTTTGCCAAGCTTTTTACAATCCCAGAAATAATAGAGCCATATAGAAGAAACTAAGCTTGACTTATTTATATCAGAACAACTTTAAAAATAATTTTTAAATGTGGTAAATTATACATAACAAAATTTACCAGTTTAGCCATTTTCAGTGTACAGTTTAGTGCATTAAATACATTCACGTTGTTGTGCAACCACCAGTGTCCATCCAGAGAATGTTTTTCACCTTACAAAATTAAAACTCTGTTCTCAGGGGCACCTGGGTGGCTCAGTCAGATATAAGTGTCCAACTCTTTTTTTTTTTTTTTAATTTTTTTTTAATGTTTATTCATTTTTGAAAGACAGAGACTGAGCACAAGCAGGGTGGGGTGGAGAGAAAGGGGGACACAGAATCTGAAGCAGGCTCCAGGCTCTGAGCTGTCAGCACCAGAGCCCGATGTGGGGCTCGAGCTCACGAACCGTGAAATCATGACCTGAGCCAAAGTTGGATGCTGAACCCACTGAGCCACCCAGGTGCCCCAATAAGTGTCCAACTCATGATTTTGGCTCAGGTCATGATCTCATGGTTCATGAGATGGAGCCCCATGTTGGGCTCTACACTGAGAGCTTGGATCCTGCTTGGGATTCTTTCTCTTCCTCTCTCTGCCTGTCCCCTGTTTGCATGTGCTTGCTCTCTAGCTCTCTCAAAAGCAAAAAAAAAAAAAAAAAAAAAACAAACAAAAAAACAAAAAAAACCATTCCCATTATATAATAACTCCCCATTCTGCCTACCCCACCGCTCCAGTTCCTGGCAACTATCATTCTGCTTTCTGTCTCTATGAATCTAAGTACTTGATATGAGTGGAAACTTAAAGTATTTGTCCTTTTGTGACTTATTTCACTTAGCATAGTGCCTGTCTTCAGGGTTCATCTATGTTGTAGCAGGTGTACAATATTCCATTGTATGTATAGACTACATTTTGTCCATCCATTTATCTGTTGGTGGGCACTTGGGTTGCTTCCACCCAAATTTTGGCTATTGTAATGCTGCAGTGAACATGGGTGTACAAACCTCTCTTCAAGATCTTAAAATTGTTTTTGGTATACACCCAGAAGTGGAATTGCTGGGTCATATGGAACTTCTATTTTTTTTTTAGAAATGGTCAGCTGGTATAATTTTAAAAATACCATTAGGGTCCATTCTAGTGATTGTCTTGACTTTCTGCAGTAATCTAAATCTGTGTTTCACAAACTTTGAAATAAAGTATAAGGCTCCTTATGTGTATTTAAAATTTTGTTTTATTTTAAACATTTAAATTATTTTATTGAGGTGTAATTAACATGCAGTGAAAGGTACAGCCATTAAACTTTCAGTTCGATGAGTTTCGACAACTGTAGACAC
Source organism: Herpailurus yagouaroundi (assembly GCF_014898765.1). Taxonomy (NCBI): domain Eukaryota; kingdom Metazoa; phylum Chordata; class Mammalia; order Carnivora; family Felidae; genus Herpailurus; species Herpailurus yagouaroundi. Next base: position 2,200,370 of record NW_024412425.1, read on the forward strand.
CTTTGTAACAACCACACAAACCAAAGTAAAATATTTCCAAATGGCCCTTTCCAGTTCTTTTGTGCCCTGTTCCAGTCACTTTTCCAACTCCCTCCTTGAAGGTAACCACTCTTTTATTACCTTTAGTTTTTCCTGTTCTTGCACTCCATATAAATGGAATTATAAAGTATGTAAACTCCTGTTTGGGGCTTATTTTGCTTAACATATTTTTTGAGACGCATCTATATTGTGCATATTAGTTTTTCCTTATTGTATGAACACACCATGATTTATTTATTCTCATGTTGATGGATGTTTGAATTATCTCCAGGTAGATGTATCGTGAATGAGGCTGCTATGAACACTCTTGGATAAGTGTTACTATGGATGTTTTCATTTCTCTTGGGCAAATACTTCAGGATGGAATTTAGGTTTATAAGAATATTTTCCCAAAGAGGTATCACTTTATACTCCCCAACGCTATTTATGAGCATTCCAGTTGTGCCACATACTTGCCAACATTTCACGTTGTCATGTTCTTTTATTTCTAGTAGGCATAGATAATTTTCATGGACATAGGTATTTCATTGTGACTTAGTGCTGATTAAGTTGTGTTGACCCCATTGCTTCTCGGCCTTTTGGCTAAGAACAAGTGAAGTTGTGTTGACCCCTTTTTTCTAGCGCTTATTGGCCATTTTTATATCATTTGTGAAGTGTCTAAGTCATTTGTGCCCCACCCCTTTAAATTGGGTTGCCTTTTTATTTTGATTTAAAGATGTTCTTGTCTATTACCAATGTTTTATGATGAGCAGATATATTTTGATGAAGTTCAACATATCATTTCTTTCATGGTTAGTGCATTTTGTGCCCTGTTCAAGAAAATTTTGCTTTCTCCAACCAAAATGATAAAGATATCCATCTATGTTTTCTTCTAGAAACCTTATGGTTCTGGGTTTAACATTTAGCTCTATGATCGATCTCAAATAAATTTGTGTGTATGGGGTAAGATGCCAAGTTTCAATCTTTTTTCCCACAGAGATAGCTAATTGTTCCAAATATCATTTGTTAAAACTTTCTCATTGACTTGCACTGGTTCTTCTGCCAAAAATTAATTGACAGTAATTATTTCAGGGCTCTGTTCCATTGAAACATTTGTCCTTAAATCAATGGCATACAACCTTCATTATTGTTGACTGGTAAGATCTGGTAGTGTCTTCCAATTTTGCTTTTTTTTTTTTTTTAATATTATTTTCTCTCTCCTAGATCCTTTGCATTTCCATATACAATTTCAAATCAACCAGTAATTTCTTCAAGAAAGGCTGCTGGAATCTTTGAAAGGGGTTGCATTAATTTTATAGATTTAGGAAGAATGGACATTTTAAGAATATTGAACCATCCAATGAACATGCAATCTCCCCCACTTATTTAGGTCTCCCTTGATTTATTCTAACAATAGTCAATTAGTTTTCAAAATACAGATCATAACACATCTTTTAGGCAGATTTCATCCCTAATAATTTGATGATTTTGATGTTATGGTAAATGGCATTGTTCATTTCATTTTCCAATTGTTGGTAGAATATAGCAATATAGTTGAATTTTGTATATTAACCTTATATCCTAGGAAGTTGATAAACTCATTAATAATATTCTAAAAATATTCTAGTTATTTTCATATGTAAGCACGTTATTTGCAAATAAAAGTTTTATATCAGTAAGCAGAGGACACTTGCTGTCAGTCAAGACAGAGAGACCCAATTTGGAGATTTGTCTTATCACCATCATTTTTTTTGTTTACTTAGCTACTTAGCTTTTTAAGGAACTAAATTCTTCAACTTATAATTGCTTTAAAAAAGTTTTATTTCATCTTTTCTCATATTTATTCTTTTTATTATAATGTCACACTGGCTAGGACTTCAAATATGATGTTGAATACAAGTGAGAACAGGCATTCTTACATTATTCCCAACCTTAGGGGAAGGTGTTCAAAAGTTCACCATTAAATATGTTAGCTGTATGTTTTCCTACATTCCTTTTATCAGGCTGAGGAAATTCCTTTCTGTTCTTAGTGTGCTGAAAGCTTTTATCATGAGGGTGTTGAATTTTTGTTGGTAAACTTTAACAGAAAAATTGTGAAGATAGAAGAGATTGTTCCCATAAACCACACACCCAGTTTTCCCTACTGTTATCTTACTTTATTATGGTACACTTGTCACAATTAATGAACCAATACTGATAAAGTATTAACCTGATAACATTTTTCAGATTTCCTTAATTTTTACCTAATGTCTTTTTTTTTTTTTTTTTCCTGTTCTTGTATCCCATCTAGGACATCATGTTACATTTAGTTGTCATGTTCCCTTAGGTTCCTCTGGCTGTGACAATTTATCAAACTTTCTTTCTTCTGATGACCTTGGAAGTTTTGAGGAATACTAGTTAGGAATTTTGTAGAATGTCCCTCCAATGAGAGGCTGATTTGTCTGATATTTTTCTCAATTGTGGGTTAATGGGTTTGGGGGGAGGAGGAAGACCACAGAAGTAAAGTACCATTCTCATCAAATCAAATCAAGTAGAATACTACAGACATAAAATTTCACTGATGAAGTTAACTTGATAACCTGAGGCTATATATGTCAGATTTTTCCATTGTAAAGTTAATTCTTTTTTCCCGTTTCCATACTGTGTTTTTTGGAATGAAGTCATTATGCACAGCCCACATGCAGGGAATGGAGAGTTTTTATAATGCACGTTCTTGAGGGTGGAGTTATCTACATACATTATTTGAAATTCTACTGCATGGGAGATTTGTTTATTCACCTCCATTTACTTATTAAACCATTTATTTACATTATGTACTTCTGGATATTTACTTTTTATGTTGGGTTATAATCCAGTATGACTTTATGTATTTTTGTTCCTTAATTTGTTCCAGTGCTAGTTATTGGGAACTTTTTTAGTTGGCTCCTGTATCCTTTTGACTCACCCCTTTCATTGTGGGCTTTTAAAAAATTGAGATATAACTGGCATATAACATAGTATTAGTTTTAGGTGTATATACAGTGATATATATATATATATATATATTGAAATGATTACCAAATCAGTATAATTAATATCCACCACCACATATAATTGCAAATTTCTTCCAATGATGAGAACTTTAAATATTTAGTCGCTTAGCAGCATTCAAATATATAATACAGTACTGTCAACTATAGTTACCATGCTGTACATTATATCCCCACAACTTACTTATAACTGGAAGCTTGTACCATTGGGCTATCTTCTTCCATTTCACCCACTCCCCACTCCTTGCCTATGGCATCCACCAATTTGTTCTCTGTATCATGAATTCAGTTTTTGTTTTTGTTTTAGATTCCGCATCTAAGTGAAAACACAGTGTCTCTTATTTCATTTAGCATAGTGCCCTCGAAGTTTATCCATGTTGTTGCAAATGACATTATTTCTTTCTTTTTTTATGGCTGAATAATATCCCTGTGTGTGTGTGACATTATCTTTATCCATTCATCTGTAGATGGACACCTAGGCTGTTTCCATGTCTTGACTACTACAGTAATACTGCAGTGAACATTGGAGTGCAGACATCTTTTCAAGATATTGTTTCCTTTGGATAAATACCCAGAAGTGGAATTGCTGGATCATATGGTAGTTGTTTTTAATTTTTTGAGGAACCTCTATACTGTTTTCCATAGAGACTTTACCAATTTACATTTCTAACAACAATGTACAGGGTTCCCTTTTCTCCACACTCTTAGGGTTATTTCCCCAACACTTGTTATTTCTTGTCTTTTTGATGATAGCCATTATAACATGTGTGAAAGAATATCTCATTATAGTTTTAATTTGCATTTCCCTGATGATTAATGATGTTGAGCACCTTCCCATGCACCTATTGGCCATTTATATATCTTTTCTGGAAAACTGTTCAGTTCCTCTGTCCATTTTTTAAGTTGGATTGTTTTTTCCTACTGAGTTGTAGTTCTTTGCATATTTTGGATACTAATCCCTTATCAGATATATAATTTGCAAATGTTTTCTCCCATTCTGTAGGTTGCCTCTTCATTTTGTTGGTTTCCTTTGCTGTGTAGATGCTTATGTTTGATGCAGTCCCACTTGTTGTTTTGCTTTTGTTGACTTTGCTTTTGTATCAAATCCAACCACAAGCCTAATGTCAAGAAGCTTATCCCCTATGTTTTCTTTTAGTTTTATGGTTTCAAGTCTTATGTTAAGTCTATGATCCATTTTGAGTTGATTTTTGTATAGAGTATAAGATCATGGTCCAGTTTCCCCAATAGCACTTATTAAAGAAACCATCCTTTCTCCATTGTATATTCTTGGTTCCTTTGTCATAAATTGACCATAATAGCATGGCACATTTCTGAGCTCTATTCCATTCCACCCATTTGTGGGTCTGTTTTAATACCAATACCATACTGTCTTGATGGCTATAGCTTTGTGATGGTTTGAAATCAGGAAGTGTGATGCCTCCAGTTGTTTTCTCAAGACAGCTTTAGCTATTCAGTATTTTGATTCAGTACACATTTTAGAATTCTTTATTCTATTTCTTTGAAGAATGCCATTGGAATTTTGAAAGAGATTGGATTGAATCTGTTGATTACCTTGGGTAGTATGGACATTTACACAATATTAATTCTTCCAACGTTTTATTTATTTTTGGGACAGAGAGAGACAGAGCATGAACGGGGGAGGGGCAGAGAGAGAGGGAGACACAGAATTGGAAACAGGCTCCAGGCTCTGAGCCATCAGCCCAGAGCCCGACGCGGGGCTCAAACTCCTGGACCGCGAGATCGTGACCTGGCTGAAGTCGGACGCCTAACCGACTGCGCCACCCAGGCGCCCCTAATTCTTCCAATACATGAGCACAAAATATCTTCCCATTCATTTGTATCTTCTTTTTTTTTTATAAATTTTTTTTAATGTTTATTTATTTTTGAAGGAGAGAGAGACAGAGTGTGGGTGGGGGAGGGGCAGAGAGAGAGGGAGACACAGAATCGGAAGCAGGCTCCGGGCTCTGAGCTGTCAGCACAGAGCCCGATGCGGGGCTCGAACCCACGAACTGTGAGATCATGACCTGAGCCGAAGTCGGACACTCAACCAACTGAGCCACCCAGGCGCCCCCATTTGTATCTTCAATTTCTTTCATCACTGTCTTATACTTTACAGTATACAGGTCTTTCATCTCCTTGGTTAAATTTATTCCTAGGTAGGGGCACCTGGGTGGCTTAGCCTGTTAAGCATCCAACTCTTGCTCAGATCATGATCTTGTAGTTCATGAGTTCAAGTCCCACATTGGGCTCTGCACCTACTCCCCACTCACGGTCTCTCTTAAAATAAACTTAAAAAAAAAAAAACTTTAAAAAATAAACTTAAAAAAACACATTTTTTTCATGCAATTACAAATGGGTTTTTCCTAATTTCTTTCTAATAGCTTATTATTCATGTACAACTGATTTTTGTATATTGATTTCGTATCCTGCAACTTTACTTATTAGTTCTTTAGGTGGTCTTTAGGGTTAACTATATATATATATGCAAATAGAGACAGTTTTACTTCTTCCTTCCTGATTTGGATGCCTTTTATTTTTCTTGCTTAATGGTTCTAACTAGGACTTCCAGTACTATGTTGAATAAAAGTGGTGAGTGTGGACACTTTTGTCTTGTTTTTGATCTTGGAAAACAAGCTTTCAGCTTTTCACTGTTTGGTATGATTTTATCTGTAGGCTTGTCATATATGGCTTTTATTATGTTGAGGTACCTTCCCTATACACCCACTTTGTTCAGAATTTTTATAATGAATGAATGTTTACTTTTGCCAAATGACTTTTCTCCATCTACTGAGATGACTCTATGGTTTTTATTCATTTTATTAATGTGGTAGATCACATTGATTTGGTAGATGGTGAACTATCCTTTCAATTTGGAATAAATCCCACTTGATGATCCTTTTAATGTATTGTTGAATTTGGTTTGCCAATATTTTATTGAGGATTTTTGCATTCATGTTTATTAGGGATATTGGACTATAATTTTTCTTGTGGGATCTTTGGTTTTGGTATCAGGGTAATGCTGGCCTTGTAAAATGAGTTTGGAAGTATTCCGTCCTCTATGTTTTGGAAGAGTTTGAGAAGGCATTGGTTCTTTAAATGGTTGGCAACATTTTTTTTTAACTGTGTCATTGGGATTCATGTGTTTCTTCAGTACTGGGAAATTCTCAAATGTTAACATTCTTATTTCCTCACCCTTGTTTGCTCTATTGATTCCTCTGGAATTCTGATTACAATTTGGCACTTGTTCAATGATATTTTGGCCTCTCATAGTTTCTATCTCTGTACATCTAAATTATCTTCTTTTTGGGGTGCCTGGGTGACTCAGTTGGTTGAGCGTCTCTTGATTTCAGCTCAGGTCATGATCCCAGGGTCACGGAATCAAGCCCCAAATCAGGCTCCATGCTGAGTGTGTTCTTTCTCTATATGCCCCTCTCCCCTTCTCTCAAAAAAAAAAAAAAAAAAAAGTTTAAATCTTTATAAAAATAACTTTTTTTTTTCAACGTTTATTTATTTTTGGGACAGAGAGAGACAGAGCATGAACGGAGGAGGGGCAGAGAGAGAGGGAGACACAGAATCGGAAACAGGCTCCAGGCTCTGAGCCATCAGCCCAGAGCCCGACGCGGGGCTCGAACTCCCGGACCACGAGATCGTGACCTGGCTGAAGTCGGACGCTTAACCGACTGCGCCACCCAGGCGCCCCAAAAATAACTTTCCTAATTTCCTCTAATTGTTAAATCACTCTTCCCACCACCCCCCAGGTGTATCAAACCAATTAACTGCCTTGTCTTTTTTTTTCAAAACTGCCTCGTGTTTTTTAATAGTATTTGCTTTCCCTGTGTATTTTCATACCTATTTCACCTATCATTTTAATAGTTACACTATAATCTCCAAGCAGTAGTTCTATTTACTGACAGGAATAAGTCTAGCCTGGAAGTGTCCAGAAATGAATGGATAACAGATCTGTAGAAAAGGTGAGTGGATTTCCCCCACCTCAGGCCCATAAGGGAGTGCCACTAACATTAAATACAGAGATAAGGGCAAAAATTACTATACTTGGAATACCAAGGAAGTAAATTCAGTCTCTTGCTCAAACTAAGCTATGCTCAGGGAAGTTCAAGAAATTCCTGGTCCTGGGGCACCTGGGTGGCTCAATCGGTTAAGCGTCGGACTTCAACTCAAGTCATGATCTCACAGTTCATGGGTTTGAGCCCTGTGTCAGGCTGTGCTGGAGCCTGGAGCCTGCTTCAGATTCTGTGTCTCCCTCCTCTCTCTGCCCCTCCCCCACTTGTACTCTGTCTCTCAAAAATAGACATTAAAAAATTTTTTCTTAATAATAAAAAATAGAAAAAAATTCTTGGTCCTGATGTGGATCCCCAGAACCCTTCCTTGTTGTAAGGGAAGCTGTGAGCCTCCTCTGTGAAAACTATGAGGGAGAATGAACATGGCATATGCGTGAAGATGGCTATTTTCAGTCTCCACTCTAGAAAGAGACTCAAAATCCCTGGTGCTGAAGGAGTGGTTATTGTCCAGACTTGCTCAACATATTTGGGCTGTAGAAGCACTTTTTTTTTTTTCAACGTTTATTTATTTTTGGGACAGAGAGAGACAGAGCATGAACAGGGGAGGGGCAGAGAGAGAGGGAGACACAGAATCGGAAACAGGCTCCAGGCTCTGAGCCATCAGCCCAGAGCCCGACGCGGGGCTCGAACCCACGGACCGCGAGATCGTGACCTGGCTGAAGTCGGACGCTTAAGCGACTGCGCCACCCAGGCGCCCCTAGAAGCACTTTTTCAAATAAGACAGTTTGGGAGACAGAAGTCAAGACTATTCTCTCATGAGGTTAAATATATATATATTTACAGTATGCACCAGCAAAGTTTCTGAAGTGGCTGAGATTTTACCCTATGTATGGCCAGTGAGCTAGCCTATTACTGTTTCATGGAAGCTGGCAGAAGACAGGTGATTTCTGGTTGAAAACAAAGGACTTTACTCACAATACACGAAGAAGCTTGAGCTTCATGTTTGTGTCAGTTCTCCATGCCCCTAAGGTCCTATCTGCATGAAGCAGGTGGGCCTAGACAGATGTTACAGATGAGGAACACGGAACCTGGGGAGCTCAGTACTTTAAGAGCAGCCTATGAATAAGCCTCTTTGTCTAAAGAGATTTCCTCATGCCTTGATCTGCTTGCTGCAAGTACAACCCTGAGAATGTCCTGATAAAATGTAGAGATTTGTGGTTTTGGTATATCCAGTGTATTAGCTTGCTAGTACTACCATAACAAAATACCACTGATGAGGTGGCTTAAACAATAGAAATTTATTTTCTCAAAGTTCTGAAAACTAGAAGTCAAAGATCAAGGTGCCAGAGTTTGATTTTTTCTGATGTCTTTAAAGCTTGCAGATGGCTGCCTTCTTTCTGTATTCACATGGTTCATGTCTCTGTGTCCAAACCTCTTGTTATAAACACATCAGACTGACTGGGTTAGGGTTCACCCTAAGGGACCTTATTTTAACTAATCACCTCTTTAAGGGCCTTATCTCCAAATACAGTCACATTCTAAGGTAGTGGGAATTACGGCTTCATGATTTTGGGGGGAGGTGGCGTAGGGGGGAGCACAATTCAGCCCCAAGCACTCAGCAATAATATGCAAAATTGTTCAGGGCCCATGAGATTCTCACCTAAAATGCACATATATGAGAACAGTGCAATGAATTTTCTTAAGCAAAACAATCTTTTGTAACCAGCACCCAGATTAAGAGTAACATCATTACCAGCACCTTCAAGGTACTGGTTTATGATTCTTTCCAGTCACTATCTTTGAAGAAAACCACTATCCTGATTTCTTAAAGCATAAATTAGTTTCCTAGTCCGTAACTGAAATTATGTATAACAGTCTTTGGTATCTGGTTTCTATGTCTCAACAACATTCTCTGAGAGATTCATACACATTGCTGACTGTAGTTTTAGATGATTCATTCTCATTGCTGTATATTATTCTATTGTGTAAATACACCAGAATTTATCCATTCTATTGTTGATGGGCATTCAGGTAGTTTCCAACTTTGGACTCTAATGTACATTCTAGTACATCACTTTTGATAAATACATGTATGCTTTCATTCACTTCTACAATTCATGTCTGTCTGCCTCAAAGATCTGCCCTATTTCTTAACCCACAAGAAAGGAATGTTAAGGAATGATCAGCTATCATGATTTTTTAAAAAAGCTATGTATCAGATCAATTACTGACTCTACTTTGCATATCTGCTATACTTACATTTTTCAAGGACTGGTACTATGGATGAAATATTTGTGCCCCAAACTCCAAATTCATATGTTGAAGTCCTTATTCCAATGTGATGGTATTTGGAAATGGGGCCTTTGAGAGGAAGTGTTAGATGAGGTCATAAGCGTGGGGTCTTCACGATGGGACTAGTGCCCTTATAAGAGGCACCAGAAGGCTTGCTCTCTCTGCCATGTGAGCACATAGCAAGAAGGTAGTCATCTGCAACTCAAGGAGAGAGTACTAACCAGAAACCAAATTGGCTGCACCTTGATCATGGACTTCTGGCTTCCTAAACTGAGAAAATGGATTTCTCGTTTCAACCCAGTCTATGATATTTTGTTATGGTAGCCCAAGCAGACTAACACAATTAGGAACATTTATTTTCTTTCATGAGTTTTCCTATCCAGCCTTGTTCCACAAAGTAATTAGTGGCTCCAACCAGACAGTAGCATTTCCCTATCATAAAAGTCCAAAGAAACTATATGACTATGGCATATGTGATGTCCTCAGGAGTAGCACCTATATATGCAGGCAATAGCATAGAAAAAGGGAAGAAGAAAAAGGATTAAAGGATCTGAGCAAGATGCTTTCAAGAACATTACCCTGAAACTGCTAGAAAATCTCAATGTCAGTCTGTTGATTATCATTTGTTCTATGGCTACACTTAGCAGCAATAAATGCAGTCCCTGATCCAACTGGTCATTAACCAATTAACAATTGGAGAAATACCTCAAAAGAGGAGTGTAATGAATTCTGCACAGGTTATAAATAAGACTGCCTACTATAGGAGCCAAAGATACAGTTTTAAGTTTGGCTAATGCAACTAAGCACAGTGGGACTCAGTGATTTCCTGGACACCATTACTGGGGGAAAGACTTACTGAACTCAACTGAGATCCTGGAAATGAGGACATACAGGTTCACTTCCAGAGCATCTGAGAACAATCATCTTCTGCCACTTCCCTCCCCAACTTCACATCTCAGACAACACCCAAAGTTTGGTTTTTGATATTGTTATCTAGCATAAGGAAGGAGGCTGATTCCCTGAGGGCAAAATTGAAAGCAAACAAGCAAAAAGGACAGGACTACATATTCATCTATTTTCAGAAAAATGTGATGCTTTCAAGGAAGTCATGGGCAGTGCTAAAGGGAAAGGAGTTGATGTAACAGGACTGCTACAGGTGAAGTTGTTCCATTTAAGCACAAATGACAGTAATATTTTAATAATCAGGCATAAAATAACATTAAAATGAGATGGTTAAAGTTAATATAAAATGTACAAAATCAGTTATGTATAAGTTACATGTATTGTGTTCACGCCAATAAGTTAAAGCGTTTTAATATAAATAGGTATTTTTTTGCTCTCATCAGTTGCCAATTAGTTAATATCTGAGGAGTGAATGCCCTAGACTGCAAGTTTAATGTGATTTGGTTTAGCAAAAAGACCTGATGAATTTTTTAAGTAGATTCCACCCCAACATGGGACATGAACTCATGGCCCTGAGATCGAGTCGCACACCATGCTGACTGAGCCAGCCAGGTGCCCCATCATCAGTTGTTTGTTTAGAAGGTATAGATATCCATTTATGGGGCGCCTGGGTGGCACAGTCGGTTAAGCGTCCGACTTCAGCCAGGTCACGATCTCGCGGTCCGTGAGTTCAAGCCCCGCATCAGGCTCTGTGCTGACAGCTCGGAGCCTGGAGCCTGTTTCAGATTCTGTGTCTCCCTCTCTCTCTGACCTTCCCCCATTCATACTCTGTCTCTGTCTCAAAAATGAATGTTAGAAAAAAATTTAAAAAAAAAGAAGGTATAGATATCCATTTCTAATTTTGCTAATCTGTGTTAAGTAGGGAAGGAAATAAACCCAGGAATTCCAAGCAGGCATGAAAGCAGTAAGAAGTGTACTAAGTAAAGGAAAAATGGATCAGTACTGATGATCACTCAGAATAACCACACAGAAGTGTGGGGGGGGGGGGGGCACCAACAGGTCATCAGTATGAGGTAGATCACAAATAATAACCAAATAGATGTAGGAGTCCATAGCATTCCAAAAAAAAAAAAAAAGTGCCAAATGTCCTAAAGAGAATATCTAACAGACTAAATCAGTCATCTCTCAAGAGTTGAGATATCTATCAATTACTTTTGCAAGAACTATTAATTTTAAAAAGCAGAACACATTTGGGGCGCCTGGGTGGCTCAGTCGGTTAAAGCAGCTGACTTCGGCTCAGGTCATGATCTCTCGGTCCGTGAGTTTGAGCCCCGCGTCGGGCTCTGTGCTGACAGCTCAGAACCTGGAGCCTGTTTCAGATTCTGTGTCTCTCTCTGTCTGACTCTCCCCTGTTCATGCTCTGTCTCTCCCTGTCTCAAAAATAAATAAAATGCTAAAAAAAATTAAAAAAAAAAAAAAGAACACATTTTAAAAAGCAAACTGAACTGTTTGATGTATTATTAATAGTGGAGAAAAAAATCACACAAAATTTTAGATAATAAGAACAAATTATGACTTAAATATCCTATAACTGAATCTATCAACCTTTATTAAAAGACACCCAAACTTTAAGTTGGTATAAATTCAATTTGGAATGTTATAATGTTAGGATGTTAAATGTTACCCCATGGTAACTACAGAGAAAATAGCTATAGAATATAAACAAAAATAAGTGGCAAGGAATTAAAACCTTTCAATGCAAAAAATCAACTAAACACAAAAGATGACAATAATGCAAAAAAATGAGTAACAAAAAAGGTGTAAGGCAAGTAGAATGTAATAGCAAAATGACACACGTCCTTATCAGTTATTATTTATTTTTTAAAAATTTATTTTGAGAGAGATAGAGAGCAAGTGGGGGAGAAGCAGAGAAAGGGGGAGACACAGAATCCCAACCAGGCTCTGCACGGTGAGCACAGAGCTTGATGTGGGCTCAAACCTAAGCCAAACTGTGAGCTCATATCCTAAGCCAAAATCAATAGTCTGAGTCACCCAGGTGCCCCTATCAGTTGTTACTGTAAATGTAAATAGAGTAAACTCTACAATCAAAGACACAGTTTGGCAGAATGGATAAAAAAAATATATTGAACTATATGTTGTTGAAAGTGACTCACTTTAGACTCAGTAGAGACACAAATAGGTTGCAAGTAAAAAATATTCCATGCAAACAATAGCTGAAAGAAAGGGAGCTAGAAATAAACTAGTCACAAAAATACAAAAAAAATGTATGATTCTATTTATATGAGGTACCTAAAATTGTTCAAATCCTAGAGACAGAAAATAGAATGATGGCTGCCAGGCGTTGGGGACAGGTGGGAAAGGAGTTATTGTTTAATGGGTATAGAGTTTCAGTTTTGCAAGAATTCTAGAGATGGATAGTGGTGATGACTACACAACAATATGAATGTACTTAATACCACTAAACTGTACACTTAAAAATTGTTAGGACAGTAAATTTTATATTATGTGTACTTTTACCACAATTGAAAAATTAAAAAAAAAAAAAAAAAAGACTTTACTAAAGGAGTTCAGGATCACATGGACTCTGACCAGCCCTAGTAAACAGAAAACAACTATTTAGTCACTCAGATCCTGCCATGTTGTCTGTCAGGTAAGAATATTGAAACTATAAACTATAAAAATTTTCCCAAGGGGAAAAAAGACCAACAAAGAAAAAGTGGGAAGGTATTAGAATATAACTAAAAGAGCATAGTAGAGAAAAAAAAATAACTGGATCTATAGCAATATATTTGAAAACAAATTACTGTAAATTCATTGATAAGTTTTATGAATATTTCAATCTTTCGTGAATGTCGTCTCAACATTTACAGACTTGGGGTGATTTGAAAAAACGTTTAAGGGGCACCTGGGTGGCTTAGTCGGTTAAGTGTCCTACTCTTGATTTTCAGCTTGGACCATGATCTTGCAGTTTGTGGGACTGGGCCCCTGCATCTGGCTCTGTGCTCATAGCTTTGAGCACAGAGCCTGCTTGAGATTCTCTCTCCCTCCCTCTCTGCCCCTCCCCCACTTATACACGTGCATCTGCACACACTCTCTCTCAAAATAAACATTTAAAAAAAAGTTAAATTTCTGATTTTAGCAGATGTTCAGAGAGCTTATATCTGCAACTGATCACTATATAATTAAAGACATTTCATTTGTTAAACCTTTAAGATTTGGTTTGTTAGCAATATAAATAGAGCAAGTATTTAGAGAAATGCTGATTGTTTAATAAAATGCTAATAGAGTAAAAGAGTAGAAATTGGCTTTAAACAAAGGCAAATATGAGTATTTCTAAATAGTAAATATCCCTAAATTAGTAACTTTCTAATTAGTAACTACTTATAAAGTAGTACTTCTAATATTGCTAACTAGTGAATATTTCCATTGATTAACTCTTTATAAAATCTCAGACATGAAATAATCTATCAGTTCTACTGTGGTTGCTGAAAAGTATACAAACCTTGTAAAAGAGCCAAACTACATTTTATGTCCTTCCAGAGGAGCTTTGGTGTCCCAATTAGGATTGCCAAAAACACATGCTAGTTGACCTATACATGAAGGTCTCATGTAAAAAAGATACTTAAGGTAATTAAAGATGTAACATTGAAAATAAGATATAAAAAGCTCCATAAGTTTCCAAAGAGAAGTTCTATTGTATCTTTTAGACTTTAAACCTTAAATTAAAAAAAAAAAAACCTGATAAGTGCAATATCAAACATGAAAAATACACAATGAAATTAGAATACAAGCTCACATATATAGATGCAAACATTCGAAATCAAATATTAACAGATGATATTGAACAGTATAAAGAATAATATACCATTAGCTTATCCCAGGAGTGGTTAAAAAACAAGAAATCTATCAATATTCATTAATATATCAATAAATTAAGGAAGAATAGTACAAAACTAAAGCAATAATGAAACGGCATTTGGAAAAAATGGGGCATTTCTTATGTAGGAAACTACTTAACATACAACATGGAACTACCCATAACCAATTACTAACAATATATTAACCATGAAATAATTGATATAATTTGCACTATTGGAGAAGAAGACCAGAAGCCTGAAAAACTAATTATTCTGTCTTATGTTATACTTAATTCTCAAACTTGTATAGGACAATGGTATTAACTATCAGATGTGAATGAATAGATTACTGAATTCCCCATCTGCAACAAATAGACACAGAAGTGTTGGTTATAAAGGACAATCACACTGACATCATAGCTACCAATATACAATACCACTGATGACATCACTACCATTATACAATATAGCCAAAGCTATTTCAATAAAAGTACATAATCCATATAAATATTAAGAAAAGGAATTTTCATTTTGACTTTCAGATAACTGATTATTTAGGAAACTAAATAGTCTAATAAAATTGTGAATAGAAATAAGAATATTTGGTAGGACTGAAATATCAAAATTTAAAATATTTGTATGAGGGGTACTGAACTTAGTAAAACACAGCATAAATCAAGAGAAGTCTGGAAAAAAATGAAGACATCAAATAAAACAAGCAAAGGATTTGGATACTGAGTATTTTTTAAGGCATCTCTAAATTAGAAAAAAAGGATAAAGGGGTAAAAGAACTAGGAAAAAATCACAAAAAGGAGCATGATTGGCCAATAAAAATATGTGGGAAATATTCAACTCAGTAGTAATTAGAAAACTAAAAACTAAACCACATACTAGAGGGAGAAACATACAACACATTTCGTCTTTGACTGAGTTGCCAGATGCAGACATCAAAAATAAACAAGTTAGCAATACCTACCAAAGCTGAAAATGTACACTACCTAGGCCTGAGTATTTACAGACAGCTGCTCACATATGCTAATATATAGGAGCACAGTTATTTGCTGTTTTTGTAATTATGAAAAATTGTCAACAACAGTATCATGGTCAAAAGACAAGATTTAAATTTATTGAGCTATGTTTATATAAAGATTGGGCTAAAATATATTTTAGTTTGTAGAAAAATAGAGCTGTATATTCAGAAAAACGAAGATAACTATGGGTCATAAAGTGAGCTGTCTGCAATCCAGTCGTCACTAATAACATGAAATAATGACTGATAATTCCAACCTTAGAGTCACTCTCTTTGGATCTGCCTAGAGATGTTAAGTATTAGGAATGGGGATTCCCTGGTAATACTGTAATTTTTTTTAAGGTTTATTTATTTTTGAGACAGAGAGCATGAACAGGGGAGGGTCAGAGAGAGGGAGACAGAGAATGTGAAACAGGCTCCAGGCTCCGAGCTGTCAGTACAGAGCCTGATGCGGGGCTGAAACTCACGGACTGTGAGATTATGACCTGAGTCGAAGTCGGATGCTTAACCGACTGAGCCACCCAGGCACCCCGCCCTGGTAATATTTTAAAATGTTCTTTACCACAGATCTCTAATCATGTTTGGTTGATATAAGCTTTTCATTGTTCAAAGGTAGAGATTCAGTATTCAGTATTTTATTATTTAAGCACAAAAACTTTTTAAAAAGCACTATGAATTCCCCATCTGCATAGTGCTTTTTAAAAAGCACTAATGGTGTGCCCGGGGGCATAATTTTTTAGATGTGTATATCTCTATATTCAATAACCCGACTGAGTCACCCAGGCACCCCCACAGTGCTGATTTTAAAAGAAAGATGTTATTGTCTTTTTCTTAAAAAAAATTAAAATTAAAAGTGTCCAGGGGCACCTGGGTGGCTGAGTGGGTTAACTGTCCGACTTCGGCTCAGGTGGTGATCTCATGGCTCATGAGTTTGGGCCCTGTGTCCGTCTCTGTACTGATAACTCAGAGCCTGGAGCCTGCTTCTGATTTTGTGTCTCAGTCTCTCTCTGCCCTTCCCCCGCTCACGCTTGGTCTCTCTCAAAAATAAACATCAAAAAAAATTTTTTTTAAGTATCCACTATCAGGGGCGCCTGGGTGGCGCAGTCGGTTAAGCGTCCGACTTCAGCCAGGTCACGATCTCGCGGTCCGTGAGTTCGAGCCGCGTCGGGCTCTGGGCTGATGGCTCAGAGCCTGGAGCCTGTTTCCGATTCTGTGTCTCCCTCTCTCTCTGCCCCTCCCCCGTTCATGCTCTGTCTCTCTCTGTCCCCCAAAAAATAAATAAACGTTGAAAAAAAAAATTTTTTTTTTAAAAAGTATCCACTATCATCTTGATTTTGATAAGTTACATTTTTCCTAGGAACACAATACATTGTCTTAGATTTCTAAATATGCTGGAAAAAACTGAAGCATTAAAAAAAATTTTTTTTAATGTTTTTATTTATTTTCAGAGATAGAGCATGAGCAGGGGAGGGGCAGAGAGAGAGGGAGACACAGAATCTGAAGAAGGCTCCAGGCTCTGACCTGTCAGCACCTGTTATTCTAAAACAGGTACTGGCAAAATTTTTGTGAAGAACCAGACAGTAAATATTTTATGCTTTGTCGGCCATATGGCCTCTGCTGCAGGTATTCAGCTGTGCCAGAGGAGTATGAAAGCATCCATAGGTGGTATGTAAACAAATCAATGTCAGTCTTCCAATAAAACTCACGTTTTAAATCCTCATGATTTTCATATTCTACTAGACTTTGTGCAGAAAAAAATACTTAAAACTCAAAAAGGCACAAGTAATTACTTAGGAATAAAGATTTTCTAAGTTCATTACACCCATATTGACTTGGTCTCTTAATAATTCACTAATAGTAATACAAATAATATTAAAAATAGTATCTAATACTTAGTGAATAGAGACTATGTTTAAGATAGCTTTCCAAGTTTTCTACATTTCAAAAACAGCACTATAATGCAAGTACTGTTATCACCACTTATAAATGACTCCCACAGGGATAATATCTTGCCCAATGTCATACAGGCTGTAAAGCATCAAATGACAATCACTATGGTTTTTGTTAGATCAACAGGGGTTTTCTGTGGTATGCGTTTCCTCATATTTAACAATAATTGATGAGGGCTGGAGATAAAGCATAAAAAACAAGGGAATATCCACATTCTCTGAATTTTCCTCCAAGATGAATATTCTGATAATCTGTAAACAGAGAAATGCTAGTAAAGTCTTCCCTGTTATATAAAAATACATTATAAATTTATTAATCTGAACATTTGAGTCATAACAAAAATTCCAAACATTATTTACATTTTAAGTTCTCGCCAGTATAAATTGCTTAATGCCTTATAAAAACTGAACCATACCTAAAAGTATTCCCATATTCCTTACATTCACACTGTTTCTCAATATTATAAATCACTTATGTACTATACATTCTCTACTGCATATATATGCTTTCCACAGTCCTTATATTCATAAGCCTTCTCTCCAGTATGAATTCTCTGATGTACTTTAAGACTTGACCTAAGCCTAAAGGACTTCTCACATGTGTTACATTCAAAAGGTTTCTCACCACTGTGAATACTCTGGTGTCTAGTAAGTCGCCCATACACACTAAAAGCCTTCCCACATTCCTTACATTCATAGGGTTTCTCACCAGTATGAAATCTCTGATGTACAATTAGTTGATGGCCACTACTAAAAGCCTTCCCACACTCTTTACATTCATGGGGCTTCTCACCAGTATGAATTCTATGATGTACTCTGAGGCTTTCAATATGACTAAAGGCCTTCCAACATTCCTTACATTCATATGGTTTCTCACCTGTATGAATTCTCTCATGCCTAACAAGGTTTGAGGTGCGACTAAAAGCCTTCCCACATTCTTTACATTCATAGGGTTTCTCACCAGTATGAATTCTATGATGCATTCTTAGGCTTCCACCATGAATAAAGGCTTTCCCACATTCTTTACATTTATAGGGTTTCTCACCAGTATGAATTCTCTCATGTTGAATAAGTGCTGAAGCATGACTAAAGGCCTTCCCACATTCATTACATTCATAGGGTTTTATACCAATATGCACTCTCTGATGTGGAATGAGCTGATAACCACGACTAAATGTCATCCCACATTCCTTACATTCATAGGGCTTCTCCCCAGTATGAATTCTCTCATGCTGAACAAGATTTGAGGCACGACTAAAGGCCTTCCCACATTCCTTACATTCATATGGTTTCTCACCAGTATGAATTCTATGATGTACTCTTAGATCTATACCACGACTAAAGGTCATCCCACACTCATGACACTCATAGGGTTTTTCACCAGTATGAATTCTGCCATGTTGCACAAGATGAGAGGCTTGATTAAAAGCCTTCCCACATTCCTTACATTCATAGGGTTTCTCACCAGTATGAATTCTCTGATGTATTTTAAGTCTTCCACCCTGACTAAAGGCCTTCCCACATTCATTACATACATAGGCTTTCTCACCAGTATGAACTCTCCCATGTTGAGTAAGATGTGAGGCACGACTAAAGGCTTTCCCACATTGTTCACATTCATAAGGTTTCTCACCAGTGTGAATTCTCTGATGAACTCTAAGGTCCATCCTACGACTAGATGTCATTCCACATTGCTCACATTTATAAGGTTTTTCACCAGTATGAATTCTCTGATGTTGCAGAAGGTTGGATGCACGATTAAAGGACTTTCCACACTGCTCACATTCATAGGGTTTCTCACCAGTATGAATTCTCTGATGTACTATAAGGTCTGTATGTCGACTAAAGGCCTTCCCACATTTGTCACATTCATAGGGTTTCTCTCTAGTATGAATTTTCTGACGTAGAGTAAGAGGTGAATGTTTTTTATAAACGTGTACTTTTTCACAGCTGATTATTTCATATTTTGACTCCAAGTCTAAAAGAAATGAGAAAAACATTTTGTTTTCCTGGACATAAATATTTTATAGTAAATTTCTTTAAAAATTAAAAACGTTACCTATGAAAGATAAATACTCTAGAGAGTATTCTCCAAAATCAGCTATACAGTTTGCATTACTACTGACAATGTCTCCATAACGCATTTATTACGTTACTACAATAATTTAATGTATTCTCTCCAGTATCAGTTTCCGTGTGTGTGTGTGTGTGTGTGTGTGTGTGTGTGTGTGTGTGTAAAACATGGCAACTATTTATACCTGATCTTTCTCCAACTATATTTTCCCTTTAAAATACAAATATTGGGGCGCCTGGGTGGCTCAGTCGGTTGGGCGACTGACTTCGGTTCAGGTCATGATCTTGCAGTCTGTGAGTTCAAACCCCATGCTGGGCTCTGCACTGATAGCTCAGAGCCTGGAGCCTGCTTCAAACTCTGTCTCCGTCTCTCTCTGCCCCTCCCCTGCTCCATGTCTCTCTCTCAAAAATAAAATAAAAACATTAAAAAAAATTAAGAAAAATAATAAAATACAAATATTGTGGTCATTCCCTCTAATGCATAGCCATGTGTGCATTTCTTTGTTCTCATTTTAAATAAAATAATAAAAGTTCTTGTTTGCTTATTTTCACTGAGCTTTTTCTTATTAGGTACCCATTCTACAAATTTTCCAACTGTTTTATTCCTTCATATCTTTTCTCAGGTCCTTTTCTACAAGTCTGTCAATGAATTTTCAGACAGGGATGAAGTATACACCCTGCTAAAAGTCTTATGGATTTTGAGCAGTTGGGTATTTTGAGGAAAAGAAGTGAAACTCAACTATAGAGCAAAGAAATCTGGAAAAAGAGTTACCCGGACTATGTGAAAAACATATTTGAACAGACATAGCCTGCAGAATAACAAAAAATATGAAAGGATATCTTGAAAAAATTTCTATGTGCTGAATGAGTGGGAAGAGACTTGGGGACAAGAAATGCCATCTTTTTTTTTTTTTTTAATTATTAAGTCAGCTAACATACAGTGTACTCTTGGCTTCAGGAGTAGATTCTTGTAAGTATAGTATGTACCAAATTCTGAGATAATACAAACACTTTCTCTCCAAAACCAAGTAACAACAGGAATTAGTAACAATACCAGAAAACCAAAACACATTTGATGTGGAAACGGAAGTACCCTCTCCAGAATAAAACTGGGAAAGTATGGAAATAAAAAAACGGAAAGGGTACAATAGAGAAAATAAGTACATATCAGAATTTTAGGCATTCAATTTGAGCACTCAGAGAATTCAAAGATTTAAGTAATTGTTGCTATTAAAATGGAAGAAATAAATGAGTCAAGGAACCAATTCCAAAACTTAGAAAACAAGCAAACTAAAAGAAAGAAAAAACAAATTAAGAGCACAACGTAATGAGTTAGAAAAGTGTAGTAGTAACAAATAAAAAGCTGGTGCTTTAAAAATCAAGAAGTAAACATTAGCCAAACCAATCAAAAAGAAGTAAAAACAAAAAATAAGAAGAAATGATTAAGGGGGAAATGCAAAACTAAAATGAATTTTACTGAAATTTTGAATACTTTGAATACATCACTAATACTTCTGAAATAATGGAATGGATAATTTTCTAGAAAAATTCATCAAAATTCACCAAAAAATCACCTAGAAGGCTTAAACAGACCAATTACAATAGAAGAGAAAAAGTTGTCAAAAAAAATAGTTGTAATGAGTATTCTTTAACTTCTAAATTATCATTTCTAAAAATAATGTCCATTATATGGATCTAGCATGGTTAGATAAAGAAAACAATTTGGAACAGGTCAAAAAAGGTGAACCTAGAAATCTTAGGCAAAAAAGAAATGAAAATGTCAAAGACTTACAGAAGTATGACTGGCCAACACTGTGAAAATAGTAGCATAAAAATGATTGTGATAAATATAAACAATATAAAAAGCAACGAGTCCACAATGACACAACAGAAAATAAATGAAATATAATTTCACTGTTAAATAATTCCTTAATTGAAGAAGTTCTAGTTCCATCACAGTGATGTAAATCCCTTATAGTCATTTCCCTCTCTGACTGATATCAACTAAAAATGCTTGACAAAATAACAAAATCAAACACATGAAGTCAGTAAATTTGAGTAAACAAAAGAAGACAACTGTAGTGGGGTACCTGGGTGGCTCAGTAAATAGAGCATGCTACTCTTGATCTCAGAGTTGTGAGTCCAAGCCCCCGTTGTGTGTGGAGCCTACTTAAAAAAAATTAAATTAAAGGGGTGCCTGGGTGGCTCAGTCGGTTGAGTGTCCGACTTCGGCTCAGGTCATGATCTCGTGGTTTGTGGGTTTGAGCCCCACGTCGGGCTCTGTGCTGACGGCTCAGAGCCTGGAGCCTGCTTCAGATTCTGTGTCTCCCTCTCTCTCTCTGTCCCTCCCCTGCTTGCACTCTCTCTCAATAAGAAATAAACATTAAAAAAATTTTTTTAAATAAAAAAATTAAAAAAAAAAAAAAAAGACCTGTAGAGAGGAGTGAAAACCTTAAAAAGTAAACTACATTAGGGTGAGTTTCTTGCTATTTTCTTTTTTTCTTTTTATTTTTTTAACATTTATTTATTTTTGAGAAAGCAAGACAGAGCACGAGTGGGGGAGGGGCAGAGAGAGGGCATTGGGGGTACACAGAATCCAAAGCAGGCTCCAGGCTCTGAGTTGTCAGTACAGAGCCTGACGCAGGGCTCGAACTCACGGATCATGAGATCATGACCTGAGCCGAAGTTGGCCGCCCAACCAACTGGGCCACCCAAGTGCCCCTCTTGCTATTTTCTATATCACAACGTTGCCATAAGGAAGGGGCCCAGTCATACTGGGGCAAAAAATGGGCTGTAAAAGCCCTGACGTATTTGTTGCTACAATAATCATGGCAGGAGCACCTGGATGGCTCAGTCAGTTAAGGTTCCAACTTTGGCTCAGGTCTTGATCTCCTGGTCTGGTGTCCATGGGTTCGAGCCCCACGTTGGGACCTGTGTTGGCAGCTTAGAGCCTAAAGCCTGCTTAGGATTCTGTGTCTCCCTCTCACTAGCCCTCCCCAACTCTCACACTCTCTCAAAAATAACAAACTAATATTTAAAAAAAGAAAAAAAGAGGGGCGCCTGGGTGGCGCAGTCAGTTAAGCGTCCGACTTCAGCCAGGTCACGATCTCGCGGTCCGTGAGTTCGAGCCCGCGTCGGGCTCTGGGCGGATGGCTCAGAGCCTGGAGCCTGTTTCCGGTTCTGTGTCTCCCTCTCTCTCTGCCCCTCCCCCATTCATGCTCTGTCTCTCTCTGTCCCAAAAATAAATAAACGTTGAAAAAAAAATTTTTTTTTAAATTAAAAAAAAAAAAAAAAGAAAAAAAGAATCATGATAAGGACCACTACCAAACTGGAAAGTGAGAGAAGAAAACATTCTGAAAAAGCTTAGCCTAAACCTGAATCACACATGCATGAGAAGCACACAAACCAGTGTAAGCAAAGCCTCAGAGAATTAAACTACTGCCCATAAACAGGACAGAATATATAGTCTAAGTTTTATTGCTTTGCTAATTTGCTAAAATACAGTAGCAATATCCTACTTACAATAATAGATAGAAGAACCAGGCCAATCAACAAGGAAACAGAGGGCTTGAACAACACTCTAAACAAACTGAACCTAACATACGTGTATATTCTGTACACAATGGCAGAATACATATTCTATTCAAGCACACGTGGTACATTCTCCAAGACACACCACATTAGACCCAAATCAACTATCAACAAAATTTAAAAGATTGAGAGTGTCTTTTCTGATCACAAAGGAACAAAATTACAAATAACAGAAGGAAAAGTAGAAAATACACAAACGTGGAAATAGCACACACTTAAATTAGCAATAGAAAAGAAATTACACGGGAAATTAGAAAGTATCTTAAGATAAATGGAAATGAAAACAATATACTGAACCTTATAGGATGCAGCAAACCCTGTGGTTTTCAGTCTGTCACCACTGGGTATGATGTTAGCTGTGGACTAACACAGATGGCCTTCATTTTGGTGAGGTAGTTTCCTTCTATTCCTGGTTTCTCAAGTGTTTGTCATGAAAAATATTATATTTTGTTAAATTCTTTTTCTATATCAATTGAGATAACCCTGTGTTTTTCCCCCTTCATTCTGTTAATGTGGTGTATTGCATGCTTGATTTTTATATATGGCATCATCCTTGCATTCCAGAAAAAAAACTCCATTTTCATATGCTGTTGCATTGTTTGCTAGTATTTTTGTTGAGAACTTTTGCCTCACTTAATATGCATCAGGAACATTGATCTATGGGTTTCTCTTCTTGCACTGGATTTGTCTGGCTTTGCTATTAGGGTAATGCTACCCTCATAGAGAAAATTTGGGAATGTTTCTTCTTCCTCTTCAAATTTTTGGAACAGTTTGAGGGGAAGTGGTGTTAATTCTTTAACAGAGTTATTTTTTGTTATTTTTTTCTTTCCAAGTTTTTAAGTTATTTACCATACAGTATTCTATTCTTAAATGTAGAATTATTCAACATATGTACACAACACCTGGTGCTCACCACAAGTGCCCTCCTTAGTACCCATCACCTTTCTAACTCATTCCTGCCCCACATCCCCTCTGGTAATCATCACTTTGTTTTCTATAGTTAAGATTCTGTTTCTTGATTTTCCTCTCTTCCTCCCACCCCACCCCACGTTTGTTTTGTTTCTTAAATTCCACATATGAGTGAAATCATACAGTATTTGTCTTTCTCTGACTTATTTTGCTTGGCATAATACTCTCCAGCTCCATCCATGTCATTGCAAATGGCAAGATTTTTTTTTTAATGTTTATTTATTTTTGAAAGAGCACAAGCAGGGGAGGGGCAGAGAGAGGGAAACAGAAGGTCTGAAGCGGGCTCCATGCTGACAGGCTGGCAGCAGTAAGCCTGATGCAGAGCTCAAACTCATGAACCATGAGATCATGACCTGACCTGAGCCAAAGTCAGACACTTAATTGATTGAGCCACCTAGGTGCCCCTCATTCTTTTTTATGGCTGAGTAATACTCGTGTGTGTGTGTGTGTGTGTGTGTGTGTACACCACATCTTCTTTATTCATTCATCAGTCAATGGACATTTGGGTTCTTTCCATAATTTGGCTATTGTTGATAATGCTGCTATAAACATTGGAGTGCATGTATCCCTTTGACTTAGTATTGTATCCTTTGGGTAAATATGTAGTAGTTCAATTGCAGGATCTAGGATAGTTCTATTTTTAACCTTTTGAGGAACCTCTATACTATCTTCCACAGTGGCTGGGCCAGTTTGCATTCCCACAGTGTAAGAGGGTTTCCCTTTCTCTACATCCTACACTTGTTTCCTGTGTTAATTTTAGCCACTCTGATAGGTGTGAGATGATATCTCATTGTTGTTGTTTTATTTGTATTTCCCTGATTATGAGTGATACTGACCATCTTTTCACATGTCTATTTTTTTTTTATTTTTTTTTAACGTTTATTTATTTTTGAGACAGAGAGAGACAGAGCATGAACGGGAGAGGGTCAGAGAGAGAGGGAGACACAGAATCTGAAACAGGCTCCAGGCTCTGAGCAGTCAACACAGAGCCCGATGCGGGGCTCGAACTCACGGAGTGTGAGATCGTGACCTGAGCCGAAGTCGGCCACTTAACCGACTGAGCCATGTCTGTTTATTTTTGATTACTAATTCAATCTCTGTACAAGTCTGTTTAGATTTCTATTTCTTCATGATTCTGTATTGGTAGACTGTATGTCTTCAGGATTTCATTAGGTTACCCAGTTTGTGGGCATACAATTGTTCATAGTCCCTTCTTTCATTTCTGATTTTAGTTGAGTTCCCTCCTTAGTCAATCTAGCTAACATTTTCTCACTATGGTTGATTATTTTGAAGAACCAACTCTTGGTTTCATTGATTTTTTCCTATTATTTTTCTATTCTCTGTTTACCTCTGCTTTACTCTTTATTATTTTCTTTCTTTTGCTATCTTTGGGTTTAGTTCGTTCTTTATTACCTAGTTGAGGTATGAAGTTAGGTTTTTAATTTGAGAATTTTCTAATTTTTTTGTTTGTTTTGAAGTTTACTTACTTATTTGGGGGGAAGGGGCAGAGAGAAAGAGAAAGAATCCCAAGCAGCTGCCAGTATAGACCTGACATAGGGTTCGATCTCATGAACCATGATCTGAAATGAAATCCAGAGTCAGACACCTAACCAACTGAGCCACCCAGGCGCCCCAAGAATTTTCTTTCTAATGCAAGCTATAAATTTCCTTTTTAGTACTGCTTTCAATGCATCCCGTAAGTTTTGGTGTGTAATAAGTTTTGAAACTAGAAAATATGAATTCCACTTTCTCAATTTTCAAGATTTTCTGACTATTCTAAATCCCTTGCATATTCACATGAATGTTATGATCAGGATGTCAGTTTCTACAAATAAGCTGATAGGATTTGGGGTAGTAATGCCATCTTAACAATATATTTTTAAAATTTTAATGTTTATTTTTAAGGGAGAGACAGAGTGCAAGCAGCAGAGGGGCAGAGAGAGATGGAGACAGAAACTAAAGCAGGCTCCAGGCTCTGAACTGTCAGCACAGAGGCCGACCCAGGGCTTGAACTCATGACCTGAGCTGAAGTCGGATGCTTAACCGACTGAGCCACCCAGGCACCCTGCCATTTTAACAATATTAAGTATTCTGATTTAAAAAAAAATGTTATATGAAATGAAAAAAACATAAATCGGAATTAGAAAAACTGAGAAATGAAATGATAGAGCTCAGGAATACAGCAGAGATAAAGAAAAAATGATTTCAGAATGATTTCAGAACCTATAAAGAAAAAAACTCCCAGTAGATTAATATTAGGATAAAACTTTTTAAAATAAAAATTAAGAAAGGAGAGCCTGGGTGGCTTAGCTGGTTAAGGGGATGACTTCAGCTCAGGTCATGATCTCACATTCAAGCCCCACATCGGGCTCTGTGCCGAGTCAGAGCCTAGAGCTGCTTCAGATTCTGTGTCTCCTTCTCTCTCTGCCCCTCCCCTGCTTGTGCTCTCTCTCTCTCAAAAACAAATGTTAAAAAAAATTTTTTTTAATATATTAAAAAAAATAAAAATAAATAAAAATTAAGAAATACATAAAAAGTAAATGAGAGAAAGTGGAAAATCATTTAATGTTTATTTTATCTAGATTTCTGTTTTAAGTCTCATAATTAGTAAGGTTTGATTTTTGAACATTGAAGATAACAAAAAATTTAATCAAATCATATCTTTAGAAATAATCTTAAAAACAACTATAATTTTTCTTAATGAATCACAACACAACATGATATGATCCCCCATAACATACTGACTTTGTTTTGTTAGTCACTATTCAATAACTCTGCTCTTATCTACCTGCTGCTCGTGAACAAACAACAGTCATATTCTCTTTCAGGCCTTTGCATTTGTCTACTCTTCTTGGAATGCTCTTCCTCTTATACTCAAATGGCCTGGGCCTTACCTTCCACATCCTACCTCCTCAGAAAAGCATTCCTGACCATCTTACCTTAATTTGTCTTGTCCTTAGTTTCCTTGACACTGTATTTCACTATGTGATGTTATGTACCTACTTATTTGTTTATATGTTTATTTTATGTCTTCCCTAATACACTATAAATTGCATTTCATTAGCCAGATATAGGAATGCATTTATCTTTAGGCAGTGAAGCCATATATATAAGTCCAAGTGCACAAGAGGATCTGGAGAGCAGTTGAGTCCAAAATACAGACAAAATGGTGCATGAGGAAGAAGGACAGTGCCCATTACTGAATTGGGAGGGAAATATGACAAGAGTAACAAAGGGAGTGGTTAAGGGGGTAAAGATGAAATTCACTGGGTAGCTAGCTCATGCACAGCATAGATTTCCTCCCTAGATCACAAGTATGTTCTCCAACATGGAGTTTTCCAAGGTCTCTCCTTAACCACTTAGCTTTTACCTACACAGATATATTCCTTGCTCATACTTACCTGTACACCATCTTTTTGTGTCCTCCCTCACAACCATCCAGGGCTCTTTTCTTTGCTCCAATAATGTGATCACATCTGGCTTAGAAATGGAATGTTCTGCTTACAAAGAAAAAAAAATGCACATGATATAGAACAAAACATTGCTTAGTTAAAATTATAGTAATAGGGGTGCCTGGGTGGCTCAGTCGGTTAAGCATCCAACTTCGGCTCAAGTCATGATCTCACAGTTTGTGGGTTTCAGCCCCACATCAGGCTCTGTGCTGACAGCTTGGAGCCTGGAGCATGCTTCAGTTTGTGTGTCTCCCTCTCCTACTGTCCCTCCCCACATATGCTCTCTCTCTCTCAAAAATAGTATTTAAAAAAAAAGAGATGCTTAAAAAATTATAATAAACTAAAGGTCAAAATGATGTTGAATAAGATTTTTGAGAAGAGAGGGTAAAGGAACTAAAGAACAAGAAATCAGGTATAAGTTTTGTTTTGTTTTTTAACATATACTCATAAATCCTCTTTTTCTTGAGAGAATGCATAATACCATAGTTTACAATACAGAATCTGGAGCTTTAGTTCAGTTCCTGTCTTTGCTACCTTCCACCTATGTCTGACCTTGGGAAAGTCACTTAAACCCAGTGCCTTAGTATCATCACTTGTAAAATGGGAATAGGGCTGTCAGGAGGATCAAACAAGTTGATACATATGTGTAAAACGCTCAGAGTGTTGCCGATTACATACTAAGAACAATGTTAGCTATTAATATTTTACCGATATTGCTGTTTTTCAAAGAGTACACAAGAAGGGCTCTCTGTAGGATATTCTTTCCATTTTAAATGTAATGTTCACAGATTACAACTTTCAACCACAAAACAGAAAGAATTTCTTATGAAATAGAGTGTGTATGCCTCAGTTTTCAATGAATTCCATTTATCTAATGCACCACTATTTTGATTGTAGAGCTCTTGGGGTGCATGGGTGACTCTAAGCATCTGACTTCAGCTCAAGTCATGATCTCATGGTTTGTGGGTTCAAGCCCTAGTTGGGTTCCGGGATGACAGTGCAGAGTCTGCTTGGGATTCTCTCTCTCTCCCTCTCTCTCTCTGCCCCTCCCCAACTCACACTTTCTTTCTCTCTGTCTCTCTCAAAATAAATAAAATAAACTTAAAAAAAATTGTAGAGGCCCTTTTAGGGCAATGAGAGCAATTCAGGACCCTGTGTCAAGCTGATTTCCCTGCAACTGGGTAATAAAATGTAATCTCTATAGACATTCCGAGCATAAATAGGAAAACTGAATCATTTAACAATGGTTATAATAATAAATGCCAGAGAATTCTAAACAAGATCCTCTTCATAAAGAAAAAGAGGTCACTGCAAAGGAGGTATGAGTATCACTGGACAGAGAAGATGAAGATGCTGTAGGGGCCAAGGGCAGACCATCCCGAAACATGCTACTTTGGCATACTGATTATTTTAAAAGTTAAATGCAAGGCTCCTGCAGCTAGTTGAACATATGACTCTTGACTTCGGCTCAGATCATGATCCCAGAGTCATGAGATGCAGATGTGTCAGGCTCCGGGGTTGAACATGGAGCCTGTTCAAGTTTCTCTCTCTCCTTCCCTACCCCCCCCAACCTTTCTCCCTCTGCCCCCTCTCCTGCTTGCTTGCATGCATGCATGCTCTCAGTCTCAAAAATAAAATAATAATAAAATTTTAAAAAGGGTAAATGTAGGGGCACCTAGCTGGCTCAGTTAGAGCATGTGACTCTTAATCTCAGGGATGAATTCAAGTCCCACACTGGGTATGGAGTCTACAAAAAAAAAAAAAAAAAGTTAAATGCAAAAATAACACTATGATCCATACTTAGTCTCCAGAAAGCAAGAAATAAATCTAATGGAAGGTACCCTTTCTGTATCAGAAGATAAAAAGACATCCTTATAACAGATATAGGGAATTCAGACCTGACAAGGCTATTAACAACCCTTGTTACTTTTTTTTTTTTAATGTTTATTTATTTTTGAGAGAAAGAGAGTACGAGCAGAGGGGCAGAGAGAGAGAGACAGAG
This sequence comes from Herpailurus yagouaroundi, assembly GCF_014898765.1. Classification (NCBI taxonomy): domain Eukaryota; kingdom Metazoa; phylum Chordata; class Mammalia; order Carnivora; family Felidae; genus Herpailurus; species Herpailurus yagouaroundi. Next base: position 2,229,596 of record NW_024412425.1, read on the forward strand.
GGAGAGAATATCTGAAGCAGGCTCTGTACAGCACAGAGCCTGACATGGGGCTTGAACTTATGAACTGTGAGATCATGACCTGAGCTGAAGTCAGAAGCTTAACCCACTGAGTTACCCAGGTGCCCCGACAACCAAATACTTTTTACTAATTTACTACCCCAGCCCAAATTCAGTTTAGAATTCCTTACTAATTGAAACTCTGAACATAAGTTTTCTTTGTCCTGTCAATTCTTCACAGGTTTGTCGTCTCTTTCTCTAAAAAGTGTAAAACCTGACTACTTTCATCATTTCTTCAAGTCTCAGTTTCATTTTTGAGACTCTGTGTACACATAATTAAACTCTGGTTTTTTCTCCTGTTAATCTGTCTCACATAAATTTAATTCTTAGACTAGCTAGAAGAATCTTGAAGCATAAAGGAAAATTCTTCCTCCCCAACAATGTTTAATGGAGCTACAATTTCCAACCTGACAAAACTCAAATCATTTATTTCTTTGCAAAAAAAAAAATAATAATAATAATGGTAACAACAAAGAAATGTATCTAGTTTCCTAAAAGCAACCCTGAAAGTCATAGTGGGAAAAAATGCCTATTTCTAAATTATCTTAAATTACTAGAGGCTGATGAACATACCCAATGAGACCAAGTTATCATAGTTCTCCATCATCACATCCCGGTACAAGTTCTTCTGAACAGAGTCAAGATATTCCCACTCCTGCTGAGAGAAGTGTATGGCCACATCCCTGAATGTCACAGATCTCTGAAACGGCAAACCCATGTATTAGTGGGGAAATTAGAGGAATATTTTGAAGATGGAAGGAGAAGTACTATATTGCAGAAAGAAAGCAACATAGCAAATATGTAGGTTAAAAATATATAATACAGGAGGGGACTGCAGCAGAATATATACATATTTTTGAAGAAGCCTGCTGGAATAGACCAAATTTCCTGGCATATTCTTAAATATCTGAATCATTTGAGAATAGATAAAAATAATAATCATTGACTATTAAATCAAATAGTGAATACAAGCATAATGTTTTTTATCTGTCACATAAATTCTCAGTAAACATGAGTTGAAGAAAATTTTTGCTTTTTAGAGAAAATTTAATCAAATATTTTTCAAAATGTAGTATGAAGTCTCAATTTTAGAAAACAGACTTTGTATAAAATTAAGAATTCCCTCAAGTATTAAATTTTCATAGATCTTACCACAAATATTCTCTCTTGCTTTTGACAAACCCATGTACTTTCTGGCACATGACATAATTCAGGGACATACTGGATTTAATCATTTATACAGGTAGGATGTATTACATTTGTAAGGTCTTCCCCAATTCTGTGATTCTATGTTCACCTACTACTTATGACATATAGTTTCCTCATTGCCATCTACCATCTGTCACTGAACAGCTAGCTTAGCTGAGTATGGTAGGCAGCTTCCGTTTAGGTTACCAGTGATCATCATCTAGTATTTACGCCCTTGTGTACTCTCCTTCATGTGTGTGGGCTGAGCTGAGTGACTTGCTTTTTAATAAATAGAATATGACTAAAGTGACGAAATGTTATTTCTGATAGATTCCATACTGCTTGCCCTCTTTGGATGTCTCACTTGCTCAACTAAGTGTGGCTTCCAGGCAACAGCCCATGAGTAACTGGATCCTGTCAAAACCCACTTGAGTGAGCTTGGGAGCAGATACACCAATGTTAGCCTTAAGATGACTTCAGCCCTGACCAACACCTTAATAGCCTTGTAAGAGATCCAGACAGGAGAGTCCAGCAAAGCCATGTCCAGATTTCTGAACCACTGAAACTATGAGATAAATGTTTACTGCTTTGAGCTGCTAAGTGTTGGGGTAATTTGTTACATAGCTAATAGATAACTAACACATTGAGTTAAGAATACTTAAGAAGGATGAATTATGCAGATGTCACCTAAATTTAGTATGTCTCATCCAACAACAGAAGAGTCTTCATATTTATCTCTAGAGATTTCCTGCCAAGGTCTATGACCAAATTTGCAAATCACAATCATATACCAATTCAAACAAATTATGAGATTTTACTCTATACTGAGATTTAAGTCCTTTGATACCAAATTTCTATCCTATCTACCTGGAAATCCCAAATCTGGAAAATTTCAAAGTTTTCTCATGGATGGTCAAATACAACCATTATTTCCATTTGACCACACTATCGTGCAACCTCACATAACACAAATCTGTACCTCAAAAGGCATATCTCCTTTACTATTCCATTACTGCCCTTGATAAAAGAATGAACACTTAAGACATGTTGAATAACTCTGCAGTAATAACATGAACACTGGTTAGTTTAGAACAGGTCGCATGGAAAGGATGCTGGGTAATTTAGCATCACATTTCACCAGAACAAAAGATGGGTAAAAGGTTATTGGAGAGGCCTTTTCTTGGTAGTAAACTCTAGAAAATGTAATGAAAATACTCACATGACCTAAAAAAGGTCAAGGGAGGAAACATCAACTTACATGGGCCATGGTTTTAGGCCTACAAGAGTGGATCAGTCTTCAGGGTTCCTCTAACAGAATAGCACAGATGCAGAAAGCCAGAGCTGGGAAAAGAGAAAAATCTTAAGACCAGTTTTGCTTTAGTGTTCCCAACAGGACATAAACTAATGTTAGGATCTCCCACTCCAAGTTCCAAATCTACTTTCCAACACACACAATTTGGATAGATTGGGATTATAGATAAGGTCATTTCCTTCCCCAAATCCCAGGGGTCTCTGATGAACAAAGTCAAGAACAGAAGCATATGTGCATTAAAGTCAGATGTGCACTTATCAGCAGTTCTTTGGCCACTGCATCACTCTGGCGAGGCAGATGCAGACCTAAGAGTGGGCAGTGCAGTCTTGCTCTGAGCAGATCCTCTTCCTTCTATTCTCATCTTCTAAGCCCTAGATCATCTTAATGAGAACCTCTTTAGGAAGTGGGTAAAGTTGGTTAAGACACTGGAGATGGATGGGGCGCCTGGGTGGCGCAGTCGGTTAAGCGTCCGACTTCAGCCAGGTCACGATCTCGCGGTCCGTGAGTTCGAGCCCCGCGTCAGGCTCTGGGCTGATGGCTCAGAGCCTGGAGCCTGTTTCCGATTCTGTGTCTCCCTCTCTCTCTGCCCCTCCCCCATTCATGCTGTCTCTCTCTGTCCCCCCAAAAAATAAATAAAAGTTTAAAAAAAAAAAAAAAAAAACTTTAAGACACTGGAGATGGAAAGTCAGTGTTCTGTACTCTAAGTCTAGAAAATCTTACCAGTTAAATAAATGACAAACCATCACTGTATTACAATACCAAGTAGACATCAAATGTGAAGTTGGGTAAAATATTTAAGGATATGAGAAAATATTCCAGATATACTGTCCAGAATAATTAGATTGGGGTGCCTGGGTGGCTCAGTCAGGTGAGCGTCTGACTTCAGCTCAGGTCATGATCTCACAGTCTGTGAGATCTCACAGTCTGTGAGTTCAAGCCCCGCGTAGGGCTCTGTGCTGACAGCTTGGGGCCTGGAGCCTGCTTCGGATTCTGTGTCTCCCTCTCTTTCTGCCCTACCCCCACGCATACTCTATCTCTCAAAACAATAAACAAACATTAAAAATTTTTCTTTAAAACAGAATAATTAGATTGGCCAATATAATTATTTTTTTAAATATATGAATACGTCAATCAGTGTAGAGAAAAAGTGATAGACAAATTAAAATCAGTAGATTAAAAAATCCGGAAGGTTATAAAACATTTTAACAGTGTTTATCTTTTTATTTTGATCTTTTTATTTTTTAATTAAAAAATATTTAATGTTTGTTTTTGAGACAGAACATTAGCAGGGAGGAGGAGCAGAGAGAGAAGGAGACACAGAAGCCAAAGCAGGCTCCAGGCTCTGAGCTGTCAGCACAGAGCCTGACACAAGGCTTGAACTCACAAACCAGGAGATCATGATCTGAAGTTGAACGCTTAACCAACTGAGCCACCCAGGCACCCCTTGTTTTTTTTTTTTTAAAGCTTACTTCATAATTACTGTAACAATGACCACAGGTTAACTTGAAAGATATGTGTATTTTTCCTTTACTTGTTAACAGGAAGATATCCAAAAAGAAAATCAAAAAAAATCATTTGTTACCTAAATTTAGACTGTTTTACTGAACAGCTTATCTTTTGTCTGCTTCCTTTGGATCTCACTATTTAAACTCATGTTATCGTTGGGGCGCCTGGGTGGCGCAGTCGGTTAAGCTTCCGACTTCAGCCAGGTCACGATCTCGCAGTCCGTGAGTTCGAGCCCCGCGTCGGGCTCTGGGCTGATGGCTCAGAGCCTGGAGCCTGTTTCCGATTCTGTGTCTCCCTCTCTCTGACCCTCCTCCGTTCATGCTCTGTCTCTCTCTGTCCCAAAAATAAATAAACGTTGAAAAAAAAAAATTAAAAAAAAAAAAATAAACTCATGTTATCGTTTCTTCTCAGGCATGAGGGAGTTCTGTCTAGAAGATATAGGAACCCGTCTCTGTGTAATCTCTTGTATGAATTGATGATCTCAATACAGCTTTATTTCAGGTCTTCTTGACAGAAGGGTTTATTTGGTTTATAAACCTGTCAGCTAAGCCATCATATCCCCCAGACAGCTGCTGCTTTGTGATATCCTATTAGTTTTACTGTGCATCTAACAAAATTAGAAGGAAAATGGTGAATATAAAAGTCATAGCACAAAATCCACTTATTACCATAGATATTTCATAGAATCTGTATATTTTGTTTATATCCTGACTGTTGCTGTAGATAGACTGGTGTGTCTTCCTGTGAATTCACAAGGCAGGTCACCTAAATCTAGCTAGTGGTCTTCACACACACTGCCTTACAATTATTTCTATTCAGATTTTACCTCATTTTAGATAATAAGCATTTTAAAAGAAGCAACTATGTCTTTCCAATGATTACCCCAAATCCTACAATTTCTAGGTCTAGCATATAGTAGGCACTTAATAAAAGTCTGATTTTACCATAAAATTCCATTTCTAGGAAATTTTTTAAGGAAATAACTATAGCAGCATGTAAGGCATGGTGCATCAAAGAATAATTTTGATAACCAAAAATTAAAAACATAACTATCTCATAGAAGGCAACAGGTTAAACATATTATGGTCTGCAATATGGTGACATACTGTGGCTTCATTAATAATCCATATGAAATAATGGAAAACAATATTAAATCAGTGAAGAAGGCAGGATTTAAAAGGTTTGCGTAATGTAGCTGATACCCTGTTGAAGTTAAGAACACAAGCTCTGTTGTCAGATTTTAGGAATTGAAAATGAGCTTTAAGCTGTCAGAGTTAATAATACCTCAGTGCCTCTGTTGATTACAAAATCAGCAAAGAAAAGTTAAGAATATTACCTACTACAGGGGTGCCTTGGTGGCTCAATCAGTTAAATGTCTGACTTTGGCTCAGGTCATGATCTCACAGTTCGAGTCCGGCATTCGAGTCCCAACTGTGCTGACAGCTCGGGGCCTGAAGCCGGCTTCAGATTCTGTGTGTGTCTCTCTCTCTGTCCCTCCTCCTGCACATGCTCTGTTTCTCTCTCTCAAAAGTAAATAAACTTAAAAATATATGTAAAAAAAATGTTTAAAAAAGAATATTACCTACTACCTATGACTGTTCTGAAGAATAACAAAGCAATCCATATTAATACTAAAAAGTATGACAAGATGGCTAATGTAAATTATCAATCACTACTAAAGATCAAAGTCATTATATTACCCTTAATCCATTATTATACATGGAAGTTAATTCTGCTGCATCATGTTATTCTCATAGAAAATTTGTGCTTCTTGGGCTTTCTCTTTACTTTTAAAAAATTTCAGTTCCTATCTTTGAGAAAAAATAATTCTTCTTAATAAAATCATAAGTAACATAAGAGAGACAGATTACCAGGCAGGAAAAGACAGTATGTTTCTTTCCTCACTCCCTAGCTGCTATATAAACACACACAGGTGTGGTTTACGATGCTGAATGGAGTTTTTCTTGCTCTCTCTAGCTATTAGGGAGTGATAAAGGGTATATATTATTATATATATATATCTATAATCGGAATGTGATAAAATGCAATCATAACAAATGAGTGAATCTTATTCTGCATAATAGGGGGATTTATATTACAATCTTTATTTTCTATTATAATAACTACCTTTGGAAATATTATTTGTACTTGCCAGACACTAAATTAGAATTTAGTGCTATTTTCTCTGTAAGTAACCTTAAATCTCTAAATTATTATGATCAGCACAGGAATTTTGACTTGCTCTATCTCCGACCTGGACCAGTTCATCCCTCCTTAGGGAACATGGTGGTCTCCCATTCCTGGGAGGTCACCATACTGATGCTGAAGTTACTGCACACACCCTATGGGCATGATGCACTACAGGACAGAACTACTGGGCTGAAGTGATCCTCCTAGCTCAGCCTCCAAAGTACCTGGGACTATAGGCACGCACCAGTGTGTCCAGCACTAAATTATTAATTATGAAAGTATGCATTATTTAGTAATTTGGTGCTACAAGATTTTCAGTAACATTCGTCATATCTAAAAGGTGAAAATTTAATGTTATTCAAACAAGGAGATCCCTGGTATTTCCTCCTCCCTAACAGAGGTAAAAGGAAACCCATGATTGGGCTAGATTTGTTTTTCAAACTAAGAGTAGGACTCTGCGTCTTTTGTTTCACCAATTATGTTTTGTCAAAACAAAGCCACACAGAAATGTTCACACATAATAAATTGGAAACACATACACCAAAATATTAAAAGTGATTATTTCTAGGCAGTAAGATTAAGGGTATTCTTATTTTCTTAAATTTCTTAGGACATTAATTTCTTTTGCAGTAATTCTGCATTTATTCTATCATCATAAATGCAACATAAAGATATTAGAAAGTATTTAAAATATTTTAAGTCACTGTTATGGCAGATGCTATATTTTCATCGTTAAAAAAAATCTGTACATATGAGGCCAGCTGTGAAAAAAGTGATTGAAACAGCCACCATTTACCTGTTCTTAAACATCCTGTAGCTGTACTACACTGATATAATCAGATATATTTCACTATAAAGATTTTTCCATTAACAGAAGGGAAATAGGCTTTGCAGATTAATAAGACTATGTCTGTAAAGTAGGCAGGAAAGTTGAGTACGGAGAAGTTGTCCAATAAATATGACTACATACCTTCCATTATTCTCTGAATAACCAATTAAAATGTCATTTTGGATACAATCTTCCCAAAAGGGTTTTACAAAATTCTATTTTTAATTTTATTTTAATTATAATTTAATTCTAACTTCAATTTCATTCTATTTTAATTTTAATTCTATTTTAAAATTTTCTTGAATGCTATTATCCGCAACTATGAAGATGGTTTACTTAAATCTTTCTTTATAATGACTAATTCCTATAAACAGAAATTGTATTATCTGCATAATACTGTCTCACTGATGTCATGTGCTTTCTTAACCACTCCCATTCTCTTGATCAATCTCTTGATCAAATCTCTTGATTTGTGCAAAATCGTCACAAGGTATAACAAAATTGTTCTTTTTGATTCTAAATAAAACCAGGTCTAAACCTTTTGAATCATGAAAATGAAAGTTTCCAAATATATGCAGCAATTATCTACACAATTTCAGGGAGCTGTGGTTCCCTCGACACCCATAGATACAAAGGACGCCTGGTTAAGAACTCCTGTTCTCGGACACTTGAATTCTGGCTCAGTCTCTTGTAAACACACGTCACAATGAATTTCACGTTTTCGTTGCTTAAATACAAACACCTGAAGGGGAATAATCAGAGTCACCACAATGCTGAGCATTTCTCTTCCACTCTCCATGGCTACACCTGCCGTAACCTCATACAGATAAACAGAATAAAGCAAGAGCGTCCACAGCTGGTTCTTGCCTATAAGGCTCAGAGAACGCGGACATTCTCAAACTTGTAAACGAACCCAGGAGAACTCCCAGGAAGGACAGTCCCAGGAAGCAGCCGCAAAACTAGAGCCACGGCGTGTGAGAGACACTCACCACAGAGCCACCACAACCCAAGCTCACACGAAGGGCACGCATCCTTACGTCTCCGTCACACGAGGGAACCCACACACCTCTCCTGGCCTTACGCTAGTCTGCACCCCCAGCTCCGCCTCCCACATAGACACACTCGCTTCCCGTCTTTCTCACAGGGATACAAGCACCCTCCTCTGCTGCTCAAGCACCCACAAGCCTGAGCCCCGGGAAGACTCAGCCCGCGCTCCTGGCTCCCGTGTTCACAGCGCCTCCCGCAATCCCACTCTCACCGCCGCTCCCCGTCCACGTGGGCTCTACGCTACGTCTGCACAGCCTTTTCCGTCGCGACTCATGCCGACTTCTTCCTCAGACGGGGCCGCTCACGCGCGGCACACAACAAGGGACATGCCAAAGGAGCCCCGTGTCCAAGTTACCACACCGACTGTGGGAGCCGAAGAGCAGGGTCATTAAAAGTCCCGAAGTAAAGCGGCCCGCCCCCCGCCCGAGCCCCGGAGACTTCTGGGAACGGCCGCGCGGCCCGGGCGTGCGCAGGCGCAGATCACTGAACTGCTGGAGCCCCGGACCTGAGGTTGAGGGCGCGTTCTGCGCTGGTCCTGGCGGGGAGAGGGCGAGTCCCTGATGGTCCTGTACCAGGGAGTTCTGAGAAAGGGTGTGCGGAGCTCTTCCCTTCCGAGGCCTTAGGCCTGTGTGTGAGGATCCGCCTTGTAGAATCGGCGACGTGGCCCTGAGGGCCGTGGCGTGCTTGCATGGGTGTGAACATCTGAACGTGGGTTCATAGTCTAGCCAAACTATGTGTGTACGTGTGTGTGTATACGTGTATGCATGCTCAGGTGTGTATCTCTTTACTGAAACCTCATTACACCTGAAATGTCACAGGTACTATTATGTTTCCATTTTAGAATTGAAGCTTCTGAGATAAAAGGAGGTTACATACTGTGTACAAGTTATACAGTTTAGTGGCAAAGTTTTGTTTCCAGGTGAGATAACGTGGATAATGTGAGACTGTACTGTATAATGCCTTTTCTTTGTAGGGAAAGAGAGAGTGAACTTGGGTCCTTTTAAAGACTATCCAGGAAAAAATACTTTATTCACGTTTCACAATATTGTGCCCACCAGAAACGGACTTTTGTGACAGGGAATTTTTTCATCGCTTTTTGTTGTGTTGTGAATGATGTCGGCTTGACCATAAAGATGCCCATAGGTGAACTAACATCTTTAACTTGTGTTCCTGGTCATGAGATCCCATTGAAAAATATTTTCCGTCTCAGGCAGACGGACAATAAGATAAATTTGGGCTACAGACTTTAAAAATCTATGGGGCGCCTGGGTGGCGCAGTCGGTTAAGCGTCCGACTTCAGCCAGGTCACGATCTCACGGTCCGTGAGTTCGAGCCCCGCGTCGGGCTCTGGGCTGATGGCTCGGAGCCTGGAGCCTGTTTCCGATTCTGTGTCTCCCTCTCTCTCTGCCCCTCCCCCGTTCATGCTCTGTCTCTCTCTGTCCCAAAAATAAATAAACGTTGAAAAAAAAAATAAAAATCTAGAAAGAAGGCGCTATCATAAGAATCAGGGTTGTGTCCATATGTATTTAGAATCATAAGTTTACCAAATGGGAAATATAAAGTTAGTCAAAGGATGCCCAAATTTTATCACTATTACATATTTGAAGTATTTTATCACTATTACATATTTGAAGTATATGTGTAGCAATTCAAAAGGTATTAACATGTTTAAAAAGGTAAGCAACCTTTCCTTATATTTATTTATCTCAGTCATACGGTAGCTCACGTTAGAGTCTCCAACGTTTTGATTTTGTTGGTGTGTATCCTTCCGGGGAAGTTATTTTCACATACAAATACTCACATTTACTATAAAATGTATATATGTATATATACATATATACACACACAAACACATATACATAATTTCAAGTACATTTATGTGTTATATGCATATACGTTTATATTTTTCTTCACACTAATGTGTTTCCAAATCAGTACATAGTGTCATAATTTCCAACAGTTGCCTAAGGGCGCAAAGTATGGCTACACCCTAATTTAAGAAACAAGTCTTCTAAGTATTTTAAAGAATTTCCTTTGTTAAAAGCAATACTCTAATCAGTATTCCTACATATACATCAGTTTGCTTATTTTTAGGTTGATATGTAAATTAAATTCTCAAAAGTGGGTTATGTAAATTTTGACTTGTGATGTTGACAAATTTCTCCTTAACATGACTGTACCATTTTACATTTTCGCAGCAATGTATGGAGTATTTATTTCCATACTCAACACAACTCATTTTGCCTAGTTCTTATTCTAATGCTCCACTTTCTCCAAGCCTGAAAAAGCATCTATTTCCTTTGAATCAAGTTCAATGAGGTTTCTACACCTGTAATTTTAGCCTCATATGTCTTATAAAGAGGACAACAGTGTAATAATATTTCTCTTAAATCTGTAGACTCAGCAAAATGAAATTTCAATCAAAGACCTATTTCTAAGATTATTTTAGGTAGCTCAACTTCAGACAACACATAAAAACTAGGCTGAGGACAGGATTTAGCATCTCTATTTGAAGTTTGAGTTTTATAAAAATCCTACGCAGTGTGGGCACAGAAAGCTCATGAAACAGTAGTACAAATGAGTAGGAAGGTGGTTTTTTTTGCCTCCTCCTCACTTCCTTGGTGACAGAAGTCCCACCCTAGGGTTCTGGAGATGTCTGAACACATGATATCTAGACACTGGATAAATGAGATTGATAACAGCTTATTAATCATATATCCTCACATCCCAGGGAAGGACGACACCATATACCATGGGGGTGGCTACACTAGGGAGCAGAGTAAACCAGCAGGGGCTGTGGGAGGCTGATTTTGTAGCAGCAAGATAGGTGCCCCTTATTTCCATGGGAAGGTGTGATTGGTTTGCTTGAATAATTTTGTGGGCTAGTAGGGAGGTGAAAGCCATTAGGTTGAGGACTAGGGTGCAGCTGATCCAGCTAATATCTGGATTACCTGGCTGAGAGCTTTTCCTACTGACTGGGATATCTCTGGTTAGAGCAAGAGAACTCACGGTAGGCCTTTGGGGGTCCTGTGAGGCTAAGACATTAAGATATTAAAGATATTAAGACAACAGGTGAAATTTTAGGCCTTAAAATACAGAATAAAGAAGGAAGAAACATGAAATATTTGCTCTTTAGTAATTTCATTATAAAAATTAGTATTTCAAAATTTGGAACTGAAAAGCAGATTAAATATTCATAATAAACCTGTACTATAAAAATCAGTATGATAGTGTTTTTTCCAATTTAAAAAAATTTTAATGTGTATTTATTTTTAAGAGAGACAGAGTACAAGAAGAGGAGGGGCAGAGAGAAAGGGACGGAGACACAGAATCCAAAGCAGGCTCTAGGCTCTAAGCTGTCAGCACAGAACCCAATGCGGGGCTCAAACTCACAGACTGAGAGATCATGACCTGAGCCAAAGTCAGATGCTTAACCAGTTGGGCCACCCAAGTGCCGCTTTTCCAATTTTTTGTTGTTGTGGTGGTAAAACAGACGTAAAATTTACCATCTTCACCATCTTTAGAGCACAGATCCCTGAAATTAACCAAGACTTCAACTACATCTTCAGTAGACTCCAGAGCTAGAAAATCATCACATCAGACAGATTCTGCCAGTGGAATTGTTCAAGTGGAGGGACAGATTCCTGGTGCTTTCTACTACAGAATCTTCCCAGAATACTCTAGTATGTGCATTGTAAGGATTTTTTGGCGTGCGTTAAAAAACAAAAACACCTATCAGTATGTAACATCTGCTTTGGCTCTCAGTATCCTATGTTACTATATCTGATTACCATTTCTTTTAATAATTTTGGACAGGGGTGCCTGGCTGGCTCAGTAGGTGCAGCACTCAACTCTTGATTTTAGGGTTAAGTTCGAGCCCCACATTGGGTGTAGAGATTACTTAAAAAATTTTTTTTAATAGTTTTGGACAGTGAGTCTTGAAATGCAATCACAGAGGGAATCATTGCAGGAGGGAAGGCCTGGAGTTCTAAAGATTTTAAGAACTCTGTTCAAAGTCAAAGAGAACCTACTCCTCTCTTATGTCAATTCTATTTTTTTTCTTTTACCTCTTTTACTAGTTTAAGTATAAAAGAAAGCCAACAATGAGTAAAAACCAAAAGATACTCATGGATTGCCACATCTACGTGATTATCTTTTCTGGAAGGGGCATATTATCAAGTCATGTTAAACATCAAGAGAACTAGATCTCATCAAGATCACATTCTGCTAGCTGGTTTACTTACTTCTTCCTTGAGCACCAGATAACAATGTGAGACTCAGATGCCTCAGTGATTGCTGGAATTGGAAAAAAAAAAAAATCACCTGGAACCAAAAGGGGATATTGAGTAAATTCCATAACCTTTTCAGCTGCAGGGGAATGAACAGGACAACAGACGGAAGCTTTATTCGGTTGATTTCAAGGTATTTTCCCAGCCCAGACTTCCACCATAGGGATAGTGTTCCAAGCATAAGAATTCCAAATACTTCTAAATAATTTTGAAAATCTATTACTTATTTTGAAAATACAGAATCAGATATGTGGTTCTTCTAGATTAGAAGCAGGACAGTTAACAGCAAAGCTTTTATACAGTTTGCTGAGGAAAACTTTGGTTCTCCATACCTTCTTAAAGAATTCATTAAGGTTCAAAGCTGCAAGGAAACTCAATTTTCTTGTGAATGTCCACAACTGCTAAAAATATAGGAATTTTCTCTGATCGAAAAGTTGGAATGGCAAACAATGTTTCATGTTGATAAAAAGCAAAACAAGGAAACAATTCAGCAGCTGTCTGGCTTATATCATGACTAACACATGGGAAATATTTCTGTAAAGAAGATCTGGAAAAGGATGTAGCAGCGAGACCAGCATCAATATATGCAAGACTCTACGCAGGGACTTCACCTGTTTTTGTTTGTTTAGACAAATCTGGCATGCATGAATTAATATAGAAATCCTAGAGATTTAGGTACTAAGAAACTGAAGGAACCAAAAGCAATACAGAAAAAAATCCAAATTTAATGTATTTGTCTAAGACCAAGTATAGATGGTTTCAATAAATGAACTTTCTACTTCTTTGAAGAATAGCTTCCTCTTAAAACATAAAAATGTTCACACACATATATACTTCAAGTAAGGCATGGGCACTGAACCAAAAATTATGATATATTTAAATAAAAAAAACTCTACCAAGACCAAAACAAAAACGTAAGCATTGTTAATATATGGGTTTATAACACTCAAGACTTCTTTGTCCTAGTTAAGTCTAACGGTCTGTAATTCTGCATTGAATCCTGCATACATTTTACAAATAGTATATAGCACATATGGTTTGTAACCTGATTTTTCTACTGACTTTTTTTCTGAGACATTTTCCATGTCCTCAATAATTTTTTTTCCTATCATTTCTTGCCTGGGTATTTTATAATGTATTTAAGCAATCAAGTGATTTGAATCAGAATGCTGAAAACTGCCTGATTGTACAATAAAGAATTATCCAGCAGATTCAGGGTGCTTAAACACTCTACATTCCAAAGACAGACCTATGTTAAGGAAAACTGGCCCTTGACTGGCTTCCGGGAGAAAACCTTTGAGTCCCTGGAATAGTTGCCTTGATATGCTGTACCGGTTTGACCAGATAATTAATACTAACAATGCAAATTAGGGTGAATGCTTGCTTTTGTATGCCCAAAGCCCTCAGCCAGCATTATCAGTTTGACCTCTGAGGAACTGGAGATTGAGAAGCTCAGGTCAGTCATGTGGGTACTGCATGTCTACAAGAGCCCTAGTAAAAGCCAGGGACACAGGTTCAAATGAGCTTCTATATTTGGCACTAAGCGCGTTATCACACATAATTGCTGGAAGAAATTAGCACATCCTCATGTAATTCTAATAAGAGGCAACACCTAGAAGCTGACCTAGTGCCTCACAGACACTGCTCATCTTTCCCCTTTATTTAATCATTATCATTCACTCTAATAAACTTTAGACTTAAGTAGAGCAACTTTTCTAAATTTTGAGTCTAAATCATGAGTCCTTGTAGCAAATTATCAAGCCAGCAAGGTCTGAGACCAGTGGCACACCTCCAAAGATTACTTTCATCTTCAAATCACTAAAATGTACTTCTAGACGTATTTGTTATGCCCAGAATTCGTGATCCCCAAAGACCACCAGGGAGCCGAGTCCGATGCAAAAGCAAAGAGCCTTTATTCAAAGCTAGCTCGAGCTCAATCCCCTACCTGCACTGACGCAGCGGTGAGATGCCAGAGAGAGCGAGCGAGTTTCAAAAGCACAAAGGTTTTATTGGGGTCTAGGGGCAGTTGGTGAGGTAATGGCTGTGGCCTCAACCGATTGGCTGGGGGTCGTGGTCTCGGCTGATTGGCTGGGGAAGGGTTGGAGTCCTGTTACGCAGGTCGCCGGGCGTGTTCTGATCCCGAAGTTACTCAAGGTGGAGGACACAGAACAAGATGGAGTCGGCTGGCGTAGGTCCGCCCTTTGAGTATTCCTTGCTTTTCACAGGGAAAATGTTTGAAAGAATGCTATTTTGATTACTATCATTAAACTCTAATTCTTTATTTGTATCCACTGTTGCTTTATATTGGCTGAGAGTTTGTTATTTTTCTAGCTTTGTACATTGAATGCTTATTCATCATTTTATCAATTTTACCAAGCCAGCAAAGTAACACGCATTGAATAGGTTTTGGAAATAGATTAGTGAACAGAAACAAAGTTCTATCATTCATTCTCGGCTCCCCACATGCCTTGAATTTCCAAAGAGTAGGAGACTGGCAATTTCCCAACTGATACATGGGACTTGGATTTTCATTCTTCTGGCCCTAACTTCAATTTAAATTTCCCATTACTTCAGGGTGTTATGCCCAGAATTCGTGATCCCCAAAGACCACTAGGGAGCCGAGTCCGATGCAAAAGCAAAGAGCCTTTATTCGAGCTAGCTCGAGCTCAATCGCCTACCTGCACCGACGCAGCGGTGAGATACCAGGGAAAGAGAGCGAGTTTCAAAAGGACAAAGGTTTTATTGGGGCCTAGGGGCAGTTGGTGAGGTAATGGCTGTGGCCTCAGCCGATTGGCTGGGGAAGGGTCCTGGGGAAGGGTCCGAGTCCTGTTAGGCAGGTAAGGGGGGGTTACTCAAGGGGAGGAGGTGTGGTCAAGGTGAAGGACACAGAACAAGATGGAGTCGGCTGGCGTAGGCCTGCCCTTTCAAGGGCATATACATGATATTATAAACTTTGAAAAGGAAGTGACAAAATAGATCTCTATGGTAACAACATCTACCAGTCACCATTATAAGCATAACATCTTGCCTCCTTAATACTGGAAAAACCCAACACTAATATACTTTTTAATGCATCACCTATGTAGTATCCTTGCCAAAAATTTAACTGAAAATTCCATGCACGTTGTAGGCATGAAAAAATTGAGATTCCTATTTTTTTCCCCTTGTCATTGTTTATTTATTAAAAAAAATTTTTTAGGGGCGCCTGGGTGGCTCAGTTGGTTAAGCGTCCAACTCCGGCTCAGGTCATGATCTCGCGGTTTGTGAGTTCAAGCCCTGCGTCGGGCTCTGTGCTGACAGCTCAGAGCCTGGAGCCTGTTTCAGATTCTGTGTCTCCCTCTCTCTCTCTGACCCTCCCCCGTTCATGCTCTGTCTCTCTCTGTCTCAAAAATAAATAAACGTTAAAAAAATAAAATAAAATAAAAAAATTTTTACAGTATAATTACCATAGTGTTTTATTACCTTCAGGTGTACAATATAGTGATTCAACAATTCTATACATTACTCAGTACTCATCATGATCTGTGTACTCTTGGTCCCCTTCACCAGTTTTATCCATCCTCCCCTACTCCCCACAGTGGTAACCATCAGTTTGTTCTCTATAGTTAAGAGTCTGTTTTTTGGTTTGTCTATTTTATTCTTCATTTGTTTCTTATTTTTTTAAGTTTATTTATTTTGTTTTGAGAGAGAGAGCGTGTGCAAGCTGGGAAGGGGCAGAGAAAGAATCCCAAGCAGGCTCTGCGCTGTCAGTGCAGAGTCTGACACGGGGCTTGATCTCATGAGATGGTAACCTGAGCGGAGATCAAGAGTTGAATGCTTAGCCAATTGAGCCACCTAGGTGCCCCTTGTTTTGTTTCTTAAATTTCACATATGAGTGAAATCATATGGTATGTCTTTCTCTGACTTATTTCACCTAGCATTATATCCTGTAGATCCATGTTATTGCAAATGGCAAAATTTTCATTCTTTTTTATGGCTGAGTAATATTCCACTGTAGATATGCCCACACCATCTTTATCCATTCATCAGTTGAGGGCCACATGGGCCACTTTCATAGTTTGGCTATTGTAAATAATGCTGCAATAAGCATGGGGTGCATACATCTTTTCGAATTAGTGTTTTTGTATTCTTTGGGTAAATATCCAGTAGTGAAAATACTGGGTGCTATGTTAATTCTATTTTTAATTTTTTCTGGAAACTCCATACTGTTTTCTTCAGTGGCTACACCAGTTTGCCTTGCCACCACAGTGCCCGAGGTTTCCTTTTTCTCCACATCCTCACCAATATTTGCTATTTCTTGTGTTGCTGACTTTAGCCATCCTGACAGTTGTGACATGGTATCTCATTGTGGTTTTGTTTTGCATTTCCCTGATGATGAGTGATGTTGAGCATCTTTTCATGTCTGTTGGTCATCTTGTCTTCCTTGGAGAAATGTTTGCTCATGTCTTCTCATTTTTTAATTGGATTGTGTGTGTGTTCTGTAAATTTTTATATTTTGGGGGTACTAACCCTTTATCGGATATGTCATTTGCAAATATCTTCTCCCATTCAGTAGGTTGCCTTTTAGTTTTGTTGACTGTTTCCTTTGCTGTGCAAAAGCTTTTTATTAAAAAAAATTTTTTAAATGTTTTTTTATTCCTGAGAGACAGAGCGAAAGAAGGTGAGGGGCAGAGAGAGGGAGACACAGAATCTGAAGCAGGCTCCAGACTCCAAGATGTCAGCACAGAGCCCGACATGGGGCTTGAAGTCACAAACTGTGAGATCATGACCTGAGCCAAAGTTGGACGCTTGACCGACTGAGCCACCCAGGCACCCCAAAAGCTTTTTCTTTTGATGTAATCTCAATAGTTTATTTTTGTTTTTGCTTCCCTTCCCTCAGGGGACCTATCTAGAAAAATGTTGCTACAGATGATGTCAGAGAAATTACTGCCTATGCTGGCTTCTAAAATTTTAATAGTTTCCTATCTCACATTTAGGTCTTGAATCCATTTTGAGTTTATTTTTGTGTATCATGTAAGAAAGTGGTCCAGTTTCCCCAACATCATTTATTGAAGAGACTGTTTTTTTTTCAGTTGCATATTTCTGCCTCCTCTGTTGAAGATTAATTGACCATATAGTCATGGGTTTACTTCTGGGTTCTTTATTCTGTTCCATTGACCTATGTGTCTGTTTTTATGCTAGTACCATACTGCTTTGATTACTACAGCTTTGTAGTATATCTTGAAATCTGGGATTGTGATACCTCCGGTTTTGTTCTTTTTCAAGACTGCTTTGGCTATTCAGGGTTTAATTTGCCATTGTTTAAATAGTCAGATATTCCATTAAAACAGGAGTGACACTGAAATCATAACTATATTATGAATTCTCTCATTTGGTGAAGACATACCTATAAAGATTAACATTCAATAATTTCTCACCAGTGTGAACTGGCTGATATTAAAAAAGTTTGGGCCATACCTAAAGGCATTCTCACATTCCTTATGTTCTTAGCGTTTCATTATCTGTATGCATTCCCTGATGTGCTTTAAGGGCTGAACCATATCTGAAGGCTTTTCCACACTTCTTACACACGTAGGGTTTTTCACCAGTATGAATTCTCCCATGTTGAACAAGGTTTGAAGCACGACTAAAGGTCTTCCCGCATTCCTTACAATCATAGGGTTTCCCACCAGTATGAATTTTCTGATGTTGTGTAAGGTATCCATACATTTTAAAGGATTTCCCACATTCCGTACATTCATAGGGTTTCTTATCAGCATGGATACTCTGATGTGCAGTAAGGTGTGAACTACGTCTAAAGGTTTTCCCATTCCTTACATCTAAAAGGTTTCTCATCAGTATGAATACTCTGGTGTAGAGTTAGATTTCTATAGAAAGTAAAGGTTTTCCTACATATTTTACACTCATAGGGTTTCACACCAGTATGAATTTTTTGATGTTGATTAAGATACCCATACAAACTAAAGGTCTTTCCACACTCTTTACATTCATAGGGTTTCTCACCAGTATGAGTTTTCTGAACAAGGTTTGAGCCAGTACTATAGGCCTTCCCACATTCTTGACATTCAAAAAGTTTCTTACCAGTATGAATACTCTGATGTCGAATAAGATTTCTATACAAAGTAAAGGCTTTTTTACATTCCTTACATTCAAAGTATTTCACACCAGTATGAATTTTCTCATGTTGATGAAGGTATCCATATAAGCTAAAGGCTTTTCCACATTCCTTACATTCATAAGGCTTCTCACCTGTGTGTTTTCTGATGTTGAAAAAGTTTTGAGCCAGTAGTATAGGCTTTCCCACACTGCCTACATTCAAAAAGTTTCTCGCCAGTGTGAATACACTGATGTCGAGTAACATTTCTATACAAGGTAAAGGTTTTCTTACATTCCTTACATTCATATGGCTTCCCACCTTTATGAATTCTCTGATGTAGAATAAGGTATGAGGCAGTGGTATAGCCCTTTCCACATTCTTTACATTCATATGGTTTTTTACCAGTATGAACACTCTGGTGTACAGTAAGTTGATGACCTCTTTTATTTTTTATTTTTATTTAAAAAAAATTTTTTTTCAACGTTTATTTTTGGGACAGAGAGAGACAGAGCATGAACGGGCGAGGGGCAGAGAGAGAAGGAGACACAGAATCGGAAACAGGCTCCAGGCTCTGAGCCATCAGCCCAGAGCCCAACATGGGGCTCGAACTCACGGACCGCGAGATCGTGACCTGGCTGAAGTCGGACGCTTAACCGACTGCGCCACCCAGGCGCCCCGATGACCTCTTTTAAAGGCCTTTCCACATTTCTCACATACATAAGGTTTCTCATCAGTATGGATTTGCCCATGTTCAACAAGGTTTGAGCGCCTACTAAAAGCCTTCCCACACTCCTGACATTTATAGGGCTTCTCACCAGTATGAATTCTTTGACGAATTCTAAGGTGTCCACCTTGACTAAAGGCCTTCCCACATTCCTGACATTCATAAGGCCTCCTGCCAGTGTGGATTCTCTCATGCTGAATGATGTGTGAGGCATAAATAAAGGCCTTCCCACATTCCCTACACTGATAGGTTTTCTCACCAGTATGAAATCTCTGATGTACAGTAAGTTGATAACCGCTTTTAAAGTTCTTCCTGCATTCTGAACATTGATAGGGTTTCTCGCCAGTATGAAATCTTTGATGTAGGGTAAGTTGATAGCCACTATGAAAGTTCTTCCCACATTCTTTGCATTCATAGAGTCTTTTGCCAATATGAAACCTGTGATGTAGAATAAATTGATAGCCACTACTAAATTTCTTCTGACATTTCTTACATTCATAGAGTTTCTCTCTGTTATATATGCTCTGATGTTGTGTAGAAGATACATCTTTTTCATAAGTGGGCATTTCTACATAGCTGATTACCTCACAATGTAAATCCAAATCTGAAAGAAAAGAAGAAAACAAAAAAATATTTATATTTCTTATACAGAGAATATGGGACTTCTGTGAAAGAAATATGAACCCACACTTGTAATAAATGAAGCACTTATTGAATTGTAAAATATGGTTATGAACTTTTTGAAAGGTCAAGAATTCAGAGATGTATGTGAAGTTACATAAGATAGTGAAGTTTCTGAAATTTAGGTGTGGACCACGATCTTTGGCAAGCTTGTTATAAATCTGATATCCTGCCTGTGTCACGGACAACTACATTAGAAGTGAGAGGAAAAAAATACCTTGGATGGCATCTTTATTTTGAATCTATCACTGATTTAAATACAGATCAAAGGTTAAGAATTCATCCTAGGTTTGTCCAGTGATTTCTCTTTACTCTTGGAATACGATCCAAACCCCTTTCTGAGGATAGCAGGACTCCTCCTTACCTATATGGCATCATGTCCAAACACCGACCCCTCTGCGCCCTGTCTCCTTTTTTTCAGCATTTAGAATATGGTACAAACTTCCCTATCATTTGATGCTTTCCACAGACGATTTCATCTGACCAGAATCCTTAGACCTGAGCACTTTGTAGGTTGACCCTTCTCATCCTTTAGTCTCAGGATGAATATCCTACCCTTAGAAAGGCTGCACCTGCTAACTCTAAGTATTACATCCATGTCTCCCTTTTTATGGTCTAGCACTTCATTCCTTCCACCATCCCTTTGTTTCCAATTATGATATCATTAATTTCCTTATTTGATATTTTTTTTTAAGATACAAAAAATTTTTTAAATGTTTATTTTTGAGGGAGAGAGACAGACTGTGAGCAGGGAAGGGGCAGAGAGAGGGGGGACACAGAATCCGAAGCAGGGTCCAGGCTCTGAGCTGTCAGCACAGAGCCTAACGCAGGACTTGAACCCATGAACCGCAAGATCATGACCTGAGCTGAAGTTGGATGTTTAACTGACTGAGCCACCCGGGCGCCCCTCCTTATTTGATATTCTAAACAGTTCCCTAAACTTCCCCCAGAGCAGACACAATTCTTCCTTTTTCATCACTGAATTAGAGGGTTATGATGTATTATAGGTGCTAAATTAATTGATCTTGCTTACCTTCAGTTCTATTATTCCTTCTCCATTCTAAATATACTAAATCTGTGTTGGTTCATCTCCTTTACCACATCCTCTCTTCCTTTTCCTTATTTTCAAGACCAGCCATCCTTCTACTTCCCGGATAAGTATTTTGATATGTTTTCAGTCAATTCACAGATATGTACTCAAATCAAATAAGAAATTCCTTCCATGTGGAGATGCTGGAGAGAATCAAGAAATTATAATATGGAGGAGTGTTTTGGGGTACCAGAGTGTCTGGGACTGTTAAAAGGAAATATCAGATATAAGCTGGAAGATGGCAATCGAGATTCAGGAAAAGACTCAGGATTATCAGTGCACAATGAAGGGGGCATGAGTCAAGGGCAAAGAGTATTCATCTGTGACTCAGTTGTGGGATGTGTATAGCAGGTGGAATGATACATACTCTGACCTCAGAAAATAACGCTGAAAATAAGAGCAACATCAGAAAACAAAAAAGCACTCCATCTAGAAAACTAAAGGCTCTTTACTAATTAAATGCTAGATCAATAAATGTAGTGGCAACCAGCAGAGGCAGAATGGATAACCACACAAACTTTGACTTGGACGTCAAGACTGATGATGACATGCATACATCATGTAAGTGTGAAACGATTTATTACTCGTATAATGAGGCTTCCTAGAAAGAGCAGAGTGGTTCTTAAATACATCTGAAAAGGACTTGAGTGATTGGAAAGAGATTGACTTAGTTGTGTTTTTTTTTTTGTTTTGTTTTGTTTTTTTATGCTGGTTAGGGTGTGGTGCAGGGCTGAGGGTTCCTGGGCAGGGGTTTGCATGGTTTGAACTTTCCATGGGGACCAATGTAGGGAGCTCTCAGGCTTTTTATCAGCTTCCCCAAAAGTGGAGCAGAAGGAGAGGTGGGGCTTGAAAGCTGTCAGCAGTCAAAAATAAAAAAACAGAGTCAGTATCTTTATTGTACTAAGGAAATAAACAGTGAAAGTAGAGAAATATAACCAGGCAAAAGATGAAAATACTACATTTCAGAAGGTACAACATCCAGCCCTAATGCCCAGAGAAAAGCTGTCACCTTGACACAAATTAAATAAATAATTTACTAATAAAAGCTTAGAAAAAACATCAAAGTAAGTGAGAGGAAAACAAAAAGAATAAAGATAAAAAACCAGATTTTAATGAGTTTGGAAACAGAAAATCAACATACAAATTCAAAAAGGTATCTCTTGGGGAAAAAAATCAACATGTGATGGTACACTAGCTAAACTAATTAACAAATGGGAGAACAAACAAAAAATTGTGAAAGGGAAAGACAAACAGGAAAATATTGATCAAAAACTATCCTACAAAGGACAAAAATCTGAAACAGGTCAATTTTCATGGAATAGAAAAAAATGTCAAAAAAGCTAGTAGTTGGGGCGCCTAGGTGGCTCAGTTGATTGAGCTTCCAACTCTTGATTTTGACTCGGGTCAAGGGATTGAGCCCTGTGGTGGGCTCTGTGCTGAGTGTGGAGTCTGCTTAAGATGCTCTCTCTCTCTATCTCTCTCTCTCTCTGTTCCTCTCCCTACTCACGTGCACACTCTCTCTAAAAGGAAAAAAAGGCTAGTATAGCAATCAGCACCCTGATCATTTACACTGTCATCTCTAAATATCCAATATTATGATCAGAGAATCCTTAAAGAAATATTTATTTATTTTTATGAGGAGAGAGAGAGAGAGAGAGAGAGAGAGAGAGAGAGAGAGAGAATCTTAAGCAGGCTCCATGCTCAGTGTGGAGCCTGATGTGGGGCTTGATGCCACAATCCTGGGATTATGACCTGAGCTGAAATCAAGGCCAGAGACTCAACTGACTGAGCCACCCAGGCGCCCCTAGAAATGTTTGATTCCAAGACCAAGGCAGGGAAGATACAAGATAATGCTCACAAATCTTGGGCTAAAAAAGTAAGGAAAGTTTAAAAGATTTATGGCTTTGTTGAAAAACACACGCTTCTGAGTATTATGCTGTTTTTGGTCATAATTGTGAAAATTTAAAAAAAAAGCAGGAAAAGTGATCATGTTGGATCAAACATATTAAGTAAATGAAAGATAGATAAAAATATAATGATGGGGTGCCCTGGTGGCTCAGTCAGTTGAGCCACCAACTCTTAATTTCGACTCTGGTCATGACCCCAGGGTCGTAGGAATGAGCCCCATCTCAGGCTCTACGTGGAGTGTGGAGCCTACTTAAGATTCCCTCTCTCTCCCTTTGCCCTTCCCCCGCTCTCTCTCTCTCAAATAAAAAAAAGACATTATTTTTCAGATAACAGAAGCCATTTCCCAGTTATTTTTTCATTAAATAATGTGCAACTAAAAATCAAATATATTTTCCTGTGCATTCCAATCAATTTATATTTCAACATAACCAAATAGCCAAATAGATCATGTCAATAAAAAACTGTAGAAATCACGATAGAATTGAAAGAAACAACTACCTTACAATTCCCATCGTATTAAGTATACCGTTCTTACAACTATGAAGAGAGTAATTGCTGCAGAACTGATTGCTGTCATAATGCTGAAGCAAGATCAGAGGGACTTCTGTTCAGTTACAAAAGCAAAAAATATAACTGAATGATGAAGGAATCAAGCTGTTAGCTTAATAAAGTTTTAACATTCCAAAACTAACAGTGTAATCCAATACATGTTGTGTCTTTTGATAGAGTACCCATAACCGCCTATGATGTACTTGAGCCACAAATGTTTAATGTGAATCCCTCAAGAGAGAAAATAATTTCCAATCTATAAAAATACAAAGGGTAGAGAATAAACAAACTATACCACGGACAATACTGAGATAAGTTCAAAAGATGGCAAATTTTGCAATATAAGTGGCCTTGTCTCCTCAAAGGATTAGTATTAGAAATAAAGGGAATGTTTTAGATTAAGAGGGATTTCAGTGATATGATAAAGAGACAATGCACAGTCTTGCATTGGGATACTGATTTGAACAAATCAGATTGGGCCAAACGGGGTAATATGAATAGGATTTGGGTTTTGAAGATGCAATAAAATAAAAATGTAATAGAAATATAAAATAGAAAAATCACTGATAGGGGCGCCTGGGTGGCGCAGTCGGTTAAGCGTCCGACTTCAGCCAGGTCACGATCTCGCGGTCCGTGGGTTCGAGCCCCGCGTCGGGCTCTGGGCTGATGGCTCAGAGCCTGGAGCCTGTTTCCGATTCTGTGTCTCCCTCTCTCTCTGCCCCTCCCCTGTTCATGCTCTGTCTCTCTCTGTCCCAAAAATAAATAAACGTTGAAAAAAAAAATAAAAAAAAAAAAAAAGAAAAATCACTGATAAAGAAATCAGGTTATAAAACAGTAAGAATATGATGTCTCTTTAATAAAAAGAGGAACACGTATATGCATGTATGTCTTATATCCACTAAGGTGTTAAAGTGGTAGGAATAAGGTATTTTAATATCTTGAAAACACTTTTGCCTGTCTCTATTTTCTAATTTTCTACAATGCACATGGAGGATTGCTTAATAAGGGTTATTAATTTTGTGTTCATCTATTAACACAGCCTGAAATAAACCAAATATTGACACAATCCAAACTCTGTGTACGACATTTAATAAACGTGGACTTAGAACTTAATGGCTATAAGCCAAATATTGCAGAATTCAGTTCCTTTTCAGTCACAAATTACTTATAAAAACAGACCATAAACTGCTATAAATCAAGTCTGTACATATTTCAAAGGATCAAAAGCATACAAATTATGTTGTCTGATCACAAGTTATACTAGAAATTAATATTATAAAAAATATATATTATCAACATATATTGGGAAATTAAGAAGTGCTTGTAGTTGATCAATGCACCAAAACAAACTGTGCCCTACACTACAATAATAGTTATAAACTTTAAAAATCAATGTTTTGACTGAAAATTAAAAGCAAATGGAACTGCACATAAGCACTACCAAGTTAGTAAATTTGTTTCTCATGGGAAAACAATTCTGAAGCCATGTTCCATGTACACTGGGGTGAACAAATAAGTAAATGGATGATGGATGGTAGAAGCCAGTTTTGTCACTGTTGGAGGAGAAAGTTACAGATAAATGAGACAAGAAGGCTGAAATACTGGTTGGGAGTTGCAGACATCAGTAAGAACTCATGTTTAGCTTAATGTAAATACAGAGAGATAGATAATAAAACAATTACAGATACATGTATATATACATGGGTGACTATGCAGACATTTATTACCTAGTTAGGTTGTTTAGAGGGCATAGAAGCAATGGCATACCAGCAACAATTAGTATACCTAGTTCTCAGATCTTGGTTTCTAAATACTATCTTCCAGGGGCGCCTGGGTGGCTCAGTCGGTTGAGCATCTGACTTCGGCTCAGGTCATGATCTCATGGTCCGTGAGTTCGAGCCCCGCGTCGGGCTCTGTACTGATGGCTCAGAGCCTGGAGCCTGTTTCAGATTCTGTGTCTCCCTCTCTCTCTGCCCCTCCCCCGTTCATGCTCTGTCTCTCTCTGTCTCAAAAATAAATAAACGTTAAAAAAAATTTTTTTTAAATAAATAAATAAAAAATAAAAAGAAATACTATCTTCCAGTAAAAGAAACCAGGGCTCTTAAGAGAAATGGCTGATTCTAGGACCAGGGAAGGGGAAAAAAACAAAATGAACCTGAAAACAGTACCAGGAAAGAAATCCTCAAAAAACAAAAGGATGGGGATATTATATGGACACAAGAACCAAACTAAAAGAGCTATCAATGTTCAAAGCAAAAGAAATAACATTTAATTGTAACTCAAAGTCTAAAATAAATATGGATAAGCCCACACTGAAATAAAGGGGGAAGAGACAAATCTTTTTTTTTAAATTTTTAAATGTTTTATTTATTTTTGAGAGAGAGAGAGAGAGAGCGCACGCACAAGCGGGGGAGGGGCAGAGAAAGGGAGACACAGAATCCAAAGCAGGCTCCAGGCTCTGAGGTGTCATCACAGAGCCCGATGCGGGGCTTGAACCCATGAGCTGTGAGATCATGACCTGAGCTGAAGTTGGATGCTGACTGAGCCACCCAGGTGCCCCAAGAGACGAATCTTTTATACAGAATTCCGGATAAAATATATAGATTTCCTACTCTACAGAAGCTTAATTCCCAATCCAGGCCCCTTGCCCCCCAGGGTAAGCTAGACTTAGTGAGCTGCTCCTAAAGAGTATAGAAAAGGAAAAATAGTAACTTTGGAGGGGAGAAAGAAGGTTAACATCACCAGTGGATATCATGTACCCTGCACATGATGCGATGAAAAGGACATTTCACTTCTGCTGCAGTCTTTCTAAAAACCCCTATCTCCAGTGTAAGTATGAGAAAAACAACAGACTCAGAATAGGGAATATTCTGCAGGACCTGGTAGAGTCTGTCAAGACAGTCAAATTCCTGAAAGACAAGGAAAGATTAAAAAACTGTCACAAACCAGGAGAGACTGGAAGAGAGACTGGGAGACATGAAAAATAAATGCAATGTGGTACCCAGAATGGAAGGATCCTGGAACAGAAAAATGACATTAATGGAAAAATTGGTGAAATACACAAATAGAATCTAGAGTTTAGTTAATATGAAAGTAATTTTCTTAGTTTTGACAAATGTATCTGAATGATGTTGTTAACAATGATAGAAATCAGGAGAGATATATACAGAAGTCTTTCTACTATCTTTGTAACTTTCTATATCTAAAATCATTCTAAAATAAAGTTTACTAAAAAAAGATAATTACATACCACCTCTGTGGTAGTCTGGGTAAAAATGTTTAACCTTATTCTAATCATAAGAAGAAAACATCAAACCTAGAAAGCAGATATTCCATGAGAAAACTACACTGGATGCTACAAAATAATCAAATTCAAAGGGGAAAAAAAAAGGTAGGATGACAGTAAGATACAAAGCCTCACATCCAAATACAGTATATGAGTCTGGAATGGATCCTGGAAACAAATTTTACAAATGGCATTTTTGGAGAAAAGTTCAAAAACTGAAATATGGACTCTATGTTAGATGTAGGGCTGAACTGCTATGATAATAATAGTGTGACTACATAGAAGTTTTTAGTTTCAGGAAATGCATACAGAAGTGTTTGAGAGGTAAAATTTAATGGTAACTGCTACTTACCATCAAGTGAGCCAAGAAGAAAGGTGCATATAGAGAGAGAAAAAGGCAAATGTTAATATCCAAAGTTAAATCTGTGTGAAGGCTAATTAACTAACATATATATGCATACACACACACACACACACACACACACACACACACACACACACATATATACACATATACTTTTTTTTTTTTTTTTTTAAGTAGGCTTCACACACAGCATGGAGCTCAACACGGGGCTTGAACTCATGACCTTAAACTCCTGAGATCAAGACCTGAGCTGAGATCAAGAGCTGGATGCTTAACTGACTGAGCCACCCAGGCACCTCAACTACATATATGTTTTTAATATTCTCATTTGGCTTGATGAATTTCAAAAACAAAAAGCTGGGAGAAAGAAAATAGTAGACCTAAGGTAGTATTTCCTAAACTTTTATACAGAAATTTTGAGCCAAGGGGTGCCTGGGTGGCTCAGTCAGTTAAGCATCTGACTTTGGCTAAGGTCATGATCTTGCAGTTCATGGGTTCGAGCCCAGTGTTGGGCTCTGTGCTGACAGCTTGGAACCTGGACCCTGCTTTGGATTCTGTGTCTCCCTCTCTCTCTCTCCCCCTCCCCCACTCACACTCCATCTCTTTCTCAAAAATAATAAACATTACAAACAAAGAAATTTTAAACCAAATTATAATATCTGCATCCATTCCAATCTAATGTAGTTACAGTAGAAAAAATTTATACAACAGATATGCATACATGTGAGAAAACATGAAAATTAATCACCTAAACATTTATTGCAAGAAGCCAGAAAAAGAGCAACAAAATAAAAACAAATTAGAAAGAAAGATAAAAGTCATCTTACAAAATAGAGCCCACAAAAACCATAGAGGATCCACAATGCCGATATTGTATTTCAAATTTTTTTTTTCAACGTTTTTATTTATTTTGGGGACAGAGAGAGACAGAGCATGAACGGGGGAGGGTCAGAGAGAGAGGGAGACACAGAATCGGAAACAGGCTCCAGGCTCTGAGCCATCAGCCCAGAGCCTGACGCGGGGCTCGAACTCACGGACCGCGAGATCGTGACCTGGCTGAAGTCGGACGCTTAACCGACTGCGCCACCCAGGCGCCCCAACGATATTGTATTTCAAAGCAATGTTACTAATGTGATTCTCTCAAGACTGATAAAGAGGAAGGAGACGGCAGCAATATCCAATGCAGGGATGTGAGCTAAGAGGGACCTCACTTATCGGCCCTCCACACCTCAAATGCAGTAAAATGACATCATGAAAAAAAACCCATTATGTTAATAATGTGGATGAAATGCATAAATCTCTAGAAAGTAACCTCTATAAAATCAACACACAGAAAACTTCAACAATTCTAGCATGGTGTAATCTGAGTTTTATTATTTAAAAAAACTTTTTTTTTTTTTTTTTTTTTTTAAGTAATCTCTACCCACAGTGTGGGGCTCAAACCCACAACACCAAGATCAGGTGTCACATGCTCTAATAACCAAGCCAGCCCAGTACCCCAATCTGAGTAAGTTTTTAAAAAAAATCTACAATGGTAACTGAAGGCCCAGATGGTTTTTCTGGAATATTTCATCAACCCAACCATGTCAAAAGGGGGGAGAAAGGGTACATTCTCCTAAACACATTCATAAAGCTAACATAATCATTATATCCAATCTTAAAAAGTAAGAATATAGTTTAATCTCATTCATGAAATGTAAAGGAAATATTAAAAATTCAAATCTAACAATATTGAAAAGGGATAATATATCAACACACCATGACTAGAACTGGATTGCAGAATTCAGTCAATAAACAGAATTCAACACAGTAACAGAACAATGGAGAAAAAAAAATCTCATGATTATGTCAATAAATGCATAAAGAATAATTCCTGAGAATAATTTTAGCAATTATGTAAAACAGAACCTCCTGTGAAAAATATTTATATTAATTTTTAGACATACACCCTTGGGGTGTCTGGCTGGTTCAGTCAGAAGAGCATGTGACTCTTGATCTCTGGGTCATGAGTTTGAGCTCCATGTTGAGTGTAGAGATTATATACAAACATATATACACATACACTTAAAAAAAAAAAAAGAAAAAAAAATACCCTTATTTGTGGAACTATCCTTATTCTCAGGAGACGTTTGCTGAATGATTCATGGGTCAAGTCATGATGCCTAAGACATGCCTTCAAATACCTCCATAAATGTAGTGTAGAGAGAAATAAAATAGATATGGCAAAATCTTATCAGTTGGTGATCTATGTAAAAATCATTTTCATGGTTATGCACTTTGAATACTAATTAATTTTACTATTATAGAGCAAGAAAAACCACCTTTACTGGGAGAGTGTCCTGGAGTTTTTAACTTTAGTCCTTTTCTTACAGATATCTGGAACTTTTGGTATCTTGCCTTAAAGATATGCTAGGATGTGGATTGTCTAGATTTACTACTTTTTCATTCATTTGTCCTTTTTGGAGGACCTATTGGGAGACAAGTCGCAGAAGGCCATGACTGCTTTTAGCTATACAGCTAATGCTCCATAAAGTGTTCCAGGTCATTGAAAAAGAAGGAAAGCTTCCTAATTCTTTTATAATTTTTATGAAAAAAATATTAATATCTAAACCTGATAAGAGACACTAAAAGAAAATATGGGCCAAAATAACTTCTGAATATCAAGAGAGACCATATAATATACTAACAAAGAAAAATCCAAGCAAACAGGAGCTCAGGGATACTTCCACAACATAAAACACACACACACACACACACACACACACACACACACACACACACTCACTCTTTCTCTCTCTCTCTCATTTCTAAAGCTAGTATCTTATTAGGTGGGGAAACATAGGATTTCTGATGAGATCAAGAACAAATCGAGGAAGCTGACTATCTCTGCAACTATTCAAAACTGTACTAAAGAGGTGGCTCAGTCAGTTAAGCGTTAGACTTTGGCTCTGGTCATGATCTCATGGTTTGTGGGTTTAAGCCCCGGTTTGGGCTCTGTGCTGACAGTTCTGAGCCTGGAGCCTGCTTCAGATTCTCTGTCTCCCTCTCTCTCTGCCCCTCCCCTATTCATGCTCTTTCTCTGTCTCTCAAAAATGAATAAACATTAAAAAAATTTTTGTTTAACTGTACTAAAGATATTAACTATTTGATTAGACAAGATAAATCAGAGATAGGAAAAAGAGGTAAAGAACAAATAAAACTATCCCTATTTATAGATGATATAATAGTATACCAGGATATAAAGGGTAAAACTTTTTAAAAATAAGACCAAGAGTACCAATCCAGAAACAAAATTAAGAAAGAAATGCCATTTACAATTATATCAAAAAGAATAAAATATGTAGGAATAGGTTGAACAAAAGAAGCCTGAGATCTATACATTGACAATTTAAAAATGTGGAAAGAAATTAAATACCTAAATAAAAGGAGAGACCTCTCAGGTTCATGAAGGACAATACTGCTAAGATTACAATGCTCCACAAACTGATCAACAGATGCAGTGCAATCCACTGCATCAAAATGTCAACTGCTCTTGTCGCTGAAAATGACAATCTGATTATATAGAAATATAGGAGGCTCCAAATAGCCAAAATAATTTTGAAAACAAACAAAAAAGAACAAAATAACAGAAATCACACTTCCTGATTTCAAAACTTACTACAATGCTACAATAAATCAAGACAGTATGGTGCTGGCATATACAGATATATAGATCAATGGAATAGAATGCAGAGTGCAGAAATAAAATCTCAAATTATGATCAATTCATTACTGAAAAGGGAACCAAAAAAATTCAATGGAGTCTTAAGCAACAGTGTTAGGAACAAGTGGATATTCACACACCAAAGAATGAAGTTGGAACCTCACACTGTATAGCGCACATGAAAATTAACTCAAAATGGATCAAAGGCCAAATGTCAGAACTAAAACTAGTAACTGCTTAGAAAAAAAACACTGCAGTAAATTTTTGAGACTTGGATAACACAATGATTTCCTAAGTATGATACTAAAAGCAAAGCAACAAAAGAAATAATAGAATGAAATATTATTTGGCCACAAAAAAGAATAAAGTATTGATACTTCATATTATGTTGATGAATCTCAAAAATATTATGAAAGAAGACATTCATAAAAGGCTACATATTACATGATTCTATGTATATAGAAATATTCCTAATAATCAAATATTTAGAGACAGAAAGTAGACTAGTGGTTTATCAGATGCTGGGTATA
The DNA here is from genome assembly GCF_014898765.1 of Herpailurus yagouaroundi. Lineage (NCBI taxonomy): Eukaryota > Metazoa > Chordata > Mammalia > Carnivora > Felidae > Herpailurus > Herpailurus yagouaroundi. The sequence goes on from NW_024412425.1 coordinate 2,260,946, forward strand.
CAGAGTGACTGCTAGTGGGTATCAGGTTTCTTCATGGGGTGATGGGTTATACACTGGTGATGGTTGCACAAAATGTGATTATACAAAAAACACTGACTTGTTCACTTTAAGGAAGAGCCTTTTTGCCCTTTTTTTGTTTTTTAAATGTTTATTTTTCAGAGAGAAAGAGCACGAAAGCTGGGGAGGGGCAGAGAGAAGGAAACAAGATCTGAAGCAGGCTCAGTGCTGTCAGTGCAGAGCCTGTTGTGGGGCCCGAACCCACGAACCGGGAGATCATGACCTGAGCCAAAGTCAGACGCTTAACCAACTGGGCCACCCAGGCATCCCTGACTTGTTCATTTTATTTAAGAAAAATTTGGGTGGGGCAGGGGGCGCCTGGGTGGCTCAGTCGGTTAAGCAACTGACTTAGGCGCAGGTCATGACCTCATGGTTAGTGAGTTGAAGCCCCGAGTAGGGCTCTGTGTGGATAGCTCAGAGCATGGAGCTTGCTTCGGATTCTGTGTCTCCCTCTCTCTCTGCCCCTTCCCTGCTCACACACTCTCTCTCTCTTCTCTCTCAAAAATAAATGAATATTTTTTTAAAAATGGGGTGCCTGGGTAGTTCAATTGGATAAGCGTCTGACTTCAGCTCAGGTTATGATCTCACAGTTCGTGGGTTTGAGCCCCGTGTCAGGCTCTGTGCTGATAGCTCAGAGCCTGGATCCTGCTTCTGATTCTATATATCCCTCTTTCTCTCTGTCCCTCTCCCTCTCATACTCTGTCTCTCTCTCTCTCTCAAAAATAAATAAACATTTAAAACAAATGATAAAAACTTAAAAAAATTTTTTTTACTTGTTCATTTTCAAAGACTGATTTCATGTTACATAAATTATATAGCAATAAACCTGTTGAAAAAATTGAGAGTCTTTCTACTGGAAAACCATGACTAGGTAAAGTACAAAATGGGAGAGAAAATGTGATTTATAACTGTAAAGAACAAGATTAAACATTGAAGAATAAAATTAATAAAAATACATAAAACCTATTTCAGAAAAATTATAAACACTCCTGAAAGACATAGAAGTAGCCTCAAACAAATGGAGAAACAACCGTTCTTCTTGGATTGGAAGACATTATAAAGATCTCAGTTCCTCATAAATTAATTTGTAAATTTAGTGCAATGCAAATAAAATACCAACAAGCTTTTCATGGAGTTAGAAAAGTTAATAATCAAGTTTACATGGAAAAACAAACATTCAAAAATAGGCAGAAAAACACTGAAAATCTAAAAGGGAGGACTAGCTCTAACAAACATTAAAATGTGCTACAATGTACCCATAATAAAAGCAATGCAGTATTGGTACATGCATACACAAATAAAACAGCAGAACAGAATAGAAAGCTCAGAAAACAACCCAAGAATATATGGAAATTTATTATTTGATAAAGGTGGCATTTCAAATGAAGGGAACAAAGATAGATGTTTAAATAAATGGTGTTGGGACAACTGGGGTAGCCATACGGAAAAAGATTTCATTAGACCCATACTTACTTTCTTTATTTATGTTTTTTACTTATTTTTTAAGTTTATTTTTGAGAGAGAGAGAGACCATGCATGCAGTAGGAGGAGAGGGAGAGGGAGAGGGAAAGAATCCCAAGCAGGCTCTGCACTGTTAGCAACAGCCTGACTCAGGGCCAGAACTCGTGAACTGTGAGATCATGACCTGAGCCGAAACCAAGAGTCAGATGCTTAACTGACTGAGCCAGCCAGGTGCCCCAGGACCTTATTTTATACAGAAGAATAATTTCCAAATGGTTTACGGATTTACATGTAAAAAATAAAACCATACAAGTAATGGAAGAAAATATGTATATTTATCCTTAACCTTGAGATAGTTTCTAACCACGACACAAAATTCGGAGATAATAAGACTGACTGATGAATTTGACTATATTAAAAAGTAAATAAACTCCCATAATCAAAATAAAAAAAAAAACAATTGAGAAACTGGGAGAAAATATTTGCAACATACACTTCAGACAAAGGGCTAATACTCTTAATATATAAAATCACTCTTGGGGGCGCCTGACTGGCTTAGTCGGAAGAGCATGCAACTCTTGATCTCAGGGTTGTAACTTTAAGCCACATGCTAGGTGAAGAGATTACGTAAAAATAAAATCTTCAAGAGCACCACTGTGTGGCTTAGTCAGTTAAACATTCGACTCTGGATCTCAGCTCAGGTCTTGATCTCAGTTCAAGCCCTGTGTTGAGTTCCATGCTGGGCCTGGAGCCTACTTAAAAAATAAAGGGGTGTCTGGGTGGCTCAGTTGGTTAAGCGTCTGACTCTTGATTCCAGCTCAGGTCATGATCCCATGATTTGTGAGAGTGAGCCCAGAGTTGGGTGGGGCCTGCTTGGGATTCTCTTTCCCTCCTTCTCTCTCTCTCTCTCTCTCTCTCTCTCTCCCTCCCTCGCACCCTCCCTCCCTCCCTCTTTCTCTGCCCCTCACACACTTGGTCTAGCTCTCTCAAAATAAATAAACTTTAAAAAACAAAAAGAAAATGGGGGAGAGACACAAACCCAACAATTTGGGTTTGAAATAGAAATCGCTCTTAAACATATGAAAAAATGTTTCACTGACTTATAAAGAAAATGCAAATTGAAACGAGATACCATTTTTTCCCTGTTGGGTTTGTAAAAAGTTAAAAGTATGACAATATATTCTGTTGTTGAGTTTTTATTCAGAGTATTTTTTTATGATCTGAACAATAGGTATGTTTACTGTTGTTAAGATACTCTCATACATGGCTGGTGGAAACACAAACTAGTAAAACCCGACTGGGGGGTGATTTTGGCAATATCATACAAAAACACATATGCATCGGGCACCTGGCTGCCTCAGTCAGTAGAGCATGCAACTCTTGAGCTCAGGATCATGAGTTTAAGCCCCACATGGGACGTGGAGCCTACTTAAAATAAAGATTAAACACACACACACACACACACACACACACGCACACAAAACACATAAGCAAGTACCTTTGGAACCAGAAACCACACTTCTAGGAATCAACCTGGAAGCTAAACTTCCAATGATATTACAAAAATACATATGGGTCAGACTATTTGCTTTTGTGTTATTTATAACCACAACACATTGAAAACAACCTAAAAGCCTAAACAGAAGAAAGTCACTGAATAAACAATGGCACATCCACATATAGGAGTACTAAGCAGTCACAAAGCAATGAGGAAGCTCTCTATCTGCTGTAAGAAGTAATTTCCAGGATAAATTATTAAGGGAAAACAGCAAGGAGTAATTGAGAATCTAAGATATGCTAAGGTTCAATGTAAGAATGGGACCTCATAAAAGTATCTATGTAAACGAAATTAGGAAGAATAAACCAGAAACTGATGGGATCACTTACTTTGAAGGAGTGGGAATAGGGTAGAAAAAATGAGACCAGGGTATCAAAATTGAAGCGGGGGGGAAGGGGGTGGTGCCTGGGTGGTTCAGTTGGTTGAGCATACGACTTTGGTTCAGGTCATGATCTCGTGTTTTGTGGGTCCCAGCCCTGCATCAGGCTCTGCATTGGCAGTGTGGAACCTGCTTGGGATTCTCTCTCTCCTTCTCTTTCTCTCTGGCCCTCCCCCACTTGCACATGCTCTCTCTCCCAAAATGAATAAATAAAAACAAAACAAAATTGAAAGGGCAACAACACTTCATGAGAATTCTTTTTTTTTTTTTTTTAATTTTTTTACATTGATTTATTTTTGAGAAACAGAGTGAGACAAAGCCTGAGTGGGGGAGGGGCAGAGAGAGAGGGAGACACAGGATCAGAAACAGGCTCCAGGCTCCGAGCTGTCGGCACAGAGCCCAATGCCGGGCTCGAACCCACAAACTGTGAAATCATGACCTGAGCCGAGGTCGGACGCTCAACCGACTGAGCTACCCAGGCGCCCCATGAGAATTCTTTTCTGTATAGTTCTTACTCTTAGAACCACTGTAATAGTTCACATGCACCTGAAATAAATAAATAAATAAATATGAAACAGGATGTAGGGCAGGAGAGGTGCCTAAAATAACAAATTGAGCTAATTCTACAAAAAATGGATAATATAATCACATTGAAGAGGATGAAGAAGAACTAAACAATTCTAGAAAACATCATTTTGACTGGATACTGTACTGCTAAAGGCAAAGAGAACTGTGCAAATATTGTATTCTGGATAGTAAAATTTGCTTCCCATAGAAAAAGAGGTTGAAAATTTTGAAATGAGTCCAAGCAAAATCCACACTGGTGGCTGCAGAAAACCGAGTGAAAATTGGAAGAGAAATAGGTTATCTGCATTGTCTCAAAGTTTCTCCCCCAAGATGTTTATCAATTAGAAAGGGAAAAATAGGAGGTGTCTGGGTGGCTCAGGTCATGATCTCGCAGTCTGTGAGTTCAAGCCCCACATCGGGCTCTGTGCTGACACGCTGAGCCTGGAGCCTGCTAATGATTGTTTCCCTCTCTCTCTGCCCTTTCCCTGCCTGCTCTGTCTCTCTCTCAAAAATAAAACAAAAACATAAAAAAAAATTTAGAAAGGGAAAAATAGTCACTTTACAGTAGAGAAACCTGGCAGATAGTACCTTAACAGAATGTTTAACATTGACAGCAACAGTAACAACACATATCTATGTCATGGACCCTCTAATATGCACTGAGATCATGCCATCCCTTCTGTGGGACTGTCACCAAAAATGAACTAAAATGTACTTATCAGTAAATAGCAGTCCAGTAGCAGACTTCAGGAATATCTGAAATAATAAATGCAAGTTTCAAGGATGTGAAAAACCAGAAAGCCCATGAAACTGTCACGGATTGGTAAAGACTAGAGAAACATTTTTACTAATACCAAATGGCATCCTGGATTTGATCAGAGAACAGAAAAAAAGGCATTTGTGGAAAACTGGTAAAATCTGAACAAAGTCTATGATTAAATAGTATTAATAGTATGGTACAAACGTTCATTACTTAGTTTTGATAAATGTACTTAAATAAATACTGTCTTTAGAGGAAGCCAAAATACGGTGTTCTTTCCGTCTGGCCAGGTGCAATTCAGCAACTGGGTCAATTTTACCGTAAATAATGAGACTGATTAACATAGTCGACACATTCTGGTTTGTCTGTTTTTAAGGAAGCAGAGTTAGAAGACCAAATCCTTATACAGAATGGGAAAGTGTTTTGTTAATCCTTTGCCCAGATCACCCAAGGGTTTTCATAATGTTGTAAGAATATTATAGTTTTTTGGGTTTTTTTGCAAGTAACCTCTTCATTCACTGAGATGTAGGTGTTTGTAAACTTATCCATAGAAGCATATTGGAATGGCCCTGTGCTTAATTCACTGAAACTAAACTGGGCCCAATGTGTCCTTCAACTAAAGTCTTCCTTAAGATATGTGTCTGTTAACATAAGTGTAGAAGCATACGAGAAAAGAGCTGGCGCCAATATATAGTTTTACTGACATCAACTCTTTCAGTTTCCCAGCACAATTCCAACATGGTGGTGGAGAAGCACTCCCCTCCCTTCCTCCCCTCCCTACCTCCCACCCCCAGCACCAAGAATTCTCTGATACCAGCAGGGTGTCTGAGAATTCAACTCAATTCTGACACAACCTACCTGGAGATAGCATCAGATTCCACAGGTTAAGGGCTCAATCCCTACAAGACTGCTTTCAATCCCCCACTCAGACACCAGTCACAAGCCCCAGGCTGTTTATTACCTGTGCTTCTGACCAAACAGCTATAGATTGGAGGTTCCAATGACCTCCTCCTTAGGTTCTTTTAATTTGTTAGAGTGGCTCATAGAACTCAGGGAAATGTGTACTTATGTTAATCAGTTTATTAAAGGATAGGAATCAATAGTCAGATGAAGAGGTACATAGGGCAAGCTTGGAGCTTCCATGTCCTCTCCAGGTGTGCCACTATCCCCATATCTACACTTGTTCACCAACCCAGAAGAACACAGTCCTTCTGGTTTCTATGGAGACTTCACTGCATAGTCATGACTAACTCATTGGCCATTGGCTAATTCTACCTCCAGCTTCTCTCCCCTCCCAAGAGTCTGGGGGTTGGGACTGAAACCCTCCAACACATGGTTGGTCCTCCAGCCCCTGCCCTTGGGGTGGGATCCAGAAGTCACCTTGATTTTTTTAATTAAAAAAATTTTTTTTAATGTTTATTTATTATTATTATTATTATTATTTTTGATTTTTATTTTTTTATTTATTTATTTTTATTTATATATGAAATTTATTGTCAAATTGGTTTCCATACAACACCCAGTGCTCATCCCAAAAGGTGCCCTCCTCAATACCCATCACCCACCCTCTCCTCCCTCCCACCCCCCATCAACCCTCAGTTTGCTCTCAGTTCTCAACAGTCTCTTATGCTTTGGCTCTCTCCCACTCTAACCTCTTTTTTTTTTTTCCTTCCCCTCCCCCATGGGTTCCTGTTAAGTTTCTCAGGATCCACATAAGAGTGAAACCATATGGTATCTGTCTTTCTCTGTATGGCTTATTTCACTTAGCATCACACTCTCCAGTTCCATCCACGTTGCTACAAAAGGCCATATTTCATTTTTTCTCATTGCCACGTAGTATTCCATAGTGTATATAAACCACAATTTCTTTATCCATTCATCAGTTGATGGACATTTTATTTATTATTTTTGAGAGAGAGAGAGAGAGAGAGAGAGAGAGAGAGAGACAGAGCTTGAGTGGGGGAGGGGCAGAGAGAGAGGGAGACACAGAATCCCAACCAGGCTCCAGGCTCTGAGCAGTCAGCACAGAGCCCACTGTGGGGCCTGAACTCGTGAACTGTGAGATCATGACCTGAGCTGAAGTCAGACGACCAACCAACTGAGCCACCCAGGCGCCCCATAATTTTTTTTTAATGTTTATTTATTTTTGAGACAGAGATAGAGGATGAACGGGGGAGGGTCAGAGAGAGAGGGAGACACAGAATCTTTAGCAGGCTCCAGGCTTTGAGCTGTCAGCACAGAGCCCCACACAGGGCTTGAACTCACAGACCGCGCAAACACATGAACTGGGAGATCATGACCTGAGCCAAAGTTGGACACTTAACTGACTGAGCCACCCAGGTGTCCCTACCTTCATTTTTTTAAAAAGCGTTTTACTTATTTTTGAGAGAGAGAAAGAGAGAGAACGAACGTGAGTGGGGGAGGGGCACAGAGAGAAAGGGGGCAGAGGATCCGAAGTGGGCTCTACACTGACAGCAATGAACCCAATACAGGGCTCAAACTCACGAACCGTGTGACCATGACCAGAGCCAAAGCTGGACACTCAACTGACTGAGTCACTCAGGTGCCCATCACTTTCATTAATATAACAAGACACATGTCACCTTTATGTGGTAAAGGAAAACACCACCTCTAAAGAGCTTTGGTAATGTCTCAGAGGGGGAACTGCCCTGACTTAAGAAGTGGGCTGCTCCACAGATGGTTACAAAGTCTGATGTAAGGATTCTCTAGGCATACTTTTCAGGGTGTTTGCAAGGACATGCTCCCCTCAACTCAGCCTAGACACAGAGAACTGCCAATCCCTGAATGTACCCTCCTGTCTACATTAACACGATGCAATTATCCCACTGTTTTCACAGCACAATTTTACTTTCCTGGAGTTTCTTATACAGGCAATTGGCTTGATTGTTCATTACCAGAAAGTTCATTACTAGGAAAGATCCATCAACTCTTCAATGGAAAACATCAACAGAATTTGTGCTCTAGGATTCTTTGAATCCTGAGCCTCAAAATTCTTATGTAATTTCCACTAATTTCCCACTGTTATATCTTGATCTTCACCCAATCCTAGTGTCCACATTGAAAAACTGGCCCTAAACAAAACTTCCATGTCAATAACATCCATCCTTGCCTTTCCCCCTTTGAGACACTACCAACTCAGGTCTGGAATTCATGACCCTGAGATCAAGATCTGAGCTGAGATCAAGAGTCAGATGCTTAACTGACTGAGCCACCCAGATGTCACTGTATTTGACTAACATTTTATTTAATTTTTTATTTTTTTAACATTTGTTAATTTTTTTGAGAGACAGAGAGAGAGAGAGCAGGGGAGGGGCAGAGAGAGAGAGACACACACAGAATCCGAAGCAGGCTCCAGGCTCTGAACCGTTAGCACAGAGCCCAATGTGGGGCTCGAACTCCTGAACCGAGAGATCATGACCTGAGCCAAAGTCGGATGCCTAACTGACTGAGCCACCCAAGGCGCCCCTGACTAACATTAAAAAAATGATTTAGGGGTACCTGGGTGGCTCAGTTGGTTGAGCGTCCAACTGTTGATTTCGGCTCAGGTCATCATCTCATGGTTTGTGGGTTTGAGCCCCACATTGGGCTCTGTGCTGGCAGTGGGGGGCCTGCTTGGGAGTCTCTCTCTCTCTTGCTCTCTGCCCTTCCCCCATTCTCTCTCACTCTCTCTCTAAAATAAATAAACTTTTAAAAATAAATTTTTTTTAACATTTATTTATTTTTGAGACAGAGAGAGCATGAACGGGGGAGGGTCAGAGAGAGAGGGAGACACAGAATCCTTAATAGGCTCCAGGCTCTGAGTGGTCAGCACAGAGCCCGATGCGGGGCTTGAACTCACAGACCGCGAGATCATGACCTGAGCTGAAGTCGGACACTTAACCAACTGAGCCACCCAGGCGTCCCAATAAACTTCTAAAAATAAATAAATGATATAAAATTTAAAATTTAAAAACAAGAATTAAAAAAAAAGTTAATTAAATACAAAAAGGGGCACCTGGGTGGCTCAGTCAGGTAAGTGTCAAACTTTGGCTCAGGTCATGATATCGCGGTTTGTGAGTTTGATCCTCACATCGGGCTCTGTGCTGACAGCTCAGAGCCTGGAGCCTGCTTCAGATTCTGTGTCTCCCTCTCTCTCTGCCCCTTTCCTGCTTGCACTCTATCTCTCTCTCTCTCAAAAATAAATAAGACTTAAAAAATAAATTAATTAAATAAAAACAGATGATATAATTGATTCTAATACTTATTATTTCTAACAATTCAAATCCAATAAAACCTCATATGATCTGACTCTTAACAGTAGTGTGGCTTCATTACTTATTACGCTCCCCTTAGGCATTCTATTCTGGTCTACAATGGTGCCGCTCAAACTCACAAAGCTCTCTCTGGCCCTCTCCCTCCAGTCTCCTCATTCCTTTCCCTCACTGCCCCCAGCCACCTCTTGAGTCTTCTAAGCTGTTCATTTAGGTTGGAATATCCTTCCCAAACACGTGTCCTGGGGCCTTATGTCATGTCTCCTCTCAAATGTCATCACCTAGAAAAGTCATCCCCAACCACTTTATCTCAAATGGCCCAATCTCTTCTTACTTTCTGTCATAGCTCATTCCATTGCCTAATATTATTTGTCTATTTACCTGTTTACTGTTATCCTCACTCTAATACAATGTAAATTCCATGAGAGCAGGGACTTGATAAGTTGTGTTCACTATCATTGCATTGATATGTGTGTGTACGTAAAAGAGGAGCTGGAGAGCAGTTGAATCCAACATACAGGTAAAAGATTGCACTAATGAAAAATGAGATTCCTTGTCACTGAAAATGGGTTTGAAATGTAAGAGAAATAATGTGCTTGGTAAATAAAATTGAAGTTTCCTCTCTAGTTCATGTGAAGACCTTTATTTCCTCCCCAGGTCACAAGCCCATGCTCCACAAGTCTTGGTGCCTTGGAGGGCTTTACAAACAACACAGAGGTATACGCCTCCCCATTACCATGTAGGCTGCTACCAGCCCTGACGGCCTCCTTTTGCCCTCCGTACCTGTGTACTGTCTTTGTATTTCTTCCCTCAAAATCATCCAGGGCTCTTTTCCTTGCTCCAATAAGTCACCCACATCTGGCTTAGAAATGGAGTGTCCTGCTTGCAAGGAAAAAAAAAAAAAAAAAAAGGCCACATGGTATAGAAATATAAGCAAAACTCACAAAATCTTTAGTTTTCTTTAAATTTGTAATGAAATAGAGGTTAAATGTTACCGATACAGATTTCAGATAATAGAAGGATGAGATGATTTAAGGAACCAGGCAGGTATGATGAAATTTTATTTTAATTTAATACGGACTCTTCCTCTTAAGAGAACATTTAACAAAGTGATTGAAAAGTTAACAATGTTTGAGAACATTCTTTAGAGCTGAGGGCCTGAGCCCAAATTCTTTCTCCTTTAATACCTACCAACCTTATGATTTTGAGGAAGTCATTTTAACACACTGTTCCACAATGTTGGCAAGTAAAATGGGTATAATACTATTATCACATGGTTATTTGATGATTAAATTTGTAGGTATGTATATATATTCCCTGCCCCCCCCTCCCAAGGAAGAGTTTCTGGGACATAATACCAATTATAATTATTTTATTGCCTTAAGTGGAAAATAAGAAGCACCCTGATTCACTTATAAAATATTTATTCAATTATAAATGTCATGTTCATGAACTGTACCTTTCAACCATAAATCATATAAAATTGGAAATGAAATGTGTACTCTTCAGTTTTAAATGAATATTGTTTATCCAATCCACCACTAAATAAGTTATAGAGACTCTTCTCATTGTCACAGCCAATTACAAATCTACATCTAACAATTGCCCTACAGGTGGAAGACACAGCAAATCTATAGCAATATTCAGTGTGAACATAATGGGAAACCAGGCTCTTGGACAATAGCTATAAATGGAATAAATATAAGGAATTTTTGTCCAGCCCCTTGGCCAGTAAGAAAGGGAGGCAATTGACAAGAAGGGCCAGAGGGAGATGTGAATATCACCAAAAGAGAAAATGACCATGGTTAATGGCTGAGGCACTGACAAACTGACAGACCTCAAACCTTCCTCTGGGAACAAGAAAAAGGTATTCATTCAGCTTATGTCTTGAAAGGCAGCTTTGAAATTCACTGTGTTGAAACTTAACATACCACAGGGCACATTCTAAATTTCTCGTGACAAATGGACTTACCCAGTGAGACCAAGTTTCTATAGTTCTCCAACATCACATCCCTGTATAAGTCCCTCTGAACAGAGTCCAGGTATTCCCATTCCTGCCGAGAGAAGTCTATGGCCACATCCCTGAATGTCACTAATTATGAAACTGCAAACCCATGTAGTATGAAATTGAAAAAAACATTTCCAAGATGTAAAGACAGGAGATTATAGGAATGAATTAGAGAAAGGGAGTGATAAGGTACAAGTGGGCTAGAAAAATCCAAGCGGAGTGTCTACATATTCCTGAAGAACCTTATTGCTACAGATAAGTCTTCGCAGGTTGTGAGCTATCACAATAACTCAGACTTACTGGGGAATGGATGAAATTAAAGTTTTCCTATTTAATAAAGTATAATGCATAATCATGTTGTCAGCTAGTTGCATGATGTAGAAATTCTCAAAAAATGTGAAGTTCTAAATTATTTCCCTATAGAGTTAAAAGAAGATAGGATTTTCCTCCTATATTGAATGTAAGAATTTCTGTGTTAAAAAAAATGCTTTTCAAAAAAGTTTGACATTTCTACAAGCATTGAGTTCATCTTTTGTCAGAATATATTGTAAGTATTTTTCTTTGTTTTGACAAATAAATTTTGGCTGTGTCACTATCCATTTTATTGTAGATATCTTAGATTTAATCCAACCCTGACATTTATATACTTGGTTGGACAAAATTTCAAAGGTCTTCATCAATTCTAGAAATCAACACGTTTACATTCCTTAGGATAATATTCTCATTCATTGTTATCGTCCATCAGTTACTCAATATTTTTTCTTGTTCCTAAGCATACCCTGATGAAGGAGGAGCCATAATCAAATAAACGTTATCCAAATTCAACAGATCACATTCTACCACAAAATAGATATATCTGTCTCTCAATAATTTCTCAGAAAGATGCAGAATATAAAAGCTTCCAACCAATTGTACAATTCTCAAGAACATGAGATACCATCACATACTAAGAATGAGACCAACTTCCAATTTCCATCTCATCTGCCTAGAAAATTCAGGTCTGTGGAGGATTTGAAAGTCTACCTGTGGTAACTAAATGGGATCAACATCTCTAATTCATCAAACCAGAGACCTATAAAGGAAATTCAATTATGTCCTTCATGGGACTTCACTCTTCTACTGCTCCATCATAGCCTTTGATTAAAGACTAAGCACAAGAAGTGGATTGAGTAAATTGGATAATAAATACAAAAACACTGGATAGCAAACATTTATCAGGAGGAAACTAAGCTATTTGCTATCACTCTTTTTGATTTTAGGGCAAACTGTAGAGCAAATAACCGAATGAAGCCCTCTTAAGTAGGAAGCTTTAGGTTAATTAATGAATAAAGCCACATAGACTAACACTGTAATATTGAAAGGAGACAGGAATCATCAACTTACACAGGTCATGGTTTTAGAAATGTAAGACCTCATCAGTGCTCCTCAGTGTTCCTCCATTGGGAAAAAATGCAAACTCCAGAGAATTCAGAGCTAAGAGAAGAAAAAAGTTTTACTGTTCCCAATATGACTTAATTTAATAAGGGCTTTTTGTTCCTCCATTCTTCTTCCAAAATTAGCCTCCAGTACTAACACAGAATTTAGGGAAAATAGAAGACGGATCTAAGATCTCTCTCAAGTCCCAAACACCAGACTACACAAAAGTAGTTGTAGAATAAGTCACTTCTGGCATTGAAGCCAGATCCAAACACAGGAGCAGGAGATCTGGACAAGGTCCCATGTTGAGAAGGCTGATCTAGGCCTGAGATTGGGCTACTCAGTCTTTCCATGAGTGGATCTACCTCTTTCACTCCCACCTTCCAAGCTTGAGAAAAGGCTCATCATCCAAATTAGAGGCTCTTTTACGGCCTCAGGGTCAGTTGAAGTTGGTCCACATATGGGCAATGAACACAACATAGAAAGAATTATGTAGGCCTAGGATCTGTGTTTTGAGTCCAGCCAAGCTGACTAGTTAAATACCAAATATACAGGCAACAGACTATACAGCAACCATTAAATGCTAAATAGGAGGGGCGCCTGAGTGGCTCCATAGGTTGAGCATCCAACTTCAGCTCAGGTCATGATCTCATGGTTTGTGGGTTCGAATCCCATGTCGGGCGCTGTGCTGACAGCTCAGAGCCTGGAGCCTGCCTTGGATTCTGTGTCTCCCTCTCTCTCTCTCTGCCCTTCCCCCACTCACTCGCTCTCTCTTTCTCAAAAATAAATAAACATTAAATGCTAAATAGGAAAACATATTTAAGGGCATTTCCAAATATTATTAATAGAAAAATAAGTTTAAAAAAATAGAACAACATGATTAGATCATTTAAAAAGAGACAGACATTGGGAGACAGGCATAGGATATCAACAGATTGGAAGGTTTGGTAATTTTTCCATTTTGTTATGTTATACAATCCTATGTTACCATGACTATTTTTAAACAGATGTAATCTTGGTTTTCTTTTGGTTTTAAATATACTTCATAATTGGGGTTCCTGGATGGCTCAGTCAGTTAAGCCTGACTCCTCATTTAGGCTCAGGTCATGATCTCAGGGTTTGTGAGTTCAAGCCTTGCCTCGGGCTCTGCACTGGCAGTGCAGAGCCTGCTTGGGATTTCTCTCTGCCCCTCCCCCCACCCACTGACTTTCTCTCTCTCAATACACATTTAAAAAAATAATTAAAAAATAAATATACTTCATAATTATTTTAACAGTGACCATATGTTAACTTAAAAATGTATACATACACAAATGTATGTGTTAAAAGAAGCTATTCTCCAAAAAGTAGAGACTTCATTTATTTTTAAAACACTCTCTTCTTGAGCTTGGAAAAAAACTCTTGAGCCTTCTTGACCCTAAGGCGGCTTTATTTTGACATTTAGCAACAATGTCTTTCATACACCTATCACTCTCATTTTGCATCTAAACATCAGTTGAGGAAAAAAAAATTAGAAGGCAAAGTTTACAGAATAAATCCCACTTATCTTCAGAGACATTCCATGGGCTCAGTATAACCTATTCCAACGTTACAGTAATGGCCCAAATCCAACCAATGTCACTTTCCCATGAATTCCCAAGGTATGCCACCTGACTGTCTTTTGTGGTATTTACTGTACACTGATTTACATTTGTTTCTATTCATAGTTTATGTCCCTTGCTGGATTATTGGCATTTAAAAGTAACAGCTAAGTACGTTTAGTCATTTAATCAAGCCAAATGCTAATATTACAGGGTCAGACAATATTGTAGGTCCTTAAAATGTCTGATTTCTTATGTGAAAGTCCACTATTAAAAATTTATCCTAAGGAGGGGCGCCTGGGTGGCGCAGTCGGTTAAGCGTCCGACTTCAGCCAGGTCACGATCTCGCGGTCCGTGAGTTCAAGCCCCGCGTTGGGCTCTGGGCTGATGGCTCAGAGCCTGGAGCCTGTTTCCGATTCTGTGTCTCCCTCTCTCTCTGCCCCTCCCCCGTTCATGCTCTGTCTCTCTCTGTCCCAAAAATAAATAAACGTTGAAAAAAAAAAATTAAAAAAAAAATTTATCCTAAGGAAATAAAAATAAAAGTACACAAATTATATGCAGAAGAACGTTTTTCAGAGAAATTTTTTATAACAGAAAACTGAAAGCGTGTAACAGTAGGCAACATATTAAAAGAGTTATGTTGTTGGAGCGTCTAGGTGGCTCAGTCGGTTATGTGGCCAACTCGGTTTTGGCTCAGATCAGGATCTCACAGGTTCATGAGATTAAGACCTGTGTTGGGCTCTGTGCTGACAGTGCGAAGACTACTTGGGATTCCATCTCTCCCTCTCTCTCTGCCCCTTTCCCACCCACGCTTTCTCTCTCTCAGAAATAAACATTAAAAAAATTATGTTGTAATACATTCTGGCATACTATGTGGTTATCAATAATTATGAGATTGGTTCACACAAGTGAAGAAAAGACACTTGTGATGAATTACTGAGTGAGGCAGAGAGCTTTTAAAAATAATCAATATTTGGGAGGTAGTCTCTTGCTGTAATAAATATAGACACTGTCAGACTTTTAGGACATGAATTTCAGATTTAAACTCTGATATTTACTAACATGCCAGTCCGTTGAAGTCTCATTGACAAATTGGGAAAAAATATCATACAGCATATAAAATAGTCTGAAGAGGGGCGCCTGGGTGGCACAGTCGGTTAAGCGTCCGACTTCAGCCAGGTCACGATCTCGCGGTCCGGGAGTTCGAGCCCCGCGTCGGGCTCTGGGCTGATGGCTCAGAACCTGGAGCCTGTTTCCGATTCTGTGTCTCCCTCTCTCTCTGCCCCTCCCCTGTTCATGCTCTGTCTCTCTCTGTCCCAAAAATAAATAAACATTGAAAAAAAAAATTAAAAAAAATAAATAAATAAAATAAAATAGTCTGAAGATTAATTAATCTATATAAAATATGTAATAAAATAATTGCTTAAAGTTAGTTATTATTAATTGAAGTGGAGAAACTTCCAAGTTCCTTAATTTACTGTTTTAAAAGAAACACAATTCTGCTAATTCCATTTTTCCTTACAATAAAATTTAAGTTCCTTTGGTCTGCATTCTTACAATGCTAACTAAAAAATGTCAAAGCCTGGCTTTAAGCATGTAATTCTCAATACACAATATAAACAAAAACTATTCTCAAACACGTTAGGAGAAAATATGCCTCTTCCCCAGGCAGTTTCAGAAAAACCATTTCAGTATCCTGAAGGAGTTGAGAGAATCTGATCAGGTGCAAATTAAAAATTTCACGAGTCTAAATACTGTTTTTTGGAACAATGTGGAGATTTATCTGATTATTCATAACTTTACTATCTATCCCATGTTTCTGTTAATATAAATCCATCATTGGAAATACTGTTCATACAACAGATACTTGGAATAATCCAGACATCAGATTTTTTTAAGTTTATTTATTTTGAGTTTATTTTTGTGTGTGATGTAAGAAAGTGGTCCAGGTTCATTTTTCCACATGTCGCTGTCCAGTTTTCCCAGCACCACTTGCTAAAGAGACTATCTTTGTTCCTTTGGATATTCTTTCCTGCTTTGTCAAAGATTAGCTGTCCATACGTTTGTGGGTCCATTTCTGGGTTCTCTATTCTGTTCCATTGATCTTAGTGTCTATTTTTGTGCCACTGTTTATTTATTTTGAGAGACAGAGAGACAGAAAACGGAGAGAGAGAATCCAAAGCAGGCTCCACACTATCAGCATGGAGCCCGATGCAGGGCTTGAACCCGTGAACTGTGAGATTATGACCTGAGCCAAAGTCAAGAGTTGGTTGCTTAACCGACTGAGCCACCCAGGTGCCCCCCAGATCTTTTCTATGCTCTGTGAAATGATATTTAATCTCATTTTAAAAAATTGATTTTAAAATGCTGTTAGCTAATAACCCCATATTCTGGTAATTGATTTAAACTGACAAATCTATACTCCTAGGAGATGAAAAAAATCAGAAAGGTTTTTCAAGTAAGAAGGGAACCAAGGGCCTTCTCTTTACATGCACAGAGGCATAATGAAATCTATGGATTCCTTTTATAAATTGAGAGTTGGAAATTCTTTGTCACCTTACATGATCAAATCAAGAAAAAACTGGAAAAAAAAATATATAATTGGTGATTAATGGTGGGGGGGCAGGGAGGGAGAAGGACATGATGACAACACACCATGGGTAATTTTATTTTTCTTGTTCATTAATTTAAAAATTTTTTTAACGTTTATTCATTTTTGTGAAGCAGGGGAGAGGCAGAGAGAGAGGGAGACACAGAATACAGAGCAGGCTGCAGGCTCCGAGCTGTCGGCACAGAACCCAATGCGGGACTTGAACCCACGAATTGTGAGATCATGACCTCAACTGAAACCGGACGCTTAACCGACTGAGCCATTCAGGCACCTGGCTTGTTCATTAATTCTTTAGGTTACTGGATTCTCCTGCAACAGTCAGATATAATTCCTACCTGGAAATACAGCATCAATATTATCCAACGTATCTCTTAAAGTAAAATTATAGGGAGAATCTTTCCACTTATAAAGTAAACTATGAACTCTAACTCTGAATTGGAAAAACAACGTTATTGAAATAAATTTCACCTACCATTTCTGGGACAATCCTTGAGTAAAATCATCAGTATAATTCAAAAGTTTCACTATCAAGATTTTTCTGTGGATGAACATAATTCAGGTAAGTGGAATTAGCAGAGTGAATGAATGTGTAAAAAGCAGATAGAAAAGAGTTTTATACACAGTAGATTCTCAATAAATGTAGATACAGATGTCTCCTTCACACATATATAATTAAAATGCCATTTTGGATACAAACCTTGCAAAATGTCTTATATAACTCTCTAGTGTTAAATGAGATTCATACATAATTTAAAAATGCTTTTGAGTAATACTTTTCATAGCTATGAATATTGCTTCTATTACCTTATATATTTTTCCCTCTTATGAAGAATCTTTATAAGTATAATTTCATTAGCTGTACGTTATTTTATCTCATGTATGTATATAGTATGTAGTGGGATTTACTCAACCATTTCTGTAATCTTGAACATTTTATACAAGATTGTACCCATTATTACCATTTTGTTTCCAAACCAATATTTCTGAATTATTTTGGTATATTTACCTTTGATAATCAGTAAATACACATTTCTGAATACCATTTCAAGTGATCTGTGGGCCCCTGGAAAGCTCATAAGAGCAATCAAAGAATTGAAGATCAAGAACCTCTGTTTTTAACCAGTTGAGCCTCTGGATAATTTTCTTACCTTGCAAATAACCATCAATTACCTTCATATTGTCGTTACTATTGGACCCTGAAGGGGAATCACCCAGAATCACAACAGTTAATATGTATTGAACACTCCTATGTTCCCAGCTCTGTTGCCATGAGCTTTACATTTTTATCTTTGTTATATCCCTATGATGTATGTACTGTTATAACATACATCTGAGCACCGTGGAACACAGAGGCTGTGTGGACACACCAAGCTCATACAGCTAGGAAGTGGCAGGGCCAGGATTCAAACCAAATATTGGATATTCAGGGCCCATCCTCCTCAATATCACACCATGTTGCCCCTCACAATCCACACAATGGTATACCTGAAAACACTCAGGCTGCCAGACCACAAGTTAACACCTGACTAGTACTACTAATTATAACTTAGAGATCACCTGAACACATTCCTTCCACCGTTGGCACAGATCTCTATCCTCAAATCCCCAATTATAATCCCCCTTCCAAAAGCTTCACAAAGCCGATGCCTTTGTCATTTGCTGATTAGTAGGCCTCTGCAGAAAATCAAAGATATCTGGTGTGTGATTCCCCATAAACCCTGCTGCCTTGCTTAATCACCAACTAAAATAAAGACCAACTGTATAATTCAAATGACATTCAATTAATATGTGATTATTACCTGGAGAAGACAGAGAAAATAAGAGCCACTGTTGAGGGAGGATTTACCTCGATGACTTCCATCATGGACTGGGGACGGGAGGCGTAAGGTTGTCTCCACCTAGCCCACTTCAGACAAAGAAAATCAAATGTTCCACACCCAAATAAAAATTTTGTGGGGCGCCTGGGTGGCTCAGTCGGGTAAGCATCCAACTTTGGCTCAGGTCACGATCTCATGGTTTGTGAGTTCGAGCCCCCACATTGGGCTCTGTGCTGACAGTGCAGAGCCTGCTTGGGATTCTCTAATTCCCTTTCTCTCTCTCTGTCCCTCCCCCAAACCAGTCAAAAATAAATAAATATTAAAAAAATTTTTGTGTGTGAACAGGAAACTCACCTGAAGTTTGATTTTTTTTTTTTTTTTTTTTGGCATCAACAATATTTAACATGCATTACAGTGCAACATCTCTTTCCTACTCCTTGTGTTGCTTCTTTTGGAGAATGGCAAGAATGGAGAAGTGAATCATAACCTCACATACAAACCCGGAAACAGAAGGGGTGCTGAAACCTGTATTTGATTTCACCGTGGGTGCCTGGGGTCAGACCTGTGGCAATGCTGCCGTCATGGACTTGTAGCTGTTCCCACAGGCACCAAGGGCAGGGCTTCCACCAGAGTGTGTGACTCTGATGGCCCCATAATGTCTTTACAAGAGCCTGGTCTAAGGGGCACCTTGAGGCTCTAAAACTTACTACCCCAAGTTGAGGTGTGTGCTTTCTTGCTGGAAACCTTCATTTTATGCTAGTGCAAAATGTGACCTCTCTTAGGGTCATTTCTTTGTTGCAGCTGCACAGTGGCTGTGCAATGAGAGGGTAGAGGAGCCAGTACATAACCACTGGGCACAGAGACACGCATAGAGGCCACAACGCATGCTCACATAAAGGCCATTCTTCCTAGTCAAAGGCACACAATCACACACTCCTTTGGGGGTCACAATGGCATAGACCGTCACCGGAGTCCCACCCGGGCCTGTTACACGCATAGACACGCACACCGCACGCTCGCTCCCACCCTCGGTGACCCTGTCTCACAATCCCCTCTTTTGCTTCTCAGGCACATGCAAATGTGACACATTGTGTCTACCCACTAGGCCCTCTGACCTAGCGCAGCTCTAAACTTTCGACCTCTAATCTCACTGCAGGTTTAGGTCTGGCATTGACTATGGGTACAGGACATCCCGTGGTGGTTTCTTCCTTTGACACCACCATCGCACCTTGTGGCCCCATAATCCCCAGGGCACC